>NC_089838.1:164996631-165349131 GCF_035609145.1 Eleutherodactylus coqui
CTGCAGTTACAAGGGCTGGCCACTACACCAGGGTCGGAGCAGCAGCTTCTACTCTGGCTCCTGTGTATTGAGGTGCTGACAGAGAGTGTTCGATCAGCTGGGGTTCCAAGCAGTAAACCTCAACCGAACAACTATTAATGGTCTATCCTAAGGATACCACTAACACACAGCCCCATAAGGCATATCAGCCTGATATTCCCCCCATAAAACGTAACTTTTATTATATAAATGTAACTTAAGACCACCTCAACATATGAAGTGGTCTTAACTTCTATTATATAATGTAACTTAAGTTTTAAGGGGGCAATATTGGGCCAATACGCCTTATGGGCTGTGTTATAGTGCTGATATCTTGCCTCCCACGAGGGGCAGTATATACATTTTTCCTATCCTTAGGATATGTCATCAATAGTAATTTCCTGGAAAACCCTTTTAAGCAAATAATTCAAAAGAAAATAATGAAATCAGCAGAAACACGTGAGTGCACAAAGCTAAAACATATAGTAGAAAGAACAATTACCAATGCAGACAGCATGAGTGTCGTTCTTCTCTGAACTAAAGTATCCATCTGCACATTCAAGGCAAAACGGCCCGGTATACTCCACCTTGCAGTTACAAGCCCCGTTACCACGCCTGGTGCCATCACCACTACAAAATCCATTCCCATGGCATGGTCGTTCTGATCCACCTATACAAGCTAGAAAACAAACAATGTAAATATGTACGGTCTTAATGTCATGGGAGTCGAATTCTAACACCTCATATCTAGAGATGAGCGAGCACGCTCGTTTAAGGCTGCTACTCAATCAAGCAGCAGTCTTATCGAGTAACTGCGTACTTGCCTGAGCAGCATGCGGGGTGGGGGTGGGGGGGGGGGGGGTGAGAGAGATCTCCCCCTGCATGCAACTTGGGCAAGTACACAGTTACCCGATAAGACTGCTACTTGATTGAGTAGCAGCCTTAAACAAGCTTACGCGCTCATCTCTACATATATCACATTCCCCTTGTAACAATGTCTGGGTTTATGCAACTAAAGCTTAAAGGGAACCTGCCACCTCCAAACAGCACCATAAACCAAATTATGGTGCAGCTCGGTTAGGGGATGGCGAGCAGGGGGGTGTATTTTTGATTCTTGCCCACTCCCCTATTCCCAAGGTATCCCCTGGTGAAGTCTGCGCCTGGTCTGAAAATCTGACTCTTTTTCAGACCACTGTGCTTGCACTAGCCCATAGACTTCCACAGGAAAGCATGCACGTGCGACTCAGTCTCAAAACCATGCTCAGACTTTAGCGGGGGCACAGCAAAAGCAGCAGAGTGGGAGAGTATTAAAAAAATAAATACATCGCCGGCTCCCCATCACCTCACCAAATAGCACTATAACTTAGTTTTTGGTACTGTTCAAAGGAGACAGGTTCTCTTTGAAGCAACAGGTATGCTTTAGATAACTTCAAAATAAGGTTATAGTGTTAATCAGAATAACACTATATCTGGCTCTTATATGACTTCATATGGAATTCTTTCATAGTTTTTCTCAGTTTTTAGGCTCCATTTCCTATTTTTCGTGACATGGCTTAATACAAATTGTGGCAACATTTTGGCACTATTTTTGGTATAAACTACAAAAATTAATAGATGGTATAACGTTAGACTGGACAGTCTAAAAATGTGACAGATTTACCATTCAGCAGTCACTGTGATAAATCTGGCACACTTAAATAGACTGTCACCATCTTTTTGCAGCCCTCACTGAGAGCACCACAAGGTAGTGCCTGTCACACTGATTACAGCCATATGTCTGCTCCACAGATCTGTGCAGTAGTTTAGGAGAAACTTGCATTTTATTAGCAGCAGCCGGACACAGAAGTAGTCCTGCATATTCATGAGCTGCAGGCTAGCCACAGCCAGCCTCTAGCCCACTAGGCACAGTAATGAGCAGAGAGCTGTCAGTCATTGGCTGGTGTGGGGTGGGTGGAGCTAGCCTGTAGCTCAGGAATATCCAGGACTCCTACAAGTAGTCCTCTATGTATGTGCTGGTACAGATAAAAGCCAAGTTTCTCCCAAACTACTGCACAGATGCACATAGCAGACGTATTGCTGTCACCTGTGTGACTGTTACTACCTTGTGTCGCCCTCAGAAAGGCATACAAAAAGATTGTGACCGAGTCTCTTTAAAGACTGTCTAGTCTAAGTTTGCAGTCTACCTATTAGACAGTATTAGTAATTCTCCCCCATGGTCTCCATTCACCAACAGGAACCAGAGATATTGGAAATGTAAGGAACTGAAACACAAGGTATAAATAAAACCTGTGTAATGTTTCTTGAAACCATTCAGATGAAACATCCCATCCACAGTTCTTTACCTAAACAGTCAGGTCCGTATCTCCCAGGAGGGCAGCACACTTCAATGGTTTCTATGCAAAACCATTTCACTAAATCTGGATACTTATTCCTCCTGTCAAGAAGCAAAACAACAAACGTAAAACACAAGTCAAATTAGGGTTTTTTAGTTGCTTTCTATAACATCCTTTCCTCATCATGGTCATTTCAGGACAGCTCTCGCCCAGAATATTTTTTTGTTGTTTCCTTCTCCGGCGGATTGATCTTCCTTTTGTTCTCACACGGCTTCAGATTATTTACAGTTGTAACATATTTGCTCCATTATCTCCACTTTTCCTGCTACTTTCATGCAAACTGCTTTATCTCCTAGTGGCAGCAGCGGTGTCCAAAATATCCATTATTGTTTCCCCATTGATGGAGTTGTGTGATTGTTTTTTGCAGTGCAACCTGTCATTTTGTACCATTTTGGGGTACATGCAACCTTTTGATCACTTTTCATTTAATTCTTTTTTTTTTTTAAGGAGACGGGGTGGCCAAAAACCCCACAATTCTAGCACTGTATATTAATAACAGTTAATGAGTTATTTTCACGTATGATTTCCATCCATATTGTTATCGGATGGAACTCCTGCATTAAACTCGGCCGTATAAACACAGCCCTAACGAGATAGAAAACCAACAAAGAGTCTAATGAATGTTATCTCTAATGTTAAAAATGCTAAGAACATAAAACAAACCTGCAGTACCCAAGCGTGCCAAAGCTGAAGGACACGTATTATTGTAGCAAGTCACTCACCAGTAAAGTGGCCACTTATTAAGACTGCAGAAAGGGAGACGCACTTTTAGTGAGGTACTGTATGTTGGAAATCCAGCGTTTTTAGCCATTGAGAATGTCACCTACAGGCATGCAGCAGCTCTAAGACACAGCTGACTGGCAGGGATGTCAGACTCCCTCCAATATTTTACCTATGCCACTATAGATGTTGGGATAGCTCATCACTTAAAAAAAAATTGTATTGCCACATCCAAAAAATTACAATCCCTTAAAGTATAGCATTATTCATCCCATACTGTGAATTCCAACAGGGAAAAAATACACTCCCAATGCCAGAATTGTGTGTTGTTCACTCCATATCCCCTCCAAAAAGGAATAAAAAGCTATTAAAAAAAAAGTCAAAAAAATGTACCCCAATATTGTACCAACAGAAACAAGTCCTCAAACAGCTCCATTGACACAAAAACAAGCCCTCATGTGGCTATGTCGGTAAAAAAATAAAAGCTAGAATTTTTTTGAAAATGGTGATAAAATAATTAGCCCTGTCTAACAGGTTAAGTAATTACATGAAATGTTCCTTATTCTTCAGAACTATCTGTAACCGTATCTCTCTCTGAGCTTCAGATTTAAAGGAGTTGTCCACTTGACAGACGATTATCTAATAGTTCTCTTCCCTGAAGACCTAGCGCAGCAAACTTGCGGTCCTCCCTGGCTTTGCCGTGGAACAGCCACCAATTGACCGCTTCAACCAATCAGAGGCCACAGCGTTCAGGTGCCATTCTCTTGGCATCACTGCTCTGATGCTGGGAGCCATGATGCCAAAATGGCCCCTGACAGCTGCAGCTGTTCGGTGGTAGCCGTACCACAACAAAGACCGGGAGGAGCAAAGAGCTGCAGCTCTGGATCATTGTGGCAGAAGCTGAGCAAGGACCACTGGCTTTATGTTATTTTAACACAATTGCACCTAGAATTAAAGGGGTTTTCTAACTTTTTTTGGTGGCGTTCGTGGCAGTGGGAAGATTACACATGTACTCACCTCCCGCTACGAGCTGCTCCTCCACCACTGCTGGCTGCTGCTCTGGTCTCAGTTTATATCGGCAGTAGCAGTCACATGAGTAATTACCAAGTAATGACCCCTGAAGCCAATGGGAAGCTGTCAGGGACGTCAGTGACATCCCATAAACCTACCTCGGGGCTTCTATATTACAGCCCACATGACATGCGTCCGGGACGTCACCAGGCCTTATTGCCGGGGGATTAAACCTGTCAGCTGCTGCAGGGAGCATATTTCTTTTATATATTTTTGGGAATGGGGAGCCCAAAAGTATATAAAATAACTGGGACAACCTTTTATCACCCCCTTAATATAATACAGGCAGAATACGAAGTATGAAATAATCACCAATATCCCCACAAAACTTACTTTTTGAACCACCATTTCTCAATTTGCTCCTCGTGTTCTTCTACCATGAGATTGCATTCAAAGTCACTGCTGTCACAGAGATTTTCAATAATCTCCACAAGGCGGATTTCACTACAAGAAAAATATAGAAAGAATATTAAAGAATTGTCAGAGACCCCTATACGGAATTAAAGGGATTTTCCAAGGTAATTGGTGGAGGTGGGGGATGCAGAGTACGGAGAAAAAAAATAAACCCAGTACTCACCTCCCGCTATATTACCTCACTGCGCTCTGCCAGTCCTCCGGTCTTCTATCAACAAGTGCTGCCGAGGTCACGTGGAGTGTTTGTCAGAATAGCTCATCAATAGTTGGTCAGCAGGGGTCTGCAGATCAGCTCATCCCAAAGTCCACTGTCAGGGCAGATCGCACTGGAAGCAGATAACACTGACCATATTGAAGTAGCCCAATTGCTACTGTGGGCACAGCTCCCGTTAAACTCAACTGCCATTGTGCTTGCAGTACCAAACTGGGCCACTGCAATACTGACATAGGTATCTGCTTCCAGTACTGTCTGTGCTGACAGCGGGCATCAACTATAGAGAACATCCTGAGGATGGGTCATTAACAGTAAAAGTCTCAGACATCCCCTTTAATGACAACTCAATGTGGTCCTCCCACATTAATTTCTGATGAAAGAAGAAATATGGCAGTACCTAGATTCATATTTGGACAGTGTTCTTTCCTCCCAAGCAGTATTTCCTCCTCCAAAATTCTTTTTTGCTGTAAGTTCTAGTCCCTGCAATGATAAAAGAAAATATTCTAAAGCACATTTAGCAGAGATCTAAAAACTGAGAAACTATGAACACCTTGGGGGCAAACAGTTTCACTTAAATGAATGCATTTTGGGTTGACAATCATTTTGGCAATAGGCTTTAGTTAACAATTTGCAGTTTGTCTTCTGCAGCTTCTACATATCAGTGTGTATGGATGCTGCAGTCTACAGGTACCGCTATACGTGACCACAGCCTCCTCTACTTGCACACAGGAGCGACAGTCGTTCAGTGAATGGAGGCAGAGCGAGTCAAGATCTCTTCCGGCTGCCGCCTTAATTCACTGCAAACAGGCAGTCGGTCAAGGATTGAGCAACTCCTGTTTACACGGAGTGAGAAGACGCTTGCTAGTTGGTTCATTTTAGTGAGCTGAAACAAAGTGATTGCTGAGTGATTTCTCGCGGTGCCCTGTCGGTGGCTGTGTACATGGGCCGACGATCGTCAAAAGTCACTGCTTCATGCAACTTTTTGTGCACTATGTATGTCTGTGATGTAAACGGTACCTTTAGTCTCGATTCATCTGTGAGTGAGGCTGGACTGCTGGCTTAGCTTACCTCCGCTCTTTGTTGCAGTCATAGGTTAGCTAAGGCTTGGACTGCAGCTTCTGTAAACAGTAATGTGGAGAAGCTGCACTGTACATAGTTGTGTGGATGGCTGACAGCCGTCCTTTTAAGAGTGTCAGTCACCTTTGAACAGCTGCCAGTCACCAAGGCGGACCGCCCACTAGACTCCTACGGCCAGAATAGCAGGGGGTTAAGGGGTTTCCCAGGAATTGACTATTATTGATGACCTTTCCTCTGGATAGTTCATCACTACTTGAATGGTGGGAGTTCACTGCTCAGGATCTCCGTCCAATCAGCCGATTGTCCAGTGGAGCTTGACATCTGCATTGGGGTTGAAGCTGGAAGTGTAATAGAAGGCATCACTCCCATTGGTTTCATTGGGAGCAATGCCTTTTACTACACTTCTGTTCCAACCCCAACGCGGCCGCTCTGCACTGACAACGGGCCCGAGGATTGGCGGGAATCCCTGCCAATCAACTGTTCATGACATACCCATCAATAGTAAATTCCTGTGATCTACAAATGACAATTTATACTGGAGCCTTTCCAACAAAGCAATCTTCCTGCTCCTCCTGCTATTGCAGGCTGCCTGCAGAACATGATGGCTTCCCTGTAACTGCAACAACTTCACTACATAATTACACTAAGCATAAAGTTGAAAAACAAGACATAGTTCAATCTAGTCCAACCTAATCCCATCCTGTTCATGCAAATGAAGGTAAACCCGCCACCTCCCTAAACTACGCTATGGTGCAGTTCAGGAGGTGATGGGGAGCCGGGGATATACTCACCTGCTCTCTGGATGATGAGCTGCTGCTCCCCCCCCCCCCCCCCCCCCCCCCCCCCATGAAGGCTGGCTCTTCCCAGATAGCTGTGCACACAGTCTCCCATAGAAGTCTGTAGGAGAGTGTGAACATCAATATGAAGAGTCAGAGTTTCGTGCGGTACATGGACTTCACCGGGAGACATCATGGAATTATGAGAGCAAGTGAGTGTGACCCCCTCCATTCCCCAACACCAGCTTGCAGACCACCATAACTTAGGGCCCCTTTACATAGAATGACTATTGCTGGGTGGTGTGACATCTGAACAATATGGCCCAATGCACACGGCTGGATTTGCACTGCAGGATCCAGAGCGGGCGTCCGCCTCCAGATTCCGCAACAAATACCGGCCATAGACATGCTATTGAAAAACGCTTTTCCATGTCCATGAGCGGAAATCAATTGTGATCTTCTGCTCGTGGAGGGGAAGAAAAAAAAAATCCAGCATGTTCTATTCCAGTACAGATTCCATGTGGACATCTTCAAGTCAATGGAAGCAGTCAGATCCACAGCCCCCACGTCATTACCTAGCGATGGCACGGCGTCATTTGTAATGGGCATGTGTGCCGGCTGAGCGGCAAACAATCTGTTGGGTTGTCGCTCAGTCTCTGCAGCCATTAGAGTTAGACAACCAGCCACAGGTGTCCCACGGATCGGACAGCTTCCATTGACATCAATAAAAGCCACCGCTGTGGGATCCTCGCTCCAATACAGCATGCTGCGATATGGTTTCCAGACCAAGAGGTCCACAAAACACATCCGCATGAGTTAATTGCACACATAATACATAGTGTGAATGAGCCCCAAAGCAGAATAAAGCCCTGGTCCAGCAGTCCGACCATCCGCCTATGTCCCGCACACGCTGATGTTACCTTGTGGAACCTGTCCACTAGCTGCCGGCACGTCTCACACGGCTTCTTCTCGGGGTCGGTGACCGCAGCGCCGCACAGCGCCAGCAGCCAGAGCAGCGGCAGCATAACGGGAGGACGCCGCTCCGCCATCCGGACAGCCAGCGGCAGCGCACCACAGCCGGCCCAAACACATCACATTCATTCGGAGCGGCATCCCAGCCTCTCACTTCCGCGTCCCGCCCACCTAACCTGATTGGCTGGCTCATCTAGTCAGTCATGTTGTGGACCAATCACCGTTCGCCACGCTCGGACCAATCAGCTCCCCACGCGTACCGAGGTGATGCTGTGCGCGGTGCGGAGCTCCCTCCCAGCATGCTCTGCGGCTCACCGCTGTCACCTAGTGCCACACGGGGATGGAGGCGACACTAACACTAGTACGGCGGGTTATACACACGTGTGCATGGACGGGCCGCAGCTGCCGGTTATCTCCAACAGGGGGCGCTATTACATAAGGCAGTAGTGGGACTAAATACAATGAAAGTCACCCCAGCATCCTAAGGGGCGTGTTCATCCCTCCAACATGGCGGCGAAGAGGAGCTCCCGCACACAGAGCCTGCTGCTGCCCCTACTAGTGGCCGTGGCTGCGGTGCACCTCGCAGTGTGTCCGTACACCAAGGTGGAGGAGAGCTTCGGCCTGCAGGCGGCGCACGACGTGCTGTACCACGGGCTGCAGCTGGAGCAGGTAGGTCCCCCGCGCGGAGCGCCGGCCGGAGGGTGGCCGGGCCGCTTACTAACCGTGTCTCTCTCCGCAGTACGACCACCGGCAGTTCCCCGGGGTGGTCCCCAGGACGTTCGTCGGGCCGCTGCTCCTCGGTGCCGTGTCCTCGCCTGCTGTGCTACTGCTCTCCCTGCTGGGGGCGCCCAAGATCTGCTCGCAGCTATTAGGTGAGGGGACGCGGCTGCTCACACACACCCTGCAGCCTCGTCCTGCCGAGGGGTGCCCAGCGCCCTCTACAGGTAGTGCGCTGCTGGGTGGTTGGCACCCACTACCTGTAGAGGGGTGGCTGACGGGGTAAAGTTGAACAGTTTTCTTTTTTTCTTTCATCTGTTTCTGCTCCCATCTTCAAATGTTCATCCCGTTTTTAACTTTCCATTAATGCAGACGTCCAAGAATTCGGGTGTTTTTGCGGGCGTGTTATATTTTTCAGTGGTGCTTTATAATGTAAATGTGCTGACAATCTTTTAAAAACTTGAGTGAAATGGCGAAAAAACCCAATTCTACTATTTTATATATAAAACTATAGGACGGATTTATGACCACGACTAATCTCTGCTTTTGTACTAAAATCATTAAAAAAACAACTGCATCAATGGAATAATAAAGATATGGTGGTCAAGATGGCACTTTAGAATTTTTTATTATTTTTTTTAATCCTCATCTTTTGACTCTCCTTATTTTCCATTGATGCAGCACTGATGGTCTATTCCTGGGATGACCGATGGGTTTCAGCTGGTGCTGTTCTATGACTTGTTGATTGCTTTTTATTTATTTTTGAGGATGGGGTGACTTTAACAGTGCAATTCTTTTCACTTTACCTTATTCTTTCTTGTCCATTTAAGGGGTTTTCCAGGGAGAATACTACTGATGACCTGTCCTCAGGATGGGTGATCAATAGCTGATCAGCTGGGGTCCGTTGCTCGGGACCCCGACCGATCAGCTGAGCAGGCACAAAATACACAGAGGTCGGAGCAGAAGCAGTGAAAGTCTCTGCAGTGGTCGGCGCTTGTAACTGCAGGCACGGCTCACGTTGATTTCAATGAGACCCCAGCCTGCAGTTACAAACACCGGCCACTACGAAGAGGTCGGCACAGAGACCTCCGCTGTTTCAGCTCCGACCTCTGTGTATTTGCGACGCTGATAGAATGCGGCCGCTCAGCTGATTGGTTGGGGTCCTGAGCGACAGACCCCAGCTGATCAACTACTGATGACCTATCCTAAGGATAGTATTCTCCCTGGAAAACCCCTTTAAGTGAACTTGAAATCGTTTGATCGCTTATACAATATGCCGTATATACTCAAGTATAAGCTGACTTTTTCAGCACACATTTTTATGCTGAAAAAGCCCCTCTCAGCTTATACTCGAGTGAGGGACTAGGTAAAAATAAAACCAAAAACGCAATACTCCCCTCCCAGCCGGCGTCTGTGCCCGACGCGATTGTCTCCCCGGCGGTGCAGCAAGCTGCTATGTAATTCTCCCCGCTTGGCTTTAAATTCCCCCGCCGTCAGCAAGTAAGTGCTGTGATTGGATCGAGCGCCAGCCAATCACAGCCGGCGCTCGATCATTTACAGCCATTCAGTGAATGGCTGTGATCAGTTCATCAAGCGGCAGCTCTGATTGATTGGATCGAGCACCAGCCACGGAGCTTACTTGTTGACGGCGGGGCAAGTCAAAGTTGAGCATAGAGATGACAGTGGGGAGAATTACATAGCTTGCTGCACCGCCGGGGACACAGATGCTGGCTGGGAGGGGAGTATTGTGTGCTTTGCTTTTTATTAACCCAGTCTAGCTAGGCTTATACTCAAGGCACCTAGTTTTCCCAGTTTCTTTTGTGGTAAAATTGGGTGCCTCGGCTTATACTTGGGTTGGCTTATACCCGAGTGTATATATAGTACTCAATACTGGAGTATTTCTGCAGGCAGTCTATTTAAACATGCCACAGGCACATCCTAATAAGTAGAAATGTGTGGCAGCTTTGGGGCCTTCATAAGGCCATGGGCTGCCATGACATCTGATCGGCACGTCATGATCCTATCGGTGGGGCATTCAGAAATTTTAAATATCAATCGAGATGTTTAAACGTCATGGTCAGAATTGACAGTGGCATTTAAATAGTTGACAGCCACGATCAGAGTTCTCTCCAATCACAGCTCTTACAGCAGGGTGTCTGCTGTCTCGGCACATTGAGGTTTTCTGCCAATGTCCCTTCATGCGCTGCAGAATAAGTTGGGGTATACAAATATAGTTTATCTGTCTTAGTGCTGGTGACCTCCCTAGCTTCCTGCATACACGTATGGATTGTGTATGACGCCACGCTCTGCTCTCTCCGCAGTACGAGGGTCTTTGGGGCTGACCGCCATCTTTGCTCTATGGCAGCTGCAGAAGGAAGTGAGGAGGAAGTTTGGATCTCAAGTGTCGACTTACTTCTGCCTGATAACAGCTTCTCAGTTCCACCTGATGTTTTACTGCACTCGCACCCTCCCTAATACATTTGCCCTTCCCATCGGTAAGTATGGTGATGCCGTTGGTAAAGCGGTAAGGCCCCCGTATGCACCGGACATTAGTCATCTGACCCCACTGATTTGGTGGGACTGGAGACCCCTTCTTTGTTATGGCAGCCCCCCATGCCTTCCCCAACAGATGATGATGGCAGGGAGGAGGAGCAGGTGGATTACAATGTTCCATTCTTTTTGTTTCTCCTGCAGATGGTCACAGCCAGACTGCTCTGCTGGAGGCTTATTCCACAAAACCCATTAATTGTTACTTCACACACTGTTTAATTTACCCCCCAAAACCCTCCTTGTATTTTTATACATGTGTTTTCATGCCCTATAGAGAAGCCTATGTAAAAAAAAAAACAAATTGATAGCCTTCTGCAATCGCAAAAAGAAACACTGACCAAAAAAACACTTTGTAGCACGTTTCATATCTTTCTATTGACTTCTAGATCACCTCTAGTCACAGCATTTTTGCCATAAAAAAGTAAAGAAACAAAAACCACTAAAATATGTAATTGTTTAGAATTTCCTAAAAACGCTGTGTGAAGCCACCCTTGGGCCGGGTCCGCACAGGGCTGATTTGCAGCAGAATGTCCGCAGCAGCTGAGGGCCTGCCTTAAGATCCACACCATTTGGTGCGACTTTTGAAGCAAATGTAACCTCGTATTCCGGAGCGGAATTCACCCCCTTATTGAGAAGGTGAATTTCGTAGTGGAAACGATGATAAAATTGACATGTCACAGAACTAAATTCCCCACTGCATGTCAATTTCCGCACGGGTTTTGTGCAGATTATTTCCACAGCTTGCAGACTAGATTTTCAAAATCTCATCCACTTTGCTGCTAGTGAGTGCCGCAGCATTTCCACGGTGAGGGTCTGCACGAAATTCCGCAGCAATTCCACCCCGTCTAGACCCCCTTTCGTTAGGCTGCGTTCACATATATAACGATTTGCTGTAGAATGTCCATAGCCGTGAAACCTTTCCGATCCTCTATCGTGTGTGAGGAATGGAACTTCACAGATGCAATGGGTTTTTTGCATCCGTAGATTGTACATTGCCGAGCGTGATTTTGGGCAGAGTTTCATGGCCTGATATCGCATTCGCCAGTGTGTAGGTAGGCTTAGGCCACTCTCGCACATCCGTTTTCTACTGCAACTACCACAGCGTATTGAACGCCGCAGTAGAACGCTCCCATTGATTTCAATGGGGCCTTGTATACATGCACTTGATCGCGGAGCTGAAAGGCGCTTTCCAGCACTGCTATTTTTGAGCGCTGTCTGCTCTGTTTTTCCATGTTTAGCACACCTCATCACAATGATGGGGTGTGCTAAAACCTGCTGTTGGTCGCAGGAACCTGCCTGAAATCGAAAGTAAAATCATGGCAAAACGCTGCAATTGAAATGGCAACATTTTGCCCAGCGCATTTGTGAGAGTGGCCTTAGGAGAAGGACAGATGATGCATGTTCTGTAAATGTACACATAAACCATTGTATCAGCTCTGTGCAATGTATCTCCTCTGATCATCTCCTCTCTTTAGTGCTGCTTGCTGTCACCTTCTGGATGAAGCACAAGTCTGGCCCATTTATTTGGCTTTCAGCTTTGGCCATTATAATCTTCAGATCGGAGCTCTGCATATTAATGGGGCTTATGCTCCTGCTGTCTCTGAAGAAGGGGAGCGTCTCCTTGTTTACAACCTTCCTGCATGCCATTCCAGCGGGAATTGTGTGGCTAAGTAAGTTTGTACTTTGAGCTGTATTTGTGTGTAGTTGCAACAAGACATATGGAAATAAGGTGTGCACATTAATAAACTTTTTCACCCTTTTAAAAACCTCTGGTAGAGGAGCTCTGTCATATAATACAGAACTAATACTATAGCTCAGCTAACCGCTTGATGGTATTATTGTACCTTGACACCACCAGAAGCTAGGGGTTTGACAGGCAGAATGCCACTCTCACACCCCCAGCTCCTGATAGGGTCAAGGCTGGAAGGTCATAGCTTACAGGAGTACCTGTAAATGCTGGCATGTTATCCCTGGAACCTGCCAGCATTGAGAATGTAAGGCTAAGAAGCAAAGTAACCCTCACCCGAAGCGTGCATAGCCCACCAAAAGTCATCCACACACTGCAGCCCTCTGTGTGACTGCAGCAGCAGTCCCCCCATTGGATCAGGAGTGTCACTCCCGCCCGCTTTCTCTGTAGTCTCAGGTCATTGGCAGCCGCTGCCTGTGTGCTGGATAGACGCCGCTGCCCCGCTCCTGGTCGATGTCGTCTGAGGTCTTTGCCGGGCGCTGCCTCTGTGTGCTTGGTCAATCCCACTCCCGGTTGATGTGTAGCTTTCGTCCCGCTCTCTGCCTGTGTGCTGTGAGGTCGGTGCTAGTCACCGCCTCACTGCTGCATGACCGCTGCTCACAGCTCGCAATGCAAAGGCTGTCCGCAGGAAGGCCAGCGCTTGTCGGTCGCCACCTCTAAAGCCGCTGTGCAGGCCCTGCTGCCGATGCCACCCTGCACTTCATGACTGAGTGGGCTTCCTCCTTCTGAGGCGCAAGCGGGGAAGCCCCTTGCAGCTGCGGCCCCCGCTGTATGCCTTTCACCAGTGTAGTGCAGTTCTGCCATCTGGGGTGGGGTGTAGTTCTTGTTTCTACGGAGTACACTGCAGCAGATCTGACATACCTTTTCACTGTGGGTCAGTACAAGTGCTACAATACCAAAGTGTGTGTGTGTGTGTCTTATCAATCCACAGCAGGGAGGCCCCATGGCTGAACTCCAGGTGCAGAAGTTTTCTTTAAAACTGAGAAATACATAAAATAGGATCAAGGGAAAGGAGAAATAGTTTGGCTATTTTTGTGTGCATTTTGTATTTAGTGACGCTTTAATGTACAACACTGACTTTCTGTATCATTAATTAGGTTTAACAGTTACGGTGGACTCCCTTTTCTGGAATCGCGTTCTTTGGCCTGAAGGAGAAGTTCTGTGGTACAACACTGTTTTAAATAAAAGTTCAAACTGGGGTGTATCCTTTGTGTGGGTCTTGTGGCATTAGCTGCCCTGATGTCACCTGTATGCAATGTGTATTAATATAACAATGTTTACCCCTTAGTGACGAAGCCTGTTTGTGCCTAAAGACCATCTAATTTTTCATTGTTTTTTTTTTCTTTTTTTTTTTTTTTTTTTTTTCTCGTCTCCCTTCAGTCAATGACTGGAAACCCAGCCTGCAATAATTACTAACACAGCTTCCACTGATTTAGGCCTCATGTCCACGGGGAAAATCAGATCCGCTGCAGATTCTCCATGTAGAATCTGCAGCGGGTCCCTCCTGCCCCGCGGACATGAGCGCCGAAAATAGCAATTTAAAAGAATTTACCTATCTGGCGCGGGCGACGAAGGTCAGCTGTTCCTCACGGCCGGATCTTCATTTTCGGCCGGCGGATGAATTCCTGACGCCGGCGGCACGTCGCCGGCACGTCGTCGACGTGCCGCGCGCATGCGCCGGGCACATCCGCCGAGCCGAAGCAAGGGAGATGCGGCGGTGAGGAAGAGAAGAGCTTCGCGGTCCGCTGCGGGTGAGTAAATGCTTTAAATTCCTATTTTAGGTCTCCCGCGGATCCGGACGGCTTCCATAGGCTTCAATAGAAGCCCGCGGGAGCCGTCCCCGCGGGAGACCCGCATGAAAATGGAGCATGGTCCAGATTTTTTCATGCTCCATTTTTTTTTAAAATCACTTTTATTGACGATCCGCGGGTATTTATGTACCCGCGGGTGGTCAATGCATCCCTATGGGGTGCGGATCCGCGCGCGGGAGATCCGCTGCGGATCCTAAATCCTATTTTCCCCGTGGACATGAGCCCTTAAAGAGAGCTGTGCTTGCAATGCCGAGTGCCAGCCACTAGACAGCGGCTCAGGCTTTGACCCCCAGTGTATCCTGGCACTGTCTTTAATTTCTTTGGACATTAAATGCCATGCATCGGTAATAAATAGAGATAAGCGAACGTACCCGGTAAGGCCGATTTCGCAATCGAGCACCGAGATTTTCGAGTACTTCACTACTCGGGTGAAAAGTACTCGGGAGCGCTGTGGGGTGGGGCGTGGTGTGGTGGAGCGGGGGGTAGCAACGCGGAACAGGTGGGAGCTCTCTCTCTCTCCCTCTCCCCCTACTCCCCTCTGCAACCTCCCGCTCACCCACAGCGCCCCCCCCCCCCCCCCCCCCCGAGTACTTTTCACCCGAGTAGTGAAGTACTCGAAAATCGCGGTGCTTGATTGCGAAATCGACCTTACCGAGTACGTTCGCTCATCTCTAGTAATAAACAGTTTTTTGTTTTTTTTTTGTGGGAAACTGTGGTTTTTAACAATACATGCTGTCTGTTGTTTTTTTCTGCCAAGTGAAGTCTTCTCTCTGCAGAGCACCACCCCTCCGCAGATGTAGTGGCATTTGTGACATAATGCCATCTGACATCCCCTCCCAGTTTAACACTGCACCTGTGCTAGTATCTAGCACCCCAGTGCTGTACAATGGGAGGTGACGATGCGTGGGGTCATATCACATGCATACTCGCTAGCGGTCTTTTTTTGTGTTGCTGCATTTCAAGAGCCATAACTTTTTATTAATCTCTTAGACAACCCATTTTAAATACATTTTGACTAGTTCTTGAAAATGATGTAGTCTGACTTTCATATTATTGATTAGGATTCATAGTTGTGTAACACATATCCCCTCGTATTACTTCCAGATTTGATATTGTGGCTTTTCCTTAACAGACTCTTTAGACTTCACCGTTCCTGTGGTATTTTTATTCAGCAGTGCCGCGAGCGATGGCATTCAGTTCGGTCTTTCTGCTGTTTGGTCTATTTGATAAGAGGATGCGCCTTCTGATTGCCCCAGTTGTGGCTTTCATATTTTTATATTCTTTCCTTCCTCACAAAGAACTTCGGTTTATCATTTACACATTTCCTCTGCTAAACATAGTGGCTTCTAGAGGATGTTCATATATGTAAGTACGAAGGAAACTGGTCAGATACTGTTTCATGCCTGACTAGCAATACCAGGAGTTATTGTACCTGTCCGATTTTGGTATGGTACTCTTATGAAGTAGTTTCGCTATGCCTTTCCATTTGCTTACTGTATTTTTTTTTCTCTCTCTACCTTTTTGTAGACTTCAGAATTATCAGAAATCTTGGATATTCAGATTTGGTACTTTCTTCGTCATATCCCACCTTTTTGGAAATGCAGCATACTCTGCCACTTCTTTGTATGTGTCCCACTTCAATTACCCTGGCGGTACTGCAGTACATGAGCTTCATACACTGGTGGACCCATCCACAGGTGCTCCTCTGTTTCTAATACCCCTTAAGACTCTTCATAGTGTCTCTTTGCTGTTGGCTTGTATTTTTTTCCCTTGTGTGAATGTTTAGACAGTTACAATGTAACCTCATCTGAGTGTTTGTATTGCAGATAACTTGGGTTTACACTTGGGGTGGGATTTTGTCATAATACGAATGTTACAATGCAGTTCCATTATGGCTGTCTAAGTGAGGCATTATCTGTAATTTAGTTGGACTGAGAATTGAAATATTTATATTTTTCAGATGTGATTGTCCACATTGACGTAGCAGCAGCACAAACAGGAGTTTCACGATTTTTACAATGTCATTCACATTGGAGGTAGGTTTCAAAGCGGTTTTATTTTTTCGGTTGTGTTATTAGAGTACATGTGTATAGCTTCTGCCACTAGGAGGTGGACATGAAGCAAAGGTAGTGTTGCCGCCTCCTCCTACCAGCTATACACCTTCTGTTGCCACACAGCTAAATCCGTTTCAACTTAGTGACCATAGGAAGATGACCTTCCTCCTGCAGGTCTTTAAGATCCTGGAGTTCCTTAGACTTCTTGGGTTCACTGGGTCACAGAATCCCCTTATTACCCTATTCAGGAGGTTGCCACTAACTTCCCTGCTGCTCCCCTACCTCCCGAATGTAATGAGAACCACTTACTTTTCTGTGACCTGCCAGTAAAGATCCTCTGGAATCTCTGGGCTCTCCTTCCTCACTAAAGGGAGGTGAGATGCAGCGCAGGATAAGGCTACAGTTAATGCCACGGCATGCAGCCCTTCCCCCTCTAGGGAAGGCAAGTACCCCCCCCCCCCCCCCCCAACCAACCCCACCCCTCCATATGACCAGATCCCTTGCAGCCCCAGTGGGAGGGGGTGAGCCCCTGCACTACTACCTGAAGGAGGAAGAGGTAATTCCCCTTGGGGTAGTTTTCTTGGTGTGCGCTGTGTTATGGGGAGTTTCCTGTCCTGACCAGCAATCGCTTCCTGTCACTATGACAACGCCTTGAGCTTCCCTGATGTGGTATCTTGGCATCTGCAGTACTCGAATTGACTCACTTTCTCGCTTGTCTGTGCTTTTTTTTTTTTGCCTGACCATGTTCTGTCGCCTCACCTCTTTAGTTGCCTCCTTTTCTAGCCTGTCCTCGTTTGGATATGGAGAGAAAGGCATTCCCTATGCTTTTGCACAGGGAATGCGCTCGAATTTGGCTTTCCTGCAGTTGGTGGCGACACGCTTCTGGGGCTGGGATTTTCACTACTAGCAATCTATCGCACCTCCAAACTTTCTACACCTGTCATCCTGGGTGCTATTTTCTGTGGCTCTTCTGGTCAGGGGTGGACCTCCTGGACCTGCATAAAACCTCGTCACCCTATCCCCCTGCAGCTCTCAGCCTTTACATTATGCACATATTTCATTTAGGCACATTTTCCCCTGAGCATATAGCTACAATGTCGGATTCTAGGGGGAACACCGTTATCAGCGCACAGCCATCGTGACACACTTTGTATGCTCCCAATGTTGTACCAAACTTCCATGCAGTCAACGGGGACCTCTCTTGTAGAAACTCCCTGCCTCCCAGACCAGCCAGTGAACCTGTACCACGCACACCACCAACCACAGGGTCCTACCGAAAGCCTCCAGTTCCATTGTAGGGATGCTGGCCCGGACATCCCGACAGAATCCGGCTGCAGGGTCTGATGCTGAGGAATGATTCCTACTGTAATGCATATGTGGCAGGATCTCCTCGGCATGAAGGGCGGTCCCCACCCCAGTCATCGTGGGTGGGACCATTTCCTGCTATTCAGGGATGTGGTGTTCACTCACATCCAAGATTCCTAGGTGTGCAAGATCGTCTCTTCAGGATACGCAGTAAATTCTCGTTCTGCCTCCGAGAGCACTTTTTTTTTTTTTCCTAACGTTCGATCCAACAAGATTTTCCCAGTACCTTTTTAGGATTTGCTTGACCAAGGTGTTATCTCTGTTCCTTCTCACAAACGTTTTACTGGATTTTACTCCGACCTGAACGTGGTCCCCAAAACAGACAAATCTGTTTGCCCGGTCCTAGATATGAAGCTCATATGTCACAGTTGAGCACTTTCGTATGGAATCCACCTGGGCGGTGATTGCTTCCATGAAGCAAGGTGAATGTATATCGTCAATAGGAGCTTTTGATGTCTATCTCCATACCCCAATTCGCCAGTCTTACCCTCATTTTCTTCGGTTTGCAGTCCAGTTGAATCTCTTCTTATTTGGTTCCTTGTCATTTGGTCTGGCAACAGCCCCCGAGTGTTCACAAAAGTCCTATCAGCTGTTGTGGTTATACTTTATTCCCACTGGATAGTGACAATACCTTATCTGGGCAACGTACTGATCAAGGCACTGTCCCTCAAGGCCAACTACAAGTTCCTCAAGATGGCGCTGGACATTCTCAGGTGCTTTGGGTGCATCAGCAATCATCACCCGAAGTCCAATCTTGTCCCATCACAGCAGCCTATGGGGGTAAACGGCACCCACCCATTGTTCAGGAAAAATGCCAGTTTCTCTGTTGAAATCTTCTCCTTCACCTTCTGTTTTCAAGCCATACGGTTAGTTAGCCTTTGAGCTTTTCCACTTCTACTGCTTGTGTTGAGTGACTACAGGAGCGATATAGCTGGTAGGAGTCAACTGTTTCCCCATCCACGAGTGGAGAATCATAGCGATTCTCGGCTCGCGGCCGGCAAATTGCAGCATGCTGTGAATTGCCGCGATTCTCCGCAGTGAGCTGTCTGCTGGCTCCTTCTCCCGGGTGGCGGAGATGCGCTGCGGGATATCGCACCGCCCGTGGACAGGCAGCCTTAGTGTCCACCTCCTACTGGCAGGAGCTATACCCAAGGTCTCTGCCGTGTCCCTCATCGATACGGCCAAGAAAAAAAATTACACTGAAAATGAAGAAAAAAACTGATGTTTTTTGTTTTCAAGGTTTCCCTGCCTTCACTTCCTGTCTAGATGCATGGAAATTTAAAATTGTGTAAATTTGTCTGCCGGCTCCTGCTCCCGCGGCAGAGATTCGCCGCGGGATTTCGCAAGGCCCGTGGACAGGCAGCCTAAGGCTATTGCCTATTATCCCTGTCGGTGCACGCCTCTTCATATCTTGGACGCATCTTTGCTTCTCCGGATGGTCACACAGCTAGAGGCTGCAACATGTTTTTAGCTTAAGGTTGTGTGCAAGAGTCTGGTGCTAAGGCTCTGTGTATTTCTTCAGACAAAAGTACATGTAGCAGTATACAGACCACAAGAGCAGGGGTCTTGAGTCCCACCTCTTCCGCAGTGAGGGGAGAGTAAATGGAGCAGTCCAACAGGCCAATGCTGCTGAGTATTCTACTGTCCTGAGGACCGATATAAATGCTGCTTGTAGGAAAACCGGTTTATCTACTACTATTCTAGATATTAAAGTGTAACTAGATATGAAAAGAACAAAGTGTGTTATTTGGCTGCCTTAGCACCTGGCTTATTGACAAAAGCCTCCCCTGGCTGTTCGCATGCATCTTTTACCCATGGCAGTCATTGATCAATAAGTTTTTCACATACAGCGTTGTTTAGAAGAAATAAAAAAAATTAAATAAATATCAGTAGTATTTTTCTAATCAAAGCCAGCAATGGATCCAGCAGCAGAAAGTCCTTTTATATTCCCCA
The DNA here is from genome assembly GCF_035609145.1 of Eleutherodactylus coqui. Taxonomy (NCBI): domain Eukaryota; kingdom Metazoa; phylum Chordata; class Amphibia; order Anura; family Eleutherodactylidae; genus Eleutherodactylus; species Eleutherodactylus coqui. The sequence goes on from NC_089838.1 coordinate 165,016,484, forward strand.
TTCATTTTGACTCCACTTCAGACTGGCTCTAAAAACTGTATAAGAAACTGTGGCATTTTGACGTAGGTGAAGCCACCCATAGTGTGATTTTGATCATTTTTAATTTTTTTTATAGGTATGATAAAAGAGAAGACCTTTCACATGAAGAAAAAGCAATGGCTCCTTATACTCATATTATTATGGAATATGACGTTTCTAATTTGCAACACTACAAAAATACTCACAAAATACTAAGAGAAATATCTGGATTTGATGGACTTGGATTCAATGCTACTTTTCCACCAATTTATCTCCGATTACTAACAAAATTAGTCATTTTACAAAGGACACACCCTACTTAAAAGTGAAAGAAAGTGCTGAAACTATAAATTAAGGCAGCTGTAATCAGTGGCTATGAGGCCTGGCACTTTCTAGGGCTGGTTCTCATAGGAAACTTATGAATAGGCCACCCACCGATTTACCAAATCTTTGTGGGAAGTTTGTGTTTGTTTTTTTTGTGTGTAATTGGTTTTGTACTGGTGTATTGAGTGACCCTTAACACTTTTATTTATCAGTCAGTAGCGACATCCGCCTATCCTATTTCTACTGAGAGGTTCAGGCGGGCCTGTGCCATCTTATGTTAGTATTCATATCAAGGTCATTGTTAATAGGCAGAACTACTAGTGCGGTCACAGACACACCCACTTCCCTATAGAAAGGTACTGTAATATTGGACTGGTCAGCTGTGCCTCATTTCTCACTCAGTAAAGCTTTATTTTTGAACTACTAGTGTCACCATTCCAACCTTGTTATCGCCAATAAGTTGTGCTGGGTTCCTAGCATTTTATGGCAGACTCTCAATACTTGCATCCTTCCCACATCGGATATAACGTGTTAATTAAGCAGATGCCACTGTTGGGCAACCGTTTAACAGATGAGCCATGAGCTTTTCTTGACTAATCTGTTAACGGGTGCTATACTATGAGCATTTGTCACACAGACTATTATGGTATCTGCTTAGGAGGGGGAGATGAATGGCTAATAAACAGATTAGGTCGAGGGGGAGATCTTCATTGGTGAATGACCACTATCTTTACCTAAGGCCATATGCTGGTAGGATGAATAAGGATATAGGGACCTTTCACACAGGATGGATTATTTTGCAACAGTGTTGTGAAATACGGCCTGCAGAATATGCTGCCTCAAAAGCGGCGCTGGTACAGTATCCTGCTGACAATTCTGCATCGAAAGCCACAGTTAGTGCAGAATTCAGGGATGGCTATTCAACAACACTGTTGTGGAATATTCTCTCTCGTGTCAAAGGCTGCTTTAAATGAATTACAAGTTATGCTTTTTTTTTTTTTTTACACAATTGCATTTCAACCTACACACATTGTTGAAGGAAAGAAAATTTTTTTAAAAAAATCAAGCACCTACCTAGAAGTAGTTGTCGGAATCAAATGAAACGTGATTGTAACATTGATATAAGAGATTACAATATTTCAGTAAAAAGATAATTGCAGACAACTGCATAGAGGCTCCAGTACCCTGTTGGGTCACCTTGAACTTTGATTCAAGATGTGAGAAGGTTGGGTATGGAGGCATACAGGTTCCATAGGGTATCCTGAGGCATCTCAGTTCACATTTGCTGTAACTGAGCCTCTATATCGTGCAAACTTGTTGGCTGTTGAAGTTGTAGTCCTAGATGCTTCCATACATTTTCTACGGATGCCCAGGCCAGCCTCAGATGTTGTAGAGACATTCCTGTGCCATCTTTGCTGCGTTTGTCTGAGAATTATCCTGCTAGTAAATAACTCTTGGAAGCTCTGCCATGAGAGGAACATGTGGCGGAAGGATGTCCTGCACATATCGCTGAGCTATTGTCCCTCGTACCACTATTTGTATGTTATGACCCCCCCCCAGATCATCATATCAGCGGTAAGGGGGTAGTGTGCTATTCCACAGCAAAGGCAGGATTGAGGTGCTCAATCTACAGACACGTACACTGCCATTATCAATGCCCAAACCAAACAGTCCGGTTTAATTATTCACAATGATACTGCAAACAGAGGTGACAGTAAGTGGGTGTCAAGGGCAGTACGTGTAATGGACACTATGAGACCACTGTCCTTCAACCAAGCATCTGGAAAATGGTATCAATAGCCACATGCCCTATTGCTGGTGCCACATCTATCTGGACAGCGGACAGTGAAACCATTGGAGCTGCTCGTGTTTGTCGGACGATCCACTATACTGCTGGTTTGTTGAGTGCATCCTGAGCCTGGGCGCCTTCTATGCGTACCCTCATGCATCCACTGGTCCCGATAACAGTCCAGGGGGCGAGCAATTTGTCAATTTGATCGTCCAGCTTCTGACATTCTAGTAATGTGCCCTTTCTCGCACTCTGTTCAAACTGAGCAAAAGCTCTTCGATTGTGTCAGAGGCATGTTTGGTGGTAAACAAGCTCTACACAAGTAGAAAGAGGTCACTACACACAAGTAGCATCTGGGAGCCTTTTTATAGGTCAAGCATAAAAACACTTTTTGGGCCTCGGGGCAAGATTGTTCATCTAATCACACCACAAATGTAATCATTTGCATATCTGCCTAAGCTGTAACTCCATGCCCCGTTTTGAAGCAAAGCGACAATTTCTAGGTACTTAATTTTATTTTTTTTTAAAGGCCTTATTCACATGAAAAAGATGGGACCTGACCTATCAGTGGTGCATGATGGGCAGGAGTCTCTATAGACTCCTATGGGAGCAGGAGTTTAGCTGTGTCCGAGGCTCCGAAAAGAAGAGTACAAGTCATTAGAAGCATTTAAACCGACCGAGGGACAGCAGTGGTGACGCTACACGCAGAAGCACGTTTTAAATGTCCTGATGTAAGCAGTGAGGAATTCCTCCAGCCCAGCAGCAGGAGACTCCCTCCACCTCTCTCCCGAGCATCAGATTCCCCAAGGGATTTCCCTATAGCGGGGAGAGAGAGGGGGGGGGGGGGGGTTAGAGGATTTCCCTGAGACTGAGGCTAGAGGAATTTTCCTTCTGACCCTGCCCACTCTCTTGCTATGGGAAATCCCTGTGAGAAGCGTTCTAACCCTGCCCATGCTCTTGCTATGGGGAATCCCTGTGAGAACCCTTCAAGCCCTACCCTCTCTCTGCACTGTGGGGATAGCCCTCAAAGATTCTCTCTGGGAGATTTCCCCATATCAGGGAGAGAGAGACAGCGGGGCTATGAGTTAATCCGCGATAGCCCTGTTCTCTCTCCCTTTCTCCTCTGGGGTAATCCCAAAGCCCGGGGCTTCTTCTCTTCTCCTGGAGCAGCTTTTTTTTTTTTAAAGCAACAAGCTTCTCCAATGATTGGGCAATTTTCCATGCGTATGAAGCTCGGGTCTGCGGCACATGAAAAATCGCCCGTTAACGCGATTTTTTTTAGGGCAGTATAGCCAAGATTTTTTTTTTTTTGCACACGCCTATACTGTGCTAAAACCACGTCCCTGTGAATGGGGCCTAACACTGTATACTTAGCTTCTCCCTGCTTACATTGGACATGTTCACTTTACACCCTTAATTACTTAAAATAAATGAGTTTTTCCCCATGCCTCTAGGGCAGCACTATCAGGAAGATTTCGCTGCCTTCTCAGAGACAGGAAACAATATAAAAGTCTTTTAACCCTTTGCAGTCCAATTTTGGATTCAGGGTTTCCTAGGGGGTTTTCTCTTTCTGCCATTATATAATGGCACCACCTGCTGGCGAGAGCCAGTACTTTGGTAGTAGACATGCGGGAGAGGCCCCCCGACAACAGAGCGGCCAGTAATATACAGTAAGAATACCCTGCTGGACATATTCCGACATCAAAAGCTGTACACCCTTCAATCAGAATGTCTATAGACGTCAGACAGTGGATTGGAAAGGGTTAAATAAGCCTACACAGCATGTGCATTAGGCACGTTAATTCAATGGCTTTAGATGCTAAATGCTAGGTACAGATGAATGAATGTTTATAGAAACTCTTATCACCTACTTTTTGCCCGTTGTTCCTCTGCTGTCAGTGCTGAAAGCGGTCACTCAACACATTGAGCAGCGCTGCGAAGTAGTCTGCCCATCGTAAAAGAAGAATGGGCGGACTACGTAGCTCACTGCATTGAGCGGCGTCTTTCATCGTTGATACTGGAGGGTGGATGCCAGGAGACGTTAGTGGGACACACCCTTGGACTCAGTCAGCTAAGTTATAGGGCTAAAAGTAGGTGATAGAATCCCTCTAACACCCTCATTTAATTTACATAGAGGTAGCAGATGGGTGGCACCATTTTTTTTTTACATTGGTCAACCCCCCATCGTTTTCCCTTGCGATTAAAATAAGATCCCATGTGGCCAGCAGGGGATTTAAACGAGGAACTTCAGAAGATAAAGTAGCATTGTATGCTGCTGATATGTTTCTCTACCGGGAAAACCCCTTGCTGTCCGTAGGAGGAGCTATTTCAGTGATTAATGAATACGGGGAATACTCGGGCTTAGCAATTAACTGGGACAAATGCGTACTTATGGCAGTAAGAAAGTCTGATTTGACATTAAATCTTATTGATGTCCCCCTGATGTGTTGAGATTCCTTTAAGTATTTAAGGGTCACTATATCCACTTGTATTCGAGACTATGAGGCAGAATATCCATCTCCTACTGAAGTGGTGTAAGATTTCACTATCAGTAGTGGGCAGGGCAAAGATGATCTGGATGCCGCAGCTGCTATATTTGTTACATAATTCTCCAATGGGGAGACCCCAGCATTTTTTTTTCTTTTTAATATAAAATAGCTGCACTAGAGAACTCTGCCTTGAAAAGCCCCCTAGTCTTAAACATGAAATATTTGGGGAAAAAAAAAAAAAAGGCCTGGGGGGTTCCAAAACCTAATATAGGTTTCCTTGTCATCCAGTTATGGCAGCACACAGGGAGGTTGCCCTCTGAAGGAACAGGACGAAGGGGAGTTTAAAAGCACACCCACCTCCAATATTCTTCCTGTCCTTACAGCGAACAGAAGCAGGAGTTCCTTTTGTTTATATAGTAGACCAGGCTTGAGCAGGGGGATGTGGTTCTCCTTCCTCCCTGGAATGCACAGGCGAAAACCTAGTGCAACTGCCTTAGCTTGATCCCACTCAGTAGTGAGCAGCACAGTGATCAGAATACCTCTGACCACGCTTAAACATCTGTCATACACCTGATATTTGCTTCTGTGCACGTTTCGGCATGGATGTACACACAGTTAAGCGTCCACATTGGTGAATGAAGAGATGCTGGTGTCATCATGCAACCCACGCCCAAGGTATCTAATTTAAGTCCACTAGTTCTTAGGTGAAGGTGGTGCTCCTAGCCTACAACTTGTTTCAGTAAGGCTAAAGTGATGAAGAAACACAGCAATCAGTCAGTGGTCATCCTGTGCCAATGTCTAATGCATACATGAGTTTGTCATTTCAGGATGACACTCAGAGGTCCAGTCCCAATGTTAAGATGAAGGCTAAAAAATGTTCTCTATGTGCCAAAAAAAAAAGTAACAAAAACTGTAACTGTTTTGCTAAGATGGGAAAAGAGGAAAAGGCTACCCTAATGAAACTAGACCCATGGTTAAAAAGAAAATTCAGGCTTTCATCTCACGCCATTCCTCAACCAGATCCTTCCAGAACAACCAAGACGACCCTCTGTGCTAAAACCTAGTTCAAATTCAGAGGATTCATTCAAGATCTGTCCAATGAGAAGTTAGCAGACAGAAAGGGGCTTCCGCTTATTGACTAGGATAAAATGCATTTTTCCCTCAAATGACAGAGGAGCTCCTCAAAGCGGTGAGAGACATCATGAGAGTGGAAGAGGTTCAACAACCTAGATCAATTCAAGGCAAGATGTTTGGGGTCTTGGCTCCTGCCACAGAATGATGTTTCCTGTTAATGAAAGATCAAAATAGCCGATTATAGATGAATGGAGTGATGCGGATATTCAATTAGAAATTGAATAATTGGCAGTCACCAGGGTGTTGTACATGGCAAGAAAACTGCACAATTCTAGCATGATTACAAACCTTAAGGCAGGCTTTCGCCTTTACTTGAGTGCTGGATTTTCCCTCAGGGCATCAACGTTTAATGAAGGTTGTGATTTGGTCTTATGGGGCAAACGGAGTGGAACTGCTATTTCGGCAACAAGCAAACGGTGGTTTGTTGGCTGGAGCTTCTGCCCTGTGGTCTACTCAACATGATTTGACAGAATTGCGATGATAAATGAGTATATGATCCAGTTCCTTTTTTAATATGTCCATCTTTGGATATTTAGGTAAACCTATGAATGCTACGTCTCTGGAACCAGGCCCCCGCCACTGTGAGGCCCATTGAGGCACAGAATAACAGCATCCACTGTGAATGGTCGTTGGTTGGGCTTTTGCCAAAGGGTCCAACAACGTCTTTGTAGCCAGGAGTCCGGGGACCTGGGTGTGCATTCAGGTCGCCGAGCACTACAAGTACATCGTGCGGAGGGATGGACTGCACAGTGGTAGCAAGCTGGTCATTAAAGGCATCTTTGTCTGCAGCTGTGTTCTTCAGTTGGTACATATGCCACAATGATGGACATGTGACCGTGACTATAAACAAACCTGGTGTACAGCAGACGCGGAGAGATCGGATGCCACATTTTCATTAACTAATTTATGGGAGGGCAAAGGATCAGTGCCACTCCCTGGGTGTGGTCCGAGCCACCAGAGGGTAATATAGTGGCGCTATTAACCTCGCGCTAGTTATGATGCAGTAGATGAGCTTCGGTGATGCCGGCTACAGTGATGTTATATCTAGCCAGTTTGTTGATGAGTGCTACCTGGAAGCCATTCCTGGTCAGAGTAAGGACATTCCATGTGGCAGAGCAGGTGACTGAATGCAGGTCAGGTTTTGGGACCCAGTGATCAACCTTCATCCAGAAAGGGCTGTCCCGAATTGGGCTTTTGGCTCTTTCCTTCATGCGTGCACCGTGAGGTGGTGGTTGACAAAGAGACCTTGGGTTGGCAGGGGCTCTAACCCTAGTGCTTGAAGTACTAGCCCTTGTTTTTTGATCAGGAGTCCTTGGATATTTTGTCGCCTTGGGATAGGGGGGCAACGGGAGGCACAGTAATGAGGCCCATTTCACAAGTGTATTGGTACTAGGCCTTTCACTGTTGCAGTTTGCCTTGACTAGGAGGTGCATCCGCCTTCAGCAAGGAAGGAACCGCTGCTGCCCGGCCTTCACCAGGGCCTTGTTAGCCAGTCATATTCGAGGTTCCTGACAGGCCTTCACGGCTACCGCACTTCACCCGGTCAGGCAGTCCCCTACTTGACTGTTGCCCATCTCCCACGACAAGGATATGAGGTTGGACTTTTGGGAGAATTTGAGTGGCAAGTTTTAAACAGCAAGGGATTATTCAATTAGAAGGAATTTCTACTCTACAAGCAAAACAGTAAGAATTTTACAGCAGACATATACCTGACATTTTTTTTTAGATTTGCCAGTGAACCAGTTAACGCCTTGAAAGGTTTGCCTAAGAGGAGATAAGTCTGGGCACCTTCAACTTGAAGCAACCTTTATTTGGATAATTACATAAAATCCTCCATGTACGAAATGAAACCATCCTACATCATTCAAAAATAAGAAACTAGCATTAGGCCAGCCGCAAAAGGCAGCGCAATAGTCAAAGACCAGAATATTCACAAGGAGCTTAAAAAATCATTGCTAGTCTCTCTGAAGGGGCTTTAATACCAGAATAGTAGAAAGTCCTGAAACACTTCACATTTTTACTAAAAAAAATAAAACAAAACACAAACCTGGAAATCTAGGAATACCAATCATCTTTTGCGTGGACAACCTTCTTAAACGCCTGGTTGGGTGGAAAGAGGTCATAAACCCTCAGTAAAGACTAAAGACTATAGCTAACTTTCTGTACTGAAGCACTGCAATGAAAACATTTTCAAATCAGCGCTCACTCTACCAGATTTCTATTACACTCTGGATGCATTTACAGATAGAAAGAATGGATTTCCCTACATTTCAGTCTTTTGTTTACTTCTGATTTAATGCCATCCTGATTTTAAATTTTATCTACCGCTCTGCTTTGCTATCCATCCCATGATGAATCAGCACATCACCACTAGAGCAGCTAGAGCCTGTACCATCTCTGCCTACTGGAAGCACAGCGATTATCCTCCCCTCTTGATTCTTCTAAATAAGCAGAGACCATAAGTATACAGTCATGCAGGCTGATGTCATCTTCTTAATTATAACTAATAATCAACTACCTCCAATAGGCATTTCTGTCCCCACCCCATTATTGTGGAGAGCCTGTGTGAAACAGTACATGCAATCTCATCATCCAGGAAGTTCTGGCAACTGAAAAGATGACAGCCCTTGAGAAGAAATTCCAATGGGGTCACATCACCCAAATAAAGGAAGGATTTCATGCATTTTCTGAGAAAAAGCAATAGGCAAGTAAGAAAATACCAGCTGAACTATATTTATTGGATGACTGGTTATAATTACCTTCATCTTCCCATCAACATTTATGCAGTTTTTGGACATCCTCATACCAAGACACAGGACAATAAAAGACACTACTGTACGAGAAGCTAATTGACTGCCCACCAGTTTCCACCTAACACAAACCCTATTATCTACAGTCCAAGCCTGAGGTGAACAAGATTCGTGGTGAGTTGAAATGCATTCTCCGACATTATGTCCTGATGTGAGCATGTAAAGAGAAAATTTAAAAAAAACAAAAACCAGTATTCTTCACATACTGCCTGTTCCCGAGTTGATTGCTTTTTTTCATATACGAATAACCACCATGACAGAGTGGTAAGAAGGCAGGCAAGTGAACTGAAGATGAATATATGAGAGCCGGAATTGCAGCAGAGAGGTGGGACTTATTTATTGCTGGTCTTTTCAAGCCTTTGATACAACCACCTGTTCTAACTTTACAGATAGCGACAAACATTTTTGAATCATAGCTACCGTCAGGAACAGTTGAATGACAAATCCAGGCGTACCAAACAAGCTTCTACGAGGGAAAAAAACCCCACCTATGGCCATCCCTGGTATTCACCTATCTACATCTTGAGATGAGGAGAGCTGCATGGAAACTGCATCCAACATTTCAAAGAGACTGTTTCGTTTCCAGCCCCTCCTTTATGTTATAAGCAGCAGCCTAGTACACCCAGGTCTTCAGCAATAGTTTCATAGTCTTGTTCATCTTCAGACATCTCTATAACATTCCTTCTGAAAGCAGTTTGCAGCATGGTTCACACTAGCCCGGTTTTCATGGTAACAGATTTGTCAGTAACCAGGCTTCTGTGCATTTAAGCACAAAACACGTGACACCAAAAACATCTAAATCTTCTTTCACCAGTGAACATGTGTGTTAATGACTCTTCCAAAAGCTTACGTTTTCTCTCTGCACTGCAGCCGTTTATACAATTTGCTAAATTAAGGACATGAACAGTACAGGTGTGTGTGTGTTACTACTTTAGTTAGATTGTGTCAGTCACAATTATAGAAAAAAACTAAATGTTACGAGTAATGAATGAAGAAATTCAGGTAATCTTAACCCTTTCCAGTCCAATGTCGGGCCTGCCCCGACATCATCATTTTCCTCCACAGCTCCAATGTCGGGGCAGGCCTGACACTGCAGTGCAGGAGTGCATCTGCACCCGATCGGCAGACACATTGGGGACCAGTGCACAAGTGTATCTGCACCCATCGAGGACCCCCTAGAAGGCAGAAAGGGTTTTTAACCCTTTCTGCCTTCTCCTTTACACATTACATAGCGCTCAATTAGCGCTATGTAATGCATAGAGATTCCGGCCGGCGATCATGTGACCGCCGGTGTTACCTGACCCCCGGTGGTCACATGAACGCCGAGCCGGGAGCCTGCACTGTGGGACCTGCTTACCTGACCGGCGTCTTGCGCGTTCTCCTTCTGTCTCCCGGCCCGGCGATCATGTGACCACCATGTGCCACCTGACCCCAGCGGTCACATGATCGCCGAGCCGGGAGGCAGAAGGAGAATGCGGAAGACAGCTGACAGGTAAGCAGGTGCCTCCACGGTGCAGTGAGCACCTGCACCCTCTGAACTCTATCAGTTCAGGAGGGTGCAGGGAAAATGTATTTTTTCTCACCCATTTTCCCCAGCTCCAATTTATTTGGAGCTGGGGAGAATGGGTGAGAAAAAAATAAATGGATTGGAAAGGGTTAAGGGTTCATTCATTAGGGCACTTTTACACAATCATTATTGGTCAGGTAATTGTGGTTTTCCTTAATTTTACACGATCCAACAAATAAACTCTAGCAGACCCTAGACAAGGATAACAGTCTGAAAACCATATTCCTGTACCCTCCCCTTCTGTGCTACAACCAACCTCCAAATTTGAGGAACTTTATAATCAGGAGTGCATTGGCCTCTGACACACAAGGAACTCATCCCTGCAATGTAAGGAGCTGTAAGACCTGCTCACATGTACTGACCATGGACAAGATACAAATCCCTAACACACAGCACGACTATAGGATCCCGGGAACATTCACATGTTCCACATCCAATGTTGTGTGCCTGATCCGGTGCAGTAAATGTCCTGTTAGGGGCCCCTTAGGTTTGGGAAAACAGGACAGAAATTGAAAGAGAAGATCTCATCGCCACACACAGAGAAAGACAGAATAACTTGTGGCCAAATCTAGTCACAGACACAATATAGAACACATGAAAGTTATTATACTTAAAGGCAATTTAGAGCCCTTCACAGTAACAGACAGACTAAAATATAACTTTTATTCAAGACTAACATAAAATAATGACTTGGGCTAAGAACAAGACAAACATAAAGACAGAGAATATTACAGATCGGTGGGTAATTGGAGTTATTAGAATCACCCCACCTAGGCTATGGTAAACTGAAGAGTCGCTAGTGATGCATCAGATAGTCCGTAATTTAATGAGTAGAACCACGGGTATCAGATATAAGTCTAAGAACACTTTGGTACTGGAGCAAAATTGCTCAAAAAACCTATGGAGATCGCACTGGTTTAGTCGTCACTTGCGATTAATTAATCCAATGGTCACTAAAGTGGGGCCCCAGTGCCTATAGACTATAAGAAAAGTGTCACGCATCAGTATAGCGACCGTCTGTAACAAAGTGGTCACATTCGGATAGGTTGATGATCACAGGATTTGATAGTTACTTAGCCAATAATATGATTTGAGGAAACCATAAAAGTACCTCAAGTATTTGGCTCAGAGTAGTATCAGTCCATATCATTTGGAAAGAACGGTAAGCTCTCTTTAGTATAAGTATAGCTCAATATACAACTTATATAACTCAAGAGAGAAGAATGGATGACCTCTCTTTATGTGAAAGGGTGATTACTGCTCAGGAATAATTACTGCTCGTAGAAATATGATTACTTGCTCAGGAATAATTACTGCTCAACGCGTTTCCCTACTAGGATTGTTGGTAGTTCATCAGGAGCAATTGTATGAGTTATGCCATACGATATGACAGGTTCATTGAGTTGAAAACTCAAGAGAAAGAGAGAGAAAGTACCACAATCGTGTTTTGAGACACGAAGGGTTAAATACTTTGTCAAATTTTGAGAAAGTGCCACAATCTTGTTTTGGGACACAAAGAGTTAAGAGAAAGTGCCACAATCGTGTTTTGGGACACGAAGGGTTAAATACTTTGTCAGATTTTGAGAAAGTACCACAATCGTGTTTTGGGACACGATCCAGGCTCTACCACTTTTGTTATTTTATCTGAATGTGTGTGTGTTGGATGCAGGTCTCATATCTAGGCAGCAAAGACACCGCTCTGCTTATGCTACTATGCGCTGCCTAGAGACCTTGATAGAATGAAAGGGATCTGAAAAAAGCTCTATGTAGCCTAGAACTCTATCTCTTTTTTGATAGACTAGTCCCAGGCTACTATATATCTATAGAGCTTATTATATGAACAAGTTGCAGACCGCTATTATTTCGCTATTTAGCGACCTTGTTCAAAGATTATTGGATGATGAACTAAGTATGGGTCTTGAATAATCCCCTACTTTCTAGTTCTGATCCCATTTCAATTCTTTGAGGTTAGTTGATGTGCAGTATTTCTCTATAAATCAGTATATCTCCTGCACATCTCCTAACTAGCCTGCATGACCACACCAACAAAAATCTGACAGATTATATAACCCTCTATGTCCCAATACACGATTGTGGTACTTTCTCAAAATCTGGCAGAAAGTAATTAACCCTTCGTGTCCCAAAACACGATTGTGGTACTTTCTCAAAATCTGACAAAGTATTTAACCCTTCGTGTCCCAAAACACGATTGTGGCACTTTCTCTTAACTCTTTGTGTCCCAAAACAAGATTGTGGCACTTTCTCAAAATTTGACAAAGTATTTAACCCTTCGTGTCTCAAAACACGATTGTGGTACTTTCTCTCTCTTTCTCTTGAGTTTTCAACTCAATGAACCTGTCATATCGTATGGCATAACTCATACAATTGCTCCTGATGAACTACCAACAATCCTAGTAGGGAAACGCGTTGAGCAGTAATTATTCCTGAGCAAGTAATCATATTTCTACGAGCAGTAATTATTCCTGAGCAGTAATCACCCTTTCACATAAAGAGAGGTCATCCATTCTTCTCTCTTGAGTTATATAAGTTGTATATTGAGCTATACTTATACTAAAGAGAGCTTACCGTTCTTTCCAAATGATATGGACTGATACTACTCTGAGCCAAATACTTGAGGTACTTTTATGGTTTCCTCAAATCATATTATTGGCTAAGTAACTATCAAATCCTGTGATCATCAACCTATCCGAATGTGACCACTTTGTTACAGACGGTCGCTATACTGATGCGTGACACTTTTCTTATAGTTTATAGGCACTGGGGCCCCACTTTAGTGACCATTGGATTAATTAATCGCAAGTGACGACTAAACCAGTGCGATCTCCATAGGTTTTTTGAGCAATTTTGCTCCAGTACCAAAGTGTTCTTAGACTTATATCTGATACCCGTAATTTTACTCATTAAATTACGGACTATCTGATGCATCACTAGCGACTCTTCAGTCTCGTCTTTACCATAGCCTAGGTGGGGTGATTCTAATAACTCCATTTACCCACCTATCTGTAAAAGTCTTTATGTTTGTCTTGTTCTTAGCCCAAGTCATTATTTTATGTTAGTCTTGAATAAAAGTTATATTTTAGTCTGTCTGTCACTGTGAAGGGCTCCAATTTGATTTAGTCAGACAAAGTTCTGCCCCTGTGATTTCCTTAAAGGCAATTTAAAATCACAAAGCCTTAGAAGAATTTGGGAGTACACATTTATAACAACTTGACACTTTCAACAGAGGGTTAAATTCTTCAAGAGAATTCATGCTGACTGGAAAGTATGAGAAATCCATAGCACAGATAACATTGCTGGCCTGGTGACCCCCAAATACTAATTCAGGGACCATAAAATCTTTACTAGTGGATTTTTTTTTTTTTTAAGTATTTCCCTACTCATCCTGCTGTGGTATTCTTTTAAGTGCAAATTAATCACATCCATGTCTGTGCCTTGTCATAAGTACGTATGAATATTTACATATTATGCATGCATACATACATACATATACACACACATATATTCTTCTTTGGATCCATTTCATTATGCCTGAGGCAGAACCCTGCGTAGGTTGGAGAGTTCGCTATAACATCACATTTTTGTTAGCCATGAAAAAGGCATCATAGCTGGAAGATTACTTGGTTTCTCTTGCTGGGAAGAATCACAAATTGAGTGTAAACGCAGACAACGATTAAACAATGAAGTGTTTGCTTATCGTTCATAATTGGCCTGTGTAAGCAGTCATTCACCTATGACCGATTGCCTTACTCTGAATGGAGGTGGAAAGCTGGAAGTGATCTGTGGCATTTTTTGCCTCTATTCCATGAGCGACTTATCGCTCCCATGTGAAAGCACAGGAGCAATAATATTTTAAACTGCTGTGTGCTGAAGTGCTAGAGCAAGGTGGGCCAATACACAGCCCAGACCCAGTGTCAAGTCATCACTCCCCTCTAGGGAGCGAAGTTCAGCAGGGGCAGCAGCAACAGGGGAAGTGTGGCTAGTTTATTTCAGTAGCAGATTGAAGAGGTTTTTGTTTTTAGCAGAAATGTGTCCTTGGATAACCCCTTAAAAGACTTAACATTTTACTGTACATGTACAGGCTTTTTGGTTTTGTACTTTTGCCCATGTAAGACTGCTTTACAGTGAAATGACAACTTTAGCATACCATTTAAACTGCAGCTGTTATAGATCAGGAAACCGTACACAGATTGGTATATAGTTTTATGGGGAAAAAAAGACTGTATAATTTAGATTTTATTCATTTAAAGCTCTGCACATTCTGAAAATATAGTAAAATGATCTGCACCTCCAATTAAAGATACAGCAGAAACAGAATCACTTGGTGCTAGGCAGGACCTCGGTAAACCAGGTACGCACCTGCACCGAAGATCCAAGTAGGGATGTAGCAAGTACCTGGCTCCTCCAACGATGCCGAACAGGAGAGCAATAGTTTTTGGGCTGATGACACGAGCGCGGCTGTGATTTTTTTTTCTTTTCTCCATCTGCACATTCTGAACTGAATAGTCTAATCGGCGGTCCTACCAGTGATTGATAGCTGTGAATGACTGTGCATGAAGAGATAGGCAGTCTGCTAGGATCACCCAACTCACAAAGTGCAGAGGTTTAAAGGTAATCTGTCAGCGACATTTGAGTCTTATAAAGCTTATGAGCAGTAAGTAGCTGACCTGTTGAGTCCAGGGATGCAGTTTTATACTTACACCCCCATGCCCTTAGTGTCACAGCTCATATCCACCACTAAAGACATTGACTGGCGCACTAAGTAGTCCGTCTATTCATAGAATGGGAGGACTACTTTGTGTGCTGAGCTATACACTGCCATGGCAGGTTTGAGCACTGACACGCTAGGAATGGTGATGAAGACAATCAAGGGCCTGGCGAGTCAGCTACTTAACCCCTTAGTGACGGCGCTATCGTAAAACTACGTCCTGCTGTTGCAGGACGTGCATGGAGAGGTAGCGGCGCTATCTCCCTCGATACAGCCCGGGCGTCAGCTGTTTATTACAGCTGACACCGGCGGGCAATAGCCACGCTCGGCCGTTCATGGCTATTAACCCTTTAAATGCCACTGTCAATTCTGACAGCTGCATTTAAATCCCCTGAACGCTGTTCGGGGGTCCCGCACAGCCCCCCGCGGTGAGATCGGGGGAGCCATGCAGGTGTCATGGCACCTGGGAGCCTAATGAATGGCCCCAGGGCTGCCTTAACAGAGTGCCTATCAAGCCCTCCACACAGGGTGGCTTGAAAGACTGCCTGTCAAAAAGCAGTATGACGTAATGCTATAGCATTACGTCATACTGCAGGAGCGATCAAAGCATCGCATGTTAAAGTCCCCCACGGGGACTTCAAAGTAAAGTAAAAAAAATAAAGTTTTTTTAATTGTTAAAAAAAAAAGTTATAAGTTTAAATCACCCCCCTTTTACCATATCTATTATTAAAAAATCTAAATCATAAAAATATGTATTTGGTATCGCCGCATCCGTGAAAGTCCGATCTATCAAAGTAGTACATTATTTTTTCTGCACGGTGAACGTCATCCAAAAAAATAAATAAAGACCGCCAGAAGTACACTTTTTTAGTTACCCTGTCTCCCAGAAAAAACGCAATAAAAAGCGATCAAAAAGTCGTATGTATTCCAAATGAATACTATCGGACACTACAGGACATCCCGAAAAAATGAGCCCTTGTTCAACTAAGTCGACGGAAAAATAAAAAAAAGTTATCGCGCGCACAAAATGACCGCAGAAAATTGAAAAAAATTAAATATCTTTAAAAAAAAAAATAAATAAATACAAGTACTACAGCAAAAACAATACTATATAAGTTTGGTATCGTAGTAATCGTACTGACCCATAGAATAAAAATATCAGGTCGTTTTTGTTGCAGTTTGTGCGCCGTAGAAACAGAACGCACCGAAAGATGGTGGAATGTCGTTTTTTTTCCATTTCTCTCCGCTTAGAATTTTTTAAACGTTTTTCAGTAAATTATATGGTACAATAAATAGTGCCATTGAAAAATACAACTCATCCCGCAAAAAACAAACCCTCATACAGCGACTCCGATGGATAAATAAAGGAACTACGATTTTTTAAAAGGGAGTAGGAAAAAACAAAAATGGAAAAAAGCAAAAAAGCTCTGTCACTAAGGGGTTAAGCTTAACGTATAGGGCTTAAAGTAACTAATAAATTCTCCTTAAATTAATAAAATACAAGTTCTACTGAATCTTCTTCCATAAAACTATACATCTGTGCAGAAAATCCTACTCCAACATGGTGCCTGCATTTTATTCAGCATGTTCAAGCGGACACTCCCTTTAACAGGAGCTTGATTTATATGCATATCAGTTGACAAAAAAAAAAAAAAACATAATAAATTTTAAAATCAGGTTTCCAATTTACCTATTAGACCGTAATAGGTATATAGCACTCAGGGACCATACTGTATTCTCTGTGCACCCATTTTATTACATTTCACCAGAATGTGAGAAATAAAATTGTATGTCATAATACAAGGGTATTCGACCTTAGAAGCCTTGTGGGGAATACGTAATGGCTCCTGGGAAGTAGCATTCCATATGTCCTGTGAGCCACCATGCAGAGCGAATGTAAGCACAAAACCGTGTACTTAGACCCTTACAAGTCTATCAACAACTGGAACACTTACCGTGTGTTGAGGCTTGGTTAGTTATTTTCTTATTACATTTGAGGGTAATGATTTCCATTACTCCATTTTAACATTGTATGTCTTCTCACTCTCAGACCACCTAAAGGCTCATTTACATTGGACGAGTGTTGGGCAAACGATGCCTGACACTCATCCTGTATCGCCGCGCTCCTGCACGGGAGCTAGCAGAGCTGGCTGGGTCACGGAGCGGCCAGCAGGAGGGCAGTGCAGTAGATTCCCCCACCTCTCTCCATTCACATACACAGGCACCGTTCGCTATGGAACGGCAGCTGTTTAAACTGCACGATGAGCAATGATCTGCATCGCTCATCTTTTAGCAGCACAAAAGAGGAGCGATTACAATCATCGCTCATAGTGCAGTTTAAACAGCTGCCGTTCCATAGCGAACGGTGCCTGTGTATGTGAATGGAGAGGGGTGGGGGAGCGAGAGGAGAGAAATCTACTGCACTGCCCCGCCCCCCTGCTGGCCGCTCTGTGTGCGAGCCAGCTGTGCTAGTTCCCGTGCAGGAACACGGGAGCGCAGAGACACAGGGACGAGTGTCGGGCATCGTTTGCCTGACACTCGTCCAATGTAGAGGGACCTTAACACACCCTCCTCACCTTAAAGGCCCACTCACAAGGTCGTATTGTCACTGCGTAATATGCAGTAAACAGCAAATATACATGTGACATGCTTAATTGCTGTGTATGTTAAATCCCCATAGCCTATATTTGTGTGTAATACGCACCAAAATAGGAAATCCAGCGTTTATCATGCATGCAAGTGTGGGCAGCCCAGTAGAAATCAATGGGCTTTTAGCTGCGTGTAATACGCAATGACGACACACCCATGTGAGTGAGCCTTAAGAAAATAGGTATAGATTAAGCAAACGCTATTTGTTGGAACAACCATTGTTCACATGGGCAGAGTGGTGCAGAGAGTATAAAAAAAAAAAATTAAAAAAAAGCAAAAAGTTATCGTAAGTTAGGCTAAAACGCTGTAAATAATGGTTTAATTTCAGAAACATCTTTTGACCATTTATAAATACACTAATACATTGATGTAAAAAAAAATTTAGGACTGACCAGTACATCATCATGAACAAAAAATTACAAAAAATGTATTATACAGTAAACAAAAATTACAGAAAAAAAACAGGACCAGTGAGACAATTTCCATGGGTAGCAAAGAATCACTTATTTAGAATTCTAGATTTAAAGTGGAAAAGCAGTTTTAGAAAATATTGAATTACCCCATATGTACAAGTGAAACATTTACACAATTCTGGAAAAAAAAATTGGAATAAAATATGTATTAGGAGAGCCTCGGGTGTTTGTAGATATGCTGTGTGTGCAGAACACATTTCTGCCAGTTAGCCAATGGCACAGCATTAGAGGTTAGTCCACAAAAACCTCATTAAGAGCAGACACCTATTAAATAGAACGATTACAAAATTTCCCAATAGGATAATGTTAATATCAAACCGTCTCATCTCCTACGTTGTCTTCCACAAATGGTTGCCGGTTTTACTTTGACATTTGTGTTACAGACTAAATAATGCTCAAGAGACCAACGACAGAAAACTGTAAACATTATTTCTCTATTACAAACCAGAGAGACTGAAAGGGCCGATAGAACGGAGTCTTAGGAATCAAAATTTAAAATCATTCCAATCTTGTGGAAGTTTTCTAATCTACAAAAAACGCAAACAGCTGCTATAGACTACAATAAATTAGCACCTAGGATGGAAACAAAAACCTGATATAGAAATGCCGCTTTTTCAGAACACACAAAAGTTTAAAAAAAAAACCCACTATCAAAAGAACGGTGACTAAAATACAGTACCTTTCCATTTTGTACATACTTGAATTAAAACTACCAAATAAAATTGTTTACATCTTTTCTCCCCAGCTAACAAAATGTACTCACTTTTTACATATGTATTTACACTTCTGAAGACAATTTCCTAGATATGACAAGACTAGCTTTTGTAGAGTGATAAAAAAAAAAAAAAAAAAAACAAGGTCTGGCTGCCTGAAGAACCGAGTAAGGCACATGAAGACAAGATTTAAAGCAAAACATCGTGACACGATAGAAAACTACAGTCACTTTTTAGATGTCATACATGGGCCCCAACGGGAGCAATTTACCATACATACAAAATTCAGTTATTCGGTAAGCAACATGATTTTTCACCTGACTATTTTCAATACTGAAAGTAAATCAATGGGAGATTAACTTTTAAAAATATTAGCTGCTCAAAGTGTTCCATCATTAGTCTAGACTGATTAAAATTGCTACTTTCGTTTGAGGTGTTGAAGAGTTTCTCGGAAGGAATAACACTTGGTGGACAGCCAAGAAAGCGTACTGCCAATTTTGACAAAACTGGCCAAGATGATTTCTTCAAGTTCCAATAGGTCAGTGGATCACAGTTATGCTCAAGTACTTCTTCTTCTAAGTAAGCCAACACAATGTCTTCAGGTAATTTTTCCTTTAAACTCTTAGACTTTTTAATATTGGCCATAAGTGACCAGATATTGTCGTCCTTATGGTTGGGTGGTGAATGCTTGTTACACCCATTGACAACAGGTGCATCATCTGAGGTAGAATTTAATATTTCCAGTTCCCTGATTAATCCAAGTTTATATTCCTCAGCTTCTTCCTCAGAAAATAAGGATGCTTTGTACCGAGGGTCCAAAAGAGTGGCAAACACATATCTTGGATCATGAAGTGTTGACGACAGACGACAAACCATAGCCTCTTTCAGAGACTTGAGCATGGTATCTATGCCCATCGTTTCCTCAAACAGCATTTCAATCTTACGGTTCAGAATATGGATCATTGGAATTACCTGACTTAAAGTAGCTGTGTGCATGCTCATTTCTTTACTGGCAGCCTCGAAAGGTTTTAACGCATGGCAAACAGACTGCAATACCTCCCACTGATCACAACTTATCAACTCCCTGAAGTTACACTCAATCGACATCTCATCAATTGCTCGTTTTTGCTCAATTAAACGATCTAACATGTGAAATGATGTATTCCACTTTGAAGGGACATCTTGAATTAATTGATGTTGAGGCAATCCATATTCCTTTTGCAATTCGGCCAATTTTTCCTTTGCTCTTGTTGACCTGTGAACACGTTCACAAATTTTTCGGGCTATGCTAAGAAGGTTTTGGACCATTCTTTGACTCTTAATAGCTTCATTTACAATTAAGTCTACAGTGTGCCCAAAACATTCAACGCTTGAATGATCACTTTCATTGAGGGTTTTTCCTATGCTATGATTATCGGTTACAGTGATGCCTATTTGAAGGCCATATGAGGTTATCCAAGACTCCCACAAGTATTCTAGATGCTTTTGAACACTCAAGCCATTATAATCACAATCAATCTGGGAGACGTGTAGAAGTGCAGAACAGTGGTAATCTTCGCTGTGTGGCTTGAACGAGGAATCAAATGTAACCCAGTGAGCAGTAAGTGTTAAGTATTCCCGTGTCTGACTGCTCATCCAGATTCCTGCCGTAAAATGTATCACACCACTTTCAGCTTCCTTTAGGTGGGAGACAATTATGTGCTTCACATTTTCATACATATCTGGGATTGCGGTCCTAGAAAAGTATGTTGGAGATGGTAAAGAATATTGAGGTTGCAGGTATTCAAGAAGTCTATTAAAACCAACATTATCTACAAAAGAGTACGGTTGAAGATCAAGTGCAATCATTTCAGCTACAAGACTTGTGATTTTTTTGGCAACAGGGTGAGAGTCACTGAATTTATCATTGGTTTCATCAAAAGAGGAGGCTGTGTTTACTGGTATGTGTACATCGGCAGATGGTAAGGCTTCCGAAACCCCATTATTCTGCAGCACATTGCTGTGAAATCTCTGCAGGTGCCTCAGGAGACAACTGGTGCCTAGATTTGTTGGCTTTTTCCCTCTGCTTATTGTGCGCCCGCAGTGCATACATATGACTTTAGTTGAATCCGCAGAACAAATTGAGAAGTGATTCCACAGTTTTGAGGTCTTCTTGCTATTTGATGGAAAAACAATTTGACTATCATGAGGTGCAGCAGTTGACAGCTCAATAACTTTTGAGGAGGAGCATTCTGCAGATGCTAAGGTAGCATAAGGAGAATTTGCAAGACTATGGTCAAAGCTTTTTTGGTTTAAGACTATTTCTGGATGTTTTCTATAGAGATGCCTCATTAAGCAACTTGTTCCTAAATCCCCCTTTTTACCTCTGCTGATCATGCAATTACAATATCGACAAATAGCTTTTAGGTTGTCAGTAGGCGATAACGTAAAGTGATGCCAAACCTCAGACTTCAATCGTTTTATAGCCTTCTTGTTTTGCTGAAAGAAAAGAGGCGAGTCATATGCTAACGATTTGTGACAGTCGTTCGGTTTTTCTGGAGAAGATACTGAAGCTTCCCCTATATTTTCTGAAGAATGCAAAACCGCTGCTGCATTGTCAATTAACAATTCACCGTTCGGGACACTGTAATGCAAGCCTTCTGAAGCCCTTTCAGGTGATGACGGTACAGAAATGGTTTCCTTGCCACTTTTACCTGGAGAAACGGCAGTAGAAATTACTTCGCTATCTGTTGATAAGAGGGATGGCAACAGTGTAGGAGGAACTGAGTATGGAGGTGGTAAGCTTGTGCCACCGCTGTTCTCTTGCAAAACAATTGATCGATGAGCTCTCCACATGTGCCTTATCAGACAGCTGGTACCAAGGTCTTTCCCGTTCTTTCCTCTGCTAAACTCATTCATGCAATGGATACAAACCGCTTTTGAATTATCCAGTGGAGACAAATAAAAGTGTTTCCAAACAGCAGATCTTCTGCGAGAACCTGATGAATTTTTTTGAATGGACATTTGCTTTTCAGTGACATTTTCAACAGCTTCATCGCTCTGATTTGGTAAAGATGAAGGAGAAACAGTAACATCTTCTCTGGCATTTTTTTCCGATATGGACAAGTCTGAGGAGATCTCATCAGAAGACAGCACAGATAAAGGTTCCTCCGCTGCTTTTTCCGGAGGAGCAGTTTTAAGTTTCCTCATTTTTGTTGGGGTAGTATTGGAGTCCACAACATCAGGAGGTTGCCGAGGTAGTACTAAGGTAGGAGGAGGGTAAGTTGATATGCTTGGCATATTTCCGTTTTCAGAGGTAAGGACTCTAGGGTGTGCTCTTCTGACATGTCTCATCAAACAGCTGGTGCTAAGGTCTTTTTCGTTCTTGCCTCTGCTAAACTCTTTCATGCAGTACATGCATATAGCTTTGGTACTGTCCCGAGGTGAAATAAAGAAATGATTCCAGGCTGGAGATTTTTTTCTGTTACTCATATTTTTGTTTGTAATGATGCTTTGTGTAACTGCCTCCATCGCTGCATCATAGAGGGTCGTGGTGTACTGAGAAAAAAGGACACCATAATCTTCCTCATTTTCATTTGAAGATAGTGTGTGTGAGGTATCTGCACAATGTTGTTCTTTGTCTTCTTGTTCATCACTACTTTCTGCTTGTTTGATGCCATCCGCCTCCACCTTGATCTGTACTTGATCAAAATCGCCAATCATTTCATCATCTTCAACTTTAATCGTACTTATTTTTTCCATTGTGAGACTATGTTCGGTTTTTATCGCGGAGCCCTCCTTTGTCATTACTTGAAACCGAAGAGTTTTCTAGGGAAGTTCTAAACAAGACAGGTTTGTGTCATCCAATCTCAGAAGAACGTTGTAATGAGTTTGGGCCATGCAGACATTCTTCAAGCCTTCCTAAACTGCTGTTTTTCTGAGTAATTTTGCCATTTGCAGAATTCCAATAAATAGGTTTACCTAAAATATAAAAATAAAAAACTAAGCAAGCAGATATTTACTTAAAACAAAAGATTTATTTTAACATTTAATGCACTTTCTAGAGGCAGCGCTTTCTAAAGAAAATGTACCCCCAGTGAAAAATAAAATCTTTGCTGTGATAAAAAAGAAAAGACATTGCTTGTCTGAATCAGTGCCAGTGCTGTGCTCCCATAACGGAGATGGCAATTAGGAAGAAAAAAAATGCAAATTCAGACCTGGAGGATAAACTGGACTTCTTTATTCAAAAAACAGCACATATGATGCGTTTTGGGGACATTGCTGGGCTGAGCACTGAGGTCTCTCTCACACAGACTTTCCTTAAATAGCAGTTAGCAGGCATTACGCTGCACTAAGCCTCCATTCATTTCAATGGGGCTTCTCAGACGAGCGTTTTGGCGCAGAGTTTATAACACGCACTAAAACGAACGCTGTCTGTTCTATTTTCAGCGCTGCAGTTCATTTGACGACCTGCATCACCCACCGAAATGAATGAGGTGGGTTAAAAATGTACATTTTTAACGCGGCTTACAAAGCCACCGAGTGGAGGAGGGGTGTGTGGGGGTGGAATGGGGACATCAGCTTGCTTTGTCTCTATGGTTACTGCGCAAAACATGCTGTAAAAAGAGGCAAGCGCTCACAAAAACACTTGTGCGAGTGGCCCAATTACAACATAATGACAAAACATCAAAAAAAGGAATAGGAAAGGGAGGCGGGGGAACTCAAAGTCTATAATAAAACATGTCCGTAAAAAAATTTATTTCAGTTTAATTTACTGACTTGTTTTGTTAAACTTTGGTTTTTGAATGCTTTCTTGGAAGGATTACTATATTGTAATTGACTCTTCTGAGGAAGGGGCCCCAAAATGCATCAATTGTTTTGTTTTTTGTTGAACAGACGTCAGGTTTATCCTCCTGGTCTCAAATGGCAATTAAGGGCTGCGCTATTAACCCAATATTTGGTTTCTTCCCAATTATTACTAGCCAGTGTTGGTTAACTGTGGCGTTCTCTGGGCTTACAGCACCGTAGAATCTTATTATAATTCTTCACATCTACAGGATCCCATAGTTTACTGGAGTACCTCCACTTCTGTCTACGCTCTTGAGATAGCAAGTTCCTGCAGTTTCCATTTTGAGCAACATCTCCTCCTCCTCATAGCAAAATGACTGGCGTATGCAACCTGCAAGTGAGTGTTACCAAACTGCATAAAGCACTCACTTAGAAACTTGAGTCCACACGCTACAGCCCGATAACACACCACCATATTTCAGTCACATTATGTCTAATATGGGTGTCCATCCCGCTCTGACTTGAACTCGGTCTCAGAATGTGGCAAAGGAAAGCAATATTTAAGACTTCTATAAATGTGACGTTTCCCTAGTCATACTGACCCACAGAATACATTTAACATGCATTATTGCATCATGAATACTGTAAAAATCGGTTAAGTTAAAAACCTACACAAGATTAAAAAATGCAACAGTAATTTATGGGCAAAATGCACCCCTCACTACCACCAGGGGGTACAGGCAACCCCTTACAGCTAGCTGAATCAGCAATATAAAGCTGTCACTACTCAACCTCAAAGCTACCTGATCTTAATGGAGAAGTAGAAATAAGTAAAATTGCAAAGGCAGGTTCGACTAAAAACGTTTCATCCAATACCCAATTCTTCAGCTACCAAAGTAAGGCCAGTCAGGTAAACCTCACCCAGGCGTGCCCCAGGTCCAAAATGTTAAGAGATATTGTGACCCAATAGTGAAATCCTCTTACAGTATACGGATAGTGTACATACACATGAAATATTAAATGGCAAGTACTAATATACCTGAAGTGTACTTCAACAGTGTAGTCAATAACCGAATGACCCTTCCATGCTGGCCAGAACTGTCACCTGAAAGACAAGAGGGCACAGTATTACTATGGTTCTCCGAGTCCTAGTAACTGGAAGCAGCGCTCTTTACTTCAGCAGGCACTTACAAGAATGCTACACACATCAGGTTTCTAATGTACGTTTAGCACATTTGTACAGATGTAATTTATTAACATGAGCACTTTCAAGCTTCCATCTAGTCATCATCTAGCATACAGCTTAGGGCAGTTTCACATCTGCATTGGAAGCGCTGGTTGGAGGATCCATTGGAGATCCAGCACAAGATATCGCATATATGGTCCATGGGTATGTCCAGCAATGCATTTTAATGCTTTTGTATGAAAACGTAACCATCCTTCCAATGTATACAACATGATGCCAAGGGCTCCTAATTAGGCAGAGTGTCCACAAGCGATATTCCACCGCTGGGTAGCACCAACTAAGATAGGTTCCACAATGAACCTATCTTCGTTAATCGTGGAGAATCGCAGCATGCTGCGATTTTTAGACGTGAGTGGATCCATCTAATGGATACAAATACTGAATTTATTCCCCTCAATCCCAGACCCACAGAACAGCTGCAGTGAGGTTAGTTACAAAATGGGCCAAGTTTGTAAATTCTTGTTGCCATTTGCAAATGCTAGGGCGCATTTCAAGCCCTAAAGGGGAATGCAATTAAAACAAGGAGCGAAAACCATATAGTGCTGTACTGGTTTTTATATCGGAAGTAAATGGGCAACAGTGCCTATACAATGGCATATTCCTCAGCTTTCCATCAGAGGTATATGTTAGGGAATAACTGAAGGATGGGTGAGGGGAGCAGAGTCTAAAGGCCCATTTTACATACAACCCCCATCATTTAGATTCTCACTGTATTGTTTGCCGTTCAGTTTCTGCAGGCATAAAAATCAAACAATGATTGGCCTGTGTAAGCTGAACGACTGTTTACTGTGAATGGAGGTGGGCGAGTGAAGTGCACTGCGGGCTGCTCTGCCTCCAGTCACTGAGCCATCCTCCCTCCTGCGTGAGCATAGGAGCAGTTATTTCTGGGATGACTGTCATTGTGTAAAAAAACTTATCATTGCCAATTTAGGTGACTCTACACCTAAAATGTCTAAGATGGAAAAGCTATCGCTTATCCACCAGTCCGCAGCTGCTCAGCCGTGACTTCCCCCGAATTGATGCGAGGCAGTTTTGAAAGAAAAGTGCCTTGTATCAGCAGGGAAAGGCATATTGGCGAGCATGAAATCATGCAGCGATTCATAGCCCCATATCGTGCTCACCTGTGTGAAGCGTGCCTTATATTCAGCAGCAATTAAAAAAAGGAATGCTTTTGCAGCACAATGATAATTAAGTCTCTAATTTATCAGAAAATTGACATAAAAAGATGTCAACATCCGCTAAAGGCTTTTTTACACGGGATGAGCTGTGGGGCAAACCATGTCAGACACTCGTCCCCGTATATGCTCACAGGAGTGATTATCGCTGGATCGCTCACAGGGAGGCGGGGCGGCTAGAGGAGAGTTCTCTCCCCCACCCCTCTCCATTCACTGTAAGCAGCAGCTGCTCAGTACTGAACGGCTGCCGCTTACACCAAATGACGGTTGTTCAGGATTTTAAGCTGCTAAAAACTTAACGACTGGATAATTCCCATCCAGTGTTTTGCATGCTTTTACATGGGACGTTTATCGTTCAAAACCCCGCGGGAGCCTGAACAACCAGAAACATAATCGTCCTATGTAAAACCAACTTTTTGTTGTGTAAGACACTGCTGTGATTGCATGCACCAAAGACAATAAGGTAGAAACAAGACCAAAAGAAGAAAAAAAAACGTTTAAACATTTACATGTTGCATATTTGTATGGTAGTTTCTCTTAAAGCCACCCCTTACACCCAATCACTGTCACAAAAGTGTATACACAGTGTGAAGAAAAGGTAACAGAACTGTACTTTATTATGTCCACTTATAAATATGTAGCACCCAGATAGTGAGCGCTTACGATTTCCCATACTTGACTGCATTGTGTGCTTTGAAGAGCCGCCAATCAACTGAGAAGTCATCAAGAGTAAATGCCTGGAAAACCCCATAAGAGGAGACCCGCTACCTCAGAGCAGCATCATAAACTAAGTTATGCTGCTGTTAGAAGAGCCACGAGATGTATTTATGCTCACACCTCCTGCTTTCCTGCGATGTTCCCTGGTGAAGTCTGTACCAGGTCCGAAAATTGGACTCTTCAGAGCGCACACAGGTTTCACAGGCGGACATCACAGGAAAGGGCGAGGTATAAAAAACACCCCTTGGCTGCCCATCACCTCTATGATCAGCAAAAAAGAATGAAATAGGTCAGCACTACCCAAAAGAAATCTAAAGGTGCACGTTAAACCATGGCTGCAACATACAGTAGAAGCACAAACCAAAAATGGCAACAGTATATATACCTCTAATAGTAAGTTTATATTGCGTGCTGTTGCCATTTTTGGTTTCTACCTCTATGAATAGCATCATAAGAGTTTTTCATGGTGACAGGTTCCTTTTTAAAGGGGCAGTCTGGGGGGAGGGGGGGGGCACTCGACAGCCATATTCAGACTGTAGCGAACAAAAAATAAACTGCATTAGACTGTATTCACATTACACTAAGCACATTTGACACAAGTCGGGAAATGCATACTTCAGGAGGTATGTTGGAAGCAACTGGAGGTTCACAACCAGATAAGACTGCGCTGGCCAATGGTATAGGTGAGCACAGGATGGCGAGCGCTGCGTTCCCTGCATGGCTTATACTGCTCCGTACTGTTAGTAGCAGCAGCTAGGGGGCCTTGTAGACGAGCCAATTTATCGTTTAAACAATGTCCGAGTTGGCTTTGCAGCCTGTTTACATAGGTAGATCCATCACTGGCTCGTTCAAACAAGAAATCCTTCAGTCATTCACTGTATAAAGGACAGAGTGGAACGATTGTTTAAACTGCAAACGATTTTATTGTTTGTCGCCCAGTGGTTGTGGTGTTTGAACAACAGCACTACAAGTCCCATTTACTAGAAGTACAGAGCTGTGACTGATGACAGTGAGGTGGGTGCTGCGAGTCAGGCCCCTACCCATCTTACATTGATGGCCTATCCTTAGGGCTTGTTCACACAGGCGGAAGTGCATTTCAGTCACGCAAACATGCCATGTGTTATTGAGCACACAGCAATACACCAAAACAAATAAAAAACACATCAATTTTGTACATAGATGCACAGCAAGTATACAGGTTTTCTGTATATGCTGTGCCCATTTACATACTCTTGCCTGCACCAATATAGGTCTTGCCGTTTATTTTTTTTATGTGATCACGCACCACATTATAAAGATACACTCATTTGAATGAACCTATTGAAATCAATGGGTTTTATTTCAGGGTTTATTACGCTTGCAAAATTTGCAATACAGTGCAGATACGCTTGTGTGAACCATCGCTTAGGACGCTTCTAATGAGCTGTTGTACAAGAAAAAAAACTCAGAATAGTAATTTCCAGCGATCGCTGTCTCATGTAAAGGCAGGACCAAACAGGATATTGGACGAGAAATTGCTAATAGTCACTTCAGCTCATTGAAACAAAGTAAAGATGCATTTACACACAAAGATGATCGCTCAAAAGGTGGCTTTCGAGCGATCATTTTGCATAAAATACTAGTAGCGTGTGAGCCGCCAGGAGCTGTATTAAGAGAACAGACCACCCATTGTTCTCTAAATGAATTCCCTTTGTTCTGCTGCAGGTCTGACGGCTGAGATAATGTTATCAGCGCTTCCCGGACAGAACACAGCGTGTGATCCCTCTCATCAGCTGTTCTGATGAACGATGGATTCCATGCCGAACTGAAGTTTGTCGTTCGGCAGAAAAGTGAAAGATGGGCACATTTACACACAACGATTAGCACTCAAAAGCCATCTTTTGAGCGATAATTGTTGTGTCTAAATGGACCTTCACTATTGAGCAACTTCTCATGCAGTGTAAATAGGTAGTTCACCTATTAAAGTTTGCCTGTTCACTGGTGGCAGGAAGAGATCTCCTACGCACTCTGCCTCCATTCACTGATCGACTGTATTGCTCCTATGTGAGAGCACAGGAGTGTCACTTAAAGGGGTTGTCCCGCGAATGCAAGCGGTGTTAAGAACTTCTGTATGGCCATACTAATGCACTTTGTAATATACATCGTGCATTAAATATTGGCCATACAGAAGTTATACACTTCCCCCCTCCGGTGTTGGCGTCCCCGTCTCCATGGCGCTGACCGAAGCCTTCTTCTCCCTCGATTAGATGCGCTTGCGCAGTCTGCTCTTCTGTCCTGTTGAATGGGGCCATTCCGGCGTGCTCGCGCCGCACAGGTCTTCTGCGCATGCCGGAGTGCTTAGCACCACTTGCTTTCGCGGGACAACCCCTTTAAGCATCTGACAACCTTCCTGCATAAAACCACTTTTAGGCAGCTTTCACACAGCCGAGAAAATTGCATGAGGTCATCTAAAAATTGTAGCAGGACCTATCTTTGGGCGTTCCCTTGGAACATCTCACCCACTGTTTTCAATAGAACCAGCAAAAGCATTTCACGGCGTGCAAGGTGCATGTGAGTGCGATGAGATGTGAGGTATCCTATTTAGAAACAATGGGAAACACTTGCCGATCCTTCCGATCGCTACTTCACTAAAGTGATGCGAGGAGTTTTTGACACAATCACCTTACATCCGTGAGGGGGGGGGGTTAATCGCACATTCCTGAATGTGATATCAGGCCCAGTTTCACTGCCCGATATAGATATCGCCCATGTGAAATTAAAGCACTGGGGCAGAGGAATGAGATACGATTTAAAGATCCTTCACTGAGTAAACTCCTAAAATTTAACTTTTATTAAATATTTGACTACAAACTATAAGGGCTCAAACACACAGAAAACATATAAACAATAGCCACCAACACTACCTGGATTCTACAGTCTTAGGTAGTGGGTTCACTATAGAGCCATCAGATGGGAACACCTATTATCAGGTGCCATGCCTGCTGCAATGATTCCACCTGTTAGCAGGATGAAAAAAATAGAAGAGGATCATGCAGTCAAATTAGATGACCGGTATTTACTACATCCGCCAACGCACAAATCCCCAGTCACTGCAACTCTGATCCTCCAGCGTGTTAATTCTCTGTATCAAGAGGATAACATCACTCATGCTGGAGGCTTACATCCCTTACCACTAAGGAAAACAATGGAGAAGAGGGGAACAACGCGGGAAGTATAAAACTTATATGTCCACGGCCGTGACGGGCTCCGCAAGCCCCCCCAAAGACCCCCGGATCTGCTGCGTAGCTCCCGCATGACACTGCCGGAGCGCATGCGCAGCGGCGTCACGACGCGGCAGGCGGTGCGCATATTCACGCTATACTTCTGCTGTGCTACAGCGGAAGCATAGTGTGACGGGCGGCTTCCGTTAACTACAATGGAAGCCGTCCACGCGTATGCCCGCAGAAAATAGGACATCCTGCGGGTAATTTCACGCTACAGAGTTCTGTGGTGGATTTCCGCAGCGTGTACATTAAACTATTAGGTTCAATAGAACCTAATAGCTGCAGTGAAACGCCGCGGATTTCAGCCACGTTTCACACGACGGAAATCTAGCTGTGGGCATTAGCCCTTAGAGAACCACTTCCTTTACATTTCCCACACCTCTTAAATCCACTTTGGGCTTTGGCTCTAAGAACGGTCACAAAAACCTGTATGTGAAACCCCCCCTTATAAGTTTTACTCAATTCTTTTAGGGGGAATTGGCAAGCAGCAGATTTGGTGCAGATCTTACACAGTAAAAATTCTTCACCATTATGCAGATTGAGGCAGAGCCGCAGCAGACTTCACCCCTTCAATTCAAAAGATGAAACCTGCAACAAGTCAGCTCCGTGTGAACGCACCCTGAGGCCGGTTTCACAAGGGCGATAATCACACGATTTCCACGTGATGCGAGAAATTATAAACACACATAAATCCTATGTTTCGAGATTTTTTTTTTTTTTTTAATCGTCCACGATTCCTTTTGAAGCCTTTTTTTTTATCGCATCACAACACTCAAACTTGTGATTTTTATGCGATGCTAAAAAAATTGCTGCAAAATTGAGTAAAAAAAAAAACCCCACTAGTGGCAGCAATGTTTTTGCAAAAGCAGCTTTGATACTCAAAAAACGCAGGAACAAAGACACGGTTTTCTTGTGGCAATATTGCCCGTGTGAAACTACCCTCAGGCCACTGTCACAAAGCCCGCTTTTTACAGATAAAACACCTAGCGTTCAAACACGGCGTTTCTAATGCCACACTTTAAGCGTTATACTATTTTTGAGTGTTTAAGCAATTTGAAACATGAAGCGTCCCCCATTGAAATCAATGGGGAGAGTCTGCAATGCTGTCAAAAATGTGCTGTGATCTATGCCACCAGGAGTGAAAGAAAGCAGTGACGTCATCGGCTTACTCTGCCTGCGCAGTAAAGAAAGCAATGATGTCATCGGCTTACTCTGCCTGCGCACTAAAGAAAGCAGTGACGTCATCGGCTTACTCTGCCTGCGCACTAAAGAAAGCAGTGACGTCATCGGCTTACTCTGCCTGCGCACTAAAGAAAGCAGTGACGTCATCGGCTTACTCTGCCTGCGCACTAAAGAAAGCAGTGACGTCATCGGCTTACTCTGCCTGCGCACTAAAGAAAGCAGTGACGTCATCGGCTTACTCTGCCTGCGCACTAAAGAAAGCAGTGACGTCATCGGCTTACTCTGCCTGCGCACTAAAGAAAGCAGTGACGTCATCGGCTTACTCTGCCTGCGCACTAAAGAAAGCAGTGACGTCATCGGCTTACTCTGCCTGCGCACTAAAGAAAGCAGTGACGTCATCGGCTTACTCTGCCTGCGCACTAAAGAAAGCAGTGACGTCATCGGCTTACTCTGCCTGCGCACTAAAGAAAGCAGTGACGTCATCGGCTTACTCTGCCTGCGCACTAAAGAAAGCAGTGACGTCATCGGCTTACTCTGCCTGCGCACTAAAGAAAGCAGTGACGTCATCGGCTTACTCTGCCTGCGCACTAAAGAAAGCAGTGACGTCATCGGCTTACTCTGCCTGCGCAGTAACACCACAAGCGCTCACACTGGAAGCTGTACAAAGCAGCTCTGCTTCAGGCCATTGTCCACAGGCAGGTTTGATTCGCAGCACCTGGGCTGGAGATCCACAAATCAAGACCTACCCTGATAATAAGCCCTAGCTACACTACATGAAAATTTTTTAAAAAGGCAATACTCACCTAAGCAGCTGCCATTTGGGTCCCTCCCGCTGGACTGCAGCACTCATGCAGGCTTCCGTGTAGTCCGCAGTGCCGACAGAGTATCTCTTGCTGGTGATGGGACTTGAATATCCCGCTTCCAGCAAGCGATTGCTCCGTTTAGCTCAGGTGTTGCTCCTGAACCAATCACAGCCATTCATGAATGACATCATTGAATGGCTGTGATTGGTTCATCGAGTGCCTGTTTTGATTGGCTGAGGTGGCGCTCCTGAACCAATCGGAGCAATCGCTTGCTGGAAGCGGGATATTCAAGCCCCATCACCAGAAAGAGATACTCTGTCGGCACTGAGGACTACATGGAAGCCTGCGTGAGCGCCGCAGCCTAGCGGGAGGGACCCAAACAGCAACTGCTAGCTGAGTATAAGAGCCCCTGAAAAGACCCTGTGCCTCTTCTGGGGCAAAAATTAATATGAGTGTCTTATTTTTGGGGAAACGCAGTAGCTACAATTGGTGCATGCAGTGTAGTCTGCAGAGGGCAGAGGGGCCACAACATGGCAGACCAACAGGAATACAACTGTGTGTAATCAGCATGGTGGCCCAGTGGTTAGCACCGCAGCGCTGGGGTCCTTATCTGACCAAGGACAATATCTGTATGGGTTTCCTCCCACACGCCAAGACCTAGTAATACTATAATCCCCAATGGGGACGATATCAAGTGATGTACAAACCTATTGGGGTCACCAGAGCTTCAAAAGCAGGGGTTCAAAAAAAGACAAAAACCTGTACTGCGCACGTCTGACAGCGAGCCATGCCAACCATCCACTATACAGAAAGGAAGGAGGCAGGAACGCGCGGGCGCTGCTGTCAGGGTCCGATCCCGCATGCAGTACCCAGCTCTGCCGTGTGCAGGCGGCTTCCAGCAGTTTGCCCTTGTCCTGTGATCGCGGTCTGCCATGCCCACAGATGGCAGTTATTATGGACACTACATTATACAAGGTGCGCTGGGAGACCTACAATATGGTGGTAATGGCGAGTTTCATTACTGTTTTCCATCCCTAATAAGCGTACTATGAAGCCTTAAAGGGGTTTTCCAAGCCATTTCCGTTGACGGGCTGGGGTCCGCTGCTCGCAACCTCGACTGATCTGCCACTTGGGCGACTGCTGTCAGCACCAAACATGGTAGAAGATGCGGATAGCGCCGACCCCTGTATAGTGGCCGGACTGGGGAGCTGCACCAGCAATTACCATGGCTGCTACACAGGGGGCAGAGCCAACAGCTGAATGGCCGGGTCCCCAACCAATCTGATGAGCCAGCCTGAGGATCGGCCATCCATAGAAACACCCTGGAAAACCCAGTTAAACCATCCAGTGGTGCAAAACCCCCGCCTGTTGGGAAGGGTGCCCACCCTGAGACCACTGCTGTCTGCCCGGGCTCACCGGACGTGCCCTGGCTGCCGGCGGCCATCGCCGGGCACTATCCTGGCACGTGTGTAATACAGCATGCTGTGATTTATCTGGCACATGTATTCGGTGCATGTCATGTGAGGGGCAGCATGGCCGCCTGTGGCAGACTGGTAGAGTGTTATATCGCCAAGACCATGGGCAGAGTGCGCCGCACCGATACGCCCGGCTCTACAATGGCAGTAACCGGCAACAATAAAGTAGATCCATGCCCATTCCTCCACTCAGGAGTACGGTGTAGAGCCGCAGTGCCTGCCGTCCCGCCACCTCTCTCCTCTACGGGTCTGGGGGCACGGTGTGCGGTAAGGTGGTCCCATGTTGTGTAAGCGGGGGCGGTATTACCAGACACCCTGCCGTCCGCCGCAGGTGGGCAGCTTCAGCCGCATCGCTGACCGTCGTACGGCACCAACAAGCCCTGGAGGAGGCCCGGCGGGCGTCCTCTGTGCGGGACCGCCAACACATTGCGCCATTTCATGTGAGAACGCACCAGGTGGCGGCTAGCAGTGCCATGGCCCCATAAGTCAGCGGTCTGCAGTGGGGTCCGGCGCCCCAAGAATCTGGGGTTCATGTTGTGCAGATGGAAATTATATGGGAAGTGAACGTGACCCAAGACCGGCCGGTCCGTCCCCACCGGCCACACAGCCCTGAGGTAATCCCCTCAGCAGGGGGCGGCGGAGGAGCGGCTCCCCCCGCACACAATGCCCGGCTGCTAGGTCAGTGTGCTCAGGCCTTCCCCGCACCACCCCTCCTCAAACCGGAACTCCAGCACCTCCAGCCGCTCACCGCCCGCTCCCCGGCCACTTACCTGGCAGCTAGGTGGCTCAGCAGCCGCTCACTGTGTGCAGGCCGGCCTGGACTCTCGCGGCCCCCATTCATTAGTTTAATGCTTTGTCTCCCTCCCGTTCCCGCGACGATCCGTCCGACGGCGAGATGAAGACGAGAGGCGGAGCGCGGCCTGCGTGCCACTACGTCACCGAGTCAAAGGTTCTCAAAATGGCCGCTTCCTGCAGGCGGCTGTCCCATGGCGTCAGCACAGGGAGGGCGGGGCAGAGCGGGCGGGACACGGCCCAACCCTCAGCGTACACACATCGTGTAGGCCACGCCCTCGGTATGCATACATTATGCTGGACCCGCCCTCAGCGCGCACACATCGTACAGGCCACGCCCTCGGTATGCGCGCAGCATGTTGGCCACGCCCTCCGCCCGCCCTCGGCGCGTTTGTTTTGGCAGATGGCAGTGGCGCTGTACGGGGTTTCCGGAGCACTTGTGGCCTGCAGCCAGGGCGGGGTGAGGCGGACCAGCAGTCACGGCTCATTCATCCCCGGGGGAGTGCAGACAACAGAGGGCTGTTACTGAATGATGACGACACAGCTTGTAGTGGTGGTTACGTCAGCGGGGACTGCCGCCTACTCTCCAGAGCAAGTGGAATATTAAAAACAATGTCAGAAACCAGTGGGTTTTGTTATTTCAGCAGCAGTGTGGCCGGGCTTACACAGATTTTGATTACACACTTGCTGCCCG
Organism: Eleutherodactylus coqui; assembly: GCF_035609145.1. NCBI lineage: Eukaryota > Metazoa > Chordata > Amphibia > Anura > Eleutherodactylidae > Eleutherodactylus > Eleutherodactylus coqui. The sequence continues at coordinate 165,051,290 of NC_089838.1, forward strand.
GGTGGAGGATTCGCGGGAGGACTCGGGCATTGAAAGGCGTGCATTTCTGCTTTTTCATTCACACTCGCGGATATGAATTGCGGATTCCGTGAGAGGAAATAAAATCGCAAAGGAAAAACCGAAATGCCGGCTGAAGGGTAGAGATAGATTAGTCGGGACATGCGGAATGCGACAAACTGTGTGGTGCACTAACGTGCCTTCCGCTGCTGCTCGTTTTGCTTCTGTCTCTCCGAATTGAGAAATCCTTGATCATTCTTTTTGAAGACTCTTTTGCACCCACTGGATCTTTATGATGAGCTGTAGAAAGAGGTTTGGCAATGTCTCCCTTGCCACTATGTGTGACCAGAAATCATGACCCGGACGTTACACATTGGAGGTCACTGTCAGTCCTGGCCCTTTCAAAGAATGGAAATTTGTCTTGCAACTGTGCGCTAAATTTGTATTCCCGTGGCATGTACACACCGTGGCACAATATAGTCTCTTGAATGAAACACTCACTTAAAGGGGTTGTCTCGCGGCAGCAAGTGGGGGTATACACTTCTGTATGGCCATATTAATGCATTTTGTAATATACATCGTGCATTAAATATGAGCCATACAGAAGTTATTCACTTACCTGCTCCGTTGCTAGCGTCCCCGTTGCCATGGTTCCGTCTAACTTCGGTGTCTTCTTGCTTTTTTAGACGCGCTTGCGCAGATGCATCTTCTCCCTTCGGCTGGTCTTGGAAGCATCGGCGTTTTGGCTCCGCCCCCTTGTACGCGTCATCGCGTAGCTCCACCCCATGACGTGTGCCGGTTCCAGCCTCCTGATTGGCTGGAATCGGCACGTGACGGGGGCGGAGCCACGCGATGACACGTACAAGGGGCGGAGCCAAAACGCCGATGCTTCCAAGACCAGCCGAAGGGAGAAGATGCATCTGCGCAAGCGCGTCTAAAAAAGCAAGAAGACACCGAAGTTAGACGGAACCATGGCAACGGGGACGCTAGCAACGGAGCAGGTAAGTGAATAACTTCTGTATGGCTCATATTTAATGCACGATGTATATTACAAAGTGCATTAATATGGCCATACAGAAGTGTATAGACCCACTTGCTTTCGCGAGACAACCCCTTTAATAATAGTGACTACCCCACAGTGACCTCAGTAGTAATAGTGACCTCCCACAGTAGCCCCAGTAGTAATAGTGTCCCCTATATCAGCCCAAGTAGTAATAGTGACCCCCCCCACAATGGCCTCAGTAGTAATAGTGACCCCTATATTGGCCCCAGTAGTTATAGTGACCCCCCACAGGGGCCTCAGTAGTATTAGTGTCCCTTATATATTTGCCTCAGTAGTAATAGTGACCTCAGTAGTAATAGTGACCCCCCACAGTGGCCGCAGTAGTAATATTAACCCCAGTAGTAATAGTGGCCTCAGTAGTAATAGTGATCCCCCACAGTGGCCTCAGTAGTAATAGTGTCACCTATAATGGCTCCAGTAATAATAGTGACACCCACAGTGACATCAATAGTAATAGTGCATCCTATATTGGCCCCAGTAGTAAGTGACCCCCTCAGTGGCCTCAGTAGTAATAGCGTCCCCTATATTGGCCCCAATAGAATAGTGACCCCCACAGTGGCTCCAGTAGTAATAGTGTCCCTTAGTTCAGCCCCAGTAGTTATAGTGACCCCCACAGTGGCCTCAGTAGTAATAGTGTCCCCTATATCAGCCCAAGTAGTAATAGTGACCCCTCACAGTGGCTTCAGTAGTGGTAGTGTCCCCTATATCAGCCCCAGTAGTAATAGTGACCCCCCACAATGGCCTCAGTAGTAATAGTGACCCCTATATTGGCCCCAGTAGTTATAGTGACCCCCCCACAGGGGCCTCAGTAGTATTAGTGTCCCTTATATATTTGCCTCAGTAGTAATAGTGACCTCAGTAGTAATAGTGACCCCCACAGTGGCCACAGTAGTAATATCAACCCCAGTAGTAATAGTGGCCTCAGTAGTAATACTGATCCCCCACAGTGGCCTCAGTAGTAATAGTGTCACCTATAATGGCTCCAGTAGTAATAGTGACACCCACAGTGACATCAATAGTAATAGTGCATCCTATATTGGCCCCAGTAGTAAGTGACCCCCTCAGTGGCCTCAGTAGTAATAGCATCCCCTATATTGGCCCCAATAGAATAGTGACCCACACAGTGGCTCCAGTAGTAATAGTGACCCCCACAGTGGCCTTAGTAGTAGGTAATTACTTTCATGGTGACCAAATGTCCCAAAAGCGGGACAGACATCCCAAAAGTGGAACAAAAGGCTGTCCTGCTTAGGGACCCAGTGAACAGCAGGATCGCCTATATCAGGACGTCTGGTCACCTCCCATCGGACCCTTATGCATGGGCTGCTGCACAGACTATGTCATCCTTTATGTCATCATATCGCATCTGAGTTAGCCTCACCTACACCCCCTGCCTCACATCTTATCCACAATGGGGCTCATTATCTAATTGAGCCCATTACTAGCATTACTTATGAGTGTAATACAAACTGCATGTAGATGTTCTCAAACCCGAGACCTAACTGCTACAAGACAACAGTGCTAAAAAAAAATCACATTTTATATAAGTGACTGGAACTTTACTTCTTGCCAAAAAAGCTTCACACACCAGTGCAGGAATTGCAGCTAGGCGAGGTCAGGGAGGAGAACACAGGATGACATCAGACCTGCAGGCTAAGTTATCTGTAAGGTTCTGCTCCTGGAAAGAGAACACTCCTGAGGAGGACGGGGAAAGAGAACACTCCACTGACACTTGTACTCTGTAGCATGAACACTGCACGGCAGACTCCTTGCTTCTCTCTCACTTTCACTCTTCAAAGGTGGTTCCTGGAATGGTGGGCCTCAGGATACTTCTCCTTCGCTTCCATCACTTCAACACATGAGGGTTGTAGGGGTACTGGTGCATTATGTCTCCACCAGAAATGTAGGTGGAGACATGGGTTGTACGATCGGAGTTAGAGGAAATGCCCACAGCTTGTGATTACCTGACGGATATAGACCTTAACCGAGCTGAGATAGAGACATGTAAAGCCTTCAAAGAGGAAGGGATTTCCCTCTGCTGTATATTCGCAGGTTGTCATGGCAACAGGACGCCAGCTACAGGCATCCTGCTTTGCTATTCAGCTCCTGACAGAGGAAATCAGATCTCAGCTGAGGAATCAGGACATGGGCTGACAGTCCTCAGAGTTTCGGGCAGCATACCTCTGCTACAGCAATCCACCAACAGAGGAAGCCAGTTCCCAGCTCAGCATCCAGGAGACAGGCTGACAGTGCTCGGGAGGTTCGGCTAGCATAGTGCCAAAAGCCGTGATGATCACTACTGAGGTACTACATGGGCGTTCCCTGTCAGTATGGCTTTCCAACCCATGTCTCCACCCATTCTACCGATGGAGACATAATGCACCAGTACCGGTTGAAGGTACCCCCATGTACTTTCCCTCCTTTCACAACCGTTGAAGATGACAGAAGACCACACCTGGCTCACAATCACTGATATCTATAATCATATGACACCACGTGACTAGGCAAACTTGTTAATTTTTCCAGACATGTCCCAGCCACTTTCAGGCATTAACCTCTTGCATGCTGCAGCTGTGCAATACACATAACCAGAGACAAGACACTTTGCACAGTTCATCCACATTAAAGACATGACATGTATGACAATTATGGAGGGGTCAGAAATATAGACTTTCGGGCCACTACACATGTAAATGGGCCTTTAGAAGATTCCTGATTATCTGACCCAGTAACAGCTGGCCTGACAACAATGTCCGATTGGCCAGTGCGGAAATAGAGGGAAGAAGAGGAGTAGAATTGCTGGTCTAGTGATAAGGACTGATTAGCTGGCTGTAAAATTGTGAGGAGGAACTGTTCCATAAGAACCCTAAAGATCAGTGATACAGCAGTAGTTCAAAAATCCAAGTTAAAGCTCCCATGACCTCCCTCCCCTCAGGTTTACCTCGTTGCGCTATTTGATTAAGAGGGTGGTTTTGGTGGAATTAATCGGTTGGGATGGTGACTTGGGTTAATAGGAGTAAGTCCTCATGTAAGTTATTACAAACTTGATGGTGGTAATGGGGGCTGGATGAGGCCTCCATAAGTTATATGGTTACTTGTGTCGTGGTGTCCAAGTATTGGTTTGAAGTATTACATGGAGATTGATGATCTAGGTTTATGGGAGGTAAACTCTCCAACTGAAGCCTTTAATAAAATACTACAGCAGTTGATTTAATTATATATCAATAATACATAAGATCTCATGAGATTTCAAGAGTCTTTGTATCAATCTGGACGTGCAGTCCACAGACTGCAAGCTAGGACTGCCACAAACTGTGTGGTGCACTAACGTGCCTTCCGCTGCTACTCATTTTGCTTCCGCCTCTCCGAATTGAGAACGTGAGAAAAACTTGATCATTCTTTTTGAAGACTGTTTTGCACCCACTTTATCTTTATGATGAGCTGTAGAAAGATGTTTGGCAATGTCTCCCTTGCTACTATGTGTGACCAAAAATTGTGACCCTGACGTTACACAATGGAGGTCACTGTCACTGTCTGCCCTGGCCCTTTCAATTTACAGACATTTGACTTGCAACTATGCGCTAAATTTTACACACCATAAAAACCCTGCGTTGGTTCAAAAGCTTGCTGTAACATCATGTATTTTTGTTAGCCATTAAAAGGTATCATATCTACAAGATTACTTGGTTTCTCTTACTGAGAACAATCACATGTACACACTGTGGCACAGTATAGTCTCTTGAATAAAACACTCACCAAGGCCCTCTGCAAACGGCAGAGCCAGATTCCGTTTGGGAAATCCCGCAGCAGAATCTGTCTCTGCCTGCGGCGGTGCCCGCGTGTACCTGTAGTCTTCTCTTTTGATCTGTACTGCGGATGGTCCGCACGGTGAGCCGTAGGATATGCGCAGTACAGATTTTCTTTTTTGAAACTTCTGCTTTTCCTGCGTCATCTTGCAGAATCTTTGACTTTTCTGCAATTACATTGTGGAAGGGCCACGGATCGAGCGGCTTCTATTGACTTCAATAAAGGCCGTTTGCGCGGAATCTGTGGAAAAATGGAGAATGCTGCGATTTTTTTCTCCGCTTGCGGAAACCACAAGTGTGCAGGAAGAATCGATTTAGCATAGGATGGTATAGGCGCTATTTGCTGCGGATCCGCGGTGTGGACGCCCATCCCGGATTCTGCAGCAAATATCCATCCATGAGCAGGAGCCCTCAATCTGTAATGGCAAATAAACGTTTGTTTAAGGGTATATGTTACACACGGTGGAAATGCTACGGAATGTCCGCAGCGGAAAATTCTGCCGCATTACCGCATTCACAAACAGTCAAAATCCGTACCACTGGTACAGACTTTGACTGGAAGTTAGCATCTCCTGCGAAGAATTCCCGCTGTTAGCGCTCCCCAGACAGGTGCCACACCTGACTAGGCCACAGCAAACTGGAAGATTTCTAGTCTAAATCTGTACCAATGGTGCGGATTTTGACTGTTTTTTGGAGGCAGAAATTCTGTGGAATTTGCAGTGGAAATTTCCACTTCTGACACTTCGCACCATTTCCGTCATGTGTAAACACACCCTAAGTCAGCTTGGGGTATGCTGCCACGTGCAGAGTGGCCTCAGTAGTTATAGTGCCCCCTATATTGACACCAGTAGTAATAGTGACCCCCCACAGTGGCCTCAGTAGTAATAGTGTCCCTTATATCGGCCCCAGTAGTAATACTGACCCCCCACAGTGGCCTCAGTTGTAATCGTGTCTCCTATATTGCCCCCAGTAGTAATAATGACCCCTAAAGTAGCCCCAGAAGTAATATCTCCCCCTGAGATATTCTTATCTCCTCCTTGTCTTCAAAGCTCTGCTGTTTCTGTGCTCAGCACTGCTGCAGGTGGAAGTGTTTGCACATGGTCTTCTCCTCCCTTCTCCTACCCTCCTGGGGAACCAAGAAGGAGAGGTCAGAAGATGATGAACCTCTGCTATCAGTTTGTGCACCTGTAGCAGTGTGATTGAGTTATCAGCCTGGAAAAAGAAGACAGCCGGCTCTATTTAAAGGGGTTGTCCCGCGCCGAAACGGGTTTTTTTTTTTTCAACCCCCCCCCCCCCCCCCGTTCGGCGCGAGACAACCCCGATGCAGGGGTTAAAAAAGATCACCGGACAGCGCTTACCTGAATCCCCGCGCTCCGGTGACTTCTTACTTACCCGGTGAAGATGGCCGCCGGCATCTTCTCCCTCCGTGGACCGCAGGGCTTCTGTGCGGTCCATTGCCGATTCCAGCCTCCTGATTGGCTGGAATCGGCACGTGACGGGGCGGAGCTACACAGAGCCCCATTGAGAAGATAAGAAGACCCGGACTGCGCAAGCACGTCTAATTTGGCCATTAGACGGCGAAAATTAGACGGCAACCATGGAGACGAGGACGCCAGCAACGGAGCAGGTAAGTGAAAAACTTTTTATAACTTCTGTATGGCTCATAATTAATGCACAATGTACATTACAAAGTGCATTAATATGGCCATACAGAAGTGTATAGACCCACTTGCTGCCGCGGGACAACCCCTTTAAGCATTAGCAGTCATTCTTCAGATTTCTGTTAATAGAGGGTTTTCCGTGCTGCAGCGTATTTTTTTGCCATTACTCTGCAGACGACCCTGTGTGAACGGCAGAAAATACGCAGCTAAAGATCAGGACTTGATTGCGGTTATTTTTCATTCATGCATTTTTTTTTTTCTCTAGCGTGTATGACCGAATGTAAGGGTGCGGGCAGACGAGCGTAGGCGTATTTACGTTCGCACGAGCGCAACGTATAATCGCCCGAGCGATCATTTTTCACCGATCACGACCAGAGCTAGAAAGCGTATTTTCGTTTGTTCCTACTTTGCAAACGGTCTTTTCGGCGATCGAATATGCGTTGGCGCGTATTTCAGTCGCATATGTTCCGTTTTTTTTCGAATTGCCGTTTTTACGCGCCGTAAAATCGCCCATGTGAACGAATACATTCGAAACCATTGCCTCAGATGGTCACGTATATACGTTTGGTCGCAAAAACGCGCCGTTTATGCGCTCGTCTGCCCGTACCCTAAAAATGCATACGGTCGTATGAAAGAGGCCTTATAATGAATCAGATGATAGTTCAGCCTCCTGACAGTATATTTACAATTTGTAGCTTCTTAGGTGAATAAACAATAATGTACAAAACTTTTAGGCAGGTGTGGAAAAATGCTGCAAAGAACACTTTCAAAAATAGAAGTGTATATTTCTGTCAATTAACAGATTGCAAAGTGAATGAACAAAGGATAATTCTATATCTAATCAGTATTTGGTGTGATCACCCTCTGCCTTCAAAACAGCATCAATTCTTCTAGGTACACTTGCACACAGTTTTGAAGGAACTTAGCAGGGAGGTTGTTCCAAACATATTGGAAAACTAATTGTATGTACTGTGGATGTAGGCTTGCATAATACCGTCAGTCTCATCCCTGAGTGTAATCCCAGACAGACTTGATGATGTTGACATCCGGACTCTGTGGGGCCATATCATCACTTCCAGGACTCCTTGTTCTTCTTTACACTGAAAATAGTTCTTAAAGACATTGGCTGGATGTTTGGGGTCGTTGTCCTCCTGCGGCATAAAATTGGAGCCAATCAGACGCCTCCCCCCTGATGGTATTGCATGATGAATAAGCATCTGGGCTCCTTCACATCGGCGCTGCGATATACAGACGGCCACGGCGTGGCCAGAAAATCGCATGTACAAGAGAGGCAGCCGTGACCAAGTCATGACTGCATCTCCTATTTAAGCGCCCGTTCAGATGGCCCAGGTGCGGTGAGTATACGCCGCAGCCTGGAATACTGTCGGGTGGGGAGAGAGAGTTTAGCTCTGCTAAACTCCCACCCACTCTGCGTCCCTTGCTGGCTGACGGCAATGGAAGGGTGCAGGACAGGGCGAGAGCTTAGCAAAGATAGTGTGCTAATCTCCCGCCCCCTCCATTTGCAGGCAGACAGTAAGGGGCGGAGAGGAGGAGGAGGGAAGGAGGAGCAAGTTTAGCAGAGCCACTGCTAAACTCCTTCCCACCACCCATTTCTGGCAGCTGTCATAGGCTCCCATAGGAGACCAGACCTATCTTTTCCGGCCGGCGTAGAAACGGCCAGCCTGAATGCGCACTGTGATCGCTATCTTTTCCGGACGCCCGTTTTTGTGCACCGGAAAATCACCCATTTGAACAGATGCATTAGAATCCAATGCATCAGATGGTCACAATTATAGGCCAGTGTTTTTTTTATCACGGCAAAATTGCCGCGATAAAACACTCATGTGAATAAAGCCTCAGTCTGTATTTTTCAGCATTGTGGGCACCATTCACTCTGACCAAATGCCCAACTCCGCTTGCTGAAATGCAGCCTTAAATTTGCAAGAAACCTCCACCATACTTCACTGTTGCTTGCAGCACCTCATTATTGTGCCGCGCTCCAGCCCTTTGGCAAACAAAGTGCCTTCTGTTATAGCCAAATATTTTCACATTTTGACTCCCCTTTCTAGAGCACCTGCTGTCATTTTATTGCACCCCAGTCCCTATCGTGTTGTGTGCAGTTGAATTGCTTGGCTTTGTTTCCATGTTGAAGGTGTGGTTTTTGGCTACTATTCTTCTGATCCCCACCCAGTTTTAAGCCTCCTACACAGCTGGTTTTGTACCAGTTAATGACTGTATTTCAACCTACATATGAAAATGATGATCATTTTCACCTGTTTGGTATTAATCATTTACCTGCCTATAATCCTACAAAATCCCTGACTTGGTGGAAGTGTGCCTAGAAAACAGAAGGGAAAGGATGGTTACGCCAAATATTTATTTGATTTAGATTTCTTTTTTGTTCATTCACTTTGCATTATGTTAATTGACAAAAAAAACTATTAACACTTGTATTTTTGAAAGCATTCTTACTTTGCAGCATTTTCCCCCACATGCCTAAAACATCTGCACAGTACTGTAGAGATTAATGATAAGTACGGTGTCCTCCCTGCAGGCAGAGATGGTACAGACTCTAGCTTCTCATGCGATGTTGTGCTGTTGCATACTGGGATTGGTAGCACAGAATAGTGAAAGAAAAAGCAGGGGCAAATCTCAAAATGAAGATGGTGCTAGATAAGTGTCAGACAGGAGGCTGGACTGCATGGAATTGACTGCAATCTACAAAGGAGATATTCAGAGTATGATAGACAATCAGAAATGTATTTTCACAGAAGTGGCCCTTTAGGTTATGAGAGATTCTCTGCCCCAACAAAGCAAGCTTTTCAGATGGAACACTACACTAAATAGATATACCTACATTGAGTCTGGGTCTTAAAAAACAGGGAAGAACAGGGGCATGGAGGACATTATACTGCAGTACTAAGCAGTGTTGCTGTGAAACTTACAAAACAGTAAACACAGCAGTGTCTGTCACTCTCTCACTTTGCAGTTGCCCCCCTCCTCTTCATAGGCTTCTATGAGTAGCAACTGTAACCTGATCTCTCAGTGAATTGAGAGTGATAAGTGCAGCTGGAGAGGAGTCCGATCATTTGGAGAAAAACTATAAGAGCAAACAGGAAAAGCTCTATATGGTACAGTGAATCATCACACACTAAAGGGCTAATTTAATACAGCTTTCACCTCAAAGGATACATTTACATGGAACAATTTTGTTTAAAAAAAAATCGTTGGATCATGTGAATTTGAACAATAATCGTTTAGTGTAAACATGGACGATGATTGAACGACAAATGAGAATTCATTTACTTTTTGTTTGCTGTTCATTTTATGCAATAAAAATCATTGTTCGCTCATTTGCATGTCGTTGCGTGTAAACAGTGATTGTTCAGGTGCTCGCTGTACAGTGAATGGGAATGATTAAATGGGCCAACAAATGAAATCTTAAGGATTACTCTGCCTGTATAAACTGTTAAACGAGCGAACTTTGTCATCGTTTGCTCATGTAAATGGAGCCTAAGTGTTGTGCTGATGAAACAACACATGAAGTAAAGGCCCATTTACACTGGACAATTATCGCAAAAAAAAATCGCTAATTGTCCATTGCTTTAGCAATAATTAGTGCAAGTAAATGGGCGCGGGGCATACGCTTTTCGGGCACTGTTAGCTGATTGTTAAAATCAAGCTAAACTAAAAAGTGTCCCACACTTTTATCAGTAGTACTCTATGGGGGAGTACTGATAGCATTGTTTCCCATGGAGTGCAGATAATAGCCTTGGCTATTAGCTGCATTTAGTGATGGCTTCATTTGCATACATAATTGGTATTTAAGTACCTGAGTAGCTATTTAAATGCCAATTAATTTTTATGCAAAATAATCGCTCAAAACTGTAGCTTGAGCAATCTTTGAGCAATTATCTGCTCATGTAAACGGGCCTTAAGTCTTCTTTGGAGAAAGAGGCATTTTTTTGGTAATAAGATATATAAGAAAGTTTCTTAGCTCACACTATGGATTTATGGGAGAAAAATTAAGTAGAGACAATCTTAAATAAAAAGCCAGGTGTAGCCCACAGTGTACTTGTTTTGTGCTGTTTACTTAACCCCTTAGTGACCACCCTATAGTGTTTTTACGTCCTGCAGCTGCAGGACGTGTATGGAGGGAGGTAGTGCCGCTATCTCCCTCCATACAGCGCGGGAGTCAGCTGTTTATTACAGCTGACACCCGCGGGCAATAGCCCCGCTCGGCCGTTCGGCCGATCGCGGCTATTAACCCTTTAAATGCCCCGAACTCTGTTTGGGGGTCCTGCACGGCCCCCCCGCGGTGAGATCGGGGGATCCGTGCAGGTGTCATGGCAGCCGGGGGCCTAATGAATGGCCCCAGGGCTGCCTTTGCAGACTGCCTATCAAGCCATCCACACAGGGTGGCTTGATAGACTGCCTGTGAAAAAGCAGTATGACGTAATGCTATAGCATTACGTCATACTGCAGGAGCGATCAAAGCATCGCATGTTAAAGTCCCCCAGGGGGACTTCAAAGTAAATTTTAAAAAAAGATCAATAAAGTTTTTTAAATTGTAAAAAAAAAAAAGTTATAAAAGTTTAAATCACCCCTTTTTTGGCATATCAATTACTAAAAAATCTAAATCATAAAATAAAAGTATGTATTTGGTATCGCCGCATCCGTAAAAGTGCTATCTATGGTGAACGTCGTCTGAAAAAAAAAATAAAGAATTCCAGAAATACACTTTTTTAGTTACCCTGTCTTCCAGAAAAAATGCAATAAGAAGCGATCAAAAAGTTGTATGTATTCCAAATTGATACTATCGGAAACTACAGGACATCCCGCAAAAATTGAGCCCTTGCACAACTACGTCGACAGAAAAATAAAAAAGTTATCGCGCGCACAAAATGACTGCAGAAAATAATTGGAAAAAATTAAATATCTTTAAAAAAAATACAAGTACTACAGCAAAAAAAAACTATATAAGTTTGGTATCGTAGTAATCGTACTGACCCATAGAATAAAAATATCAGGTCGTTTTTGTTGCAGTTTGTGCGCCGTAGAAACAGGACGCACCGAAAGATGGTGGAATGTCATTTTTTTTTCCATTTCTCTCCGCTAAGAATTTTTAAAAAGTTTTTCAGTACATTATATGGTACAATAAATTGAAAAATACAACTCGTCCCGCAAAACACAAGCCCTCATACAGCGACGTCGATGGATAAATAAAGGAGCTACGATTTTTTAAAAAGGAGGAGGTAAAAACAAAAATGGAAAAAAGCAAAAAAGCCTGGTCACTAAGGGGTTAACAATTTAAAATGTGTTCAATAGTGAATTTGCAGATGCGAGAATAGATTGGGTCACATACAAAAACTTAGTACTAAAAGGTTTACTGAAAATGATACAAAGGATACAAACATGATACAGAAATAGTATACAGAAAAGAAACACAATATTATACTTAGCATCCATGGTATGGAGTTAGCAGTCTGGGGGAGCCCTGTGTATCCATCAACACCCAGAATTTGAAAGTAGACTTACACACTTTTGCACCTGAACAGTTGCATGGTGGGACTGTCTAAAGTTGCCTGTCCACGGGCGTTGCAAAATCCCACGGCAGATCTCCGCTGCGGGAGCCGCTCGGGAACAGGAGCCAGCAGACGGATCTCCGCGGTGAGCCTATCTGACAGATAGGCTCACCGTGGAGAATTGCGGCAATTTGCAGCGCGCTGCAAATTGCCGGCCACGGGCAGAGAATCTCTACGATTCTCTGCTCGTGGACAGGGTGGGTTGCACTTTCCATAGCAACGCTATGAAAAGTGTTCACTGCATTCCCCGCGGCCGGGTTATCGCCACGGGGAACGCAGTGAAAATTTGCCGGTGGACAGGAGCACTTAAACAACCTTATATACCATGGATGATGCTACATGTTATTTTATACAAAATATCTAATGAGGTTTTATGCAGCCATTCTTTCAACAGTTGTAAGGCCTCTTCTTAAGGGCGCCCACCCACTGGCGTTTTTTTACTGAGAAATTCGCAGCGTTTTTTTTTTTTTCTGCAGGGGTCTTTGGGCTATGGGAGTTGTAAAGCTAAAATCGCAATTGCGCAAAATCGCAATTTCGCGGTAAATTGCGATTTTGCGCGATCGCGATTTTAACATTACAAGTCCCATAGACCCCTGCAGAGAAAAAAATGCTGCGAATTTCGCAGGGAAAAAAAAACGCCAGTGGGTGGGCGCCCTAACAGTTAGGCTGCATGCTTTCATTTTCTTCTTTCTGTACTGCAGATGGTCCGCACAGATTGCCATTGGACATGCGCAGTACAGATTTTTTTTTTTTAAACTCCTGCTTTTCCCGCGGAATCCGCGGCCTGTCTGCGATGTGAATTCCAGGAAAATGGAGCATGCTGCATTTTTTCATCCGCGAGCAGAAGAATCACTTTTGCATGGCATGCCATGGGCAGTATTCACATGAGTGTTTTATCGCGGCAATTTTGCCGAGATAAAATGCTGGCCGAAAATCTCGACTATGGGAGCCTATGAGAGCTACCGGAAAAGGGAAGTGGGAGGGAGTTTAGCAATGTCTCTGCTAAACTCCTTCCCCCTTCTCTCCCCCTCTCCGCCCCTTGCCGGCTGCTGGCAAAGGGTGGGGGCGGGAGATTAGCATTCTACCTTAGCTAAGCTCCAGGCCCTCTCCGCCCCTTGTCAGCTGCCAGCAATGGGAGGGGGCGGGACAGAAGTTTAGCACACTAGCTCCCATCCCTTTGCCAACAGCCAGCAAGGGGCAGAGACGGGGAGGGAGTTAGCAGAGGTAAACCCTTTCCCCCACCCGATGGTATCCCAGGCTGCTGCACATATACGGCCATCTAAACGGGCAACAAAACGGGAGATGCAGCCACGACTTGGTCACGGCTGCCTCTCATTCATGCGATTTTCGGTCACACTGCAGCTGTAACACGGGCGGCTGAAAATTGCATCGCCCGTGTGACGGATCCCTTATGGAGGCTCTGCGCATGTCCAGATATCTTCCATAAAGAATGTGGAGAATGTTCAGCTAAGTGAATGATAAAACGAATTAAGCATTACTATTTAACATAAAAAACTGAAAATATCAGGAATCAGTGTGTCAATAAACACAATCTACCCCCAAAAACACCACATAAGAGAACCACACACAAATAAATATAGTGTACTGAAATAAATCTGGAATTTTAACAGTATTCACAATTCACACCTTTCAGCTGTAAGGAATCAAATAATTCAAAAGGTCCTGCAGCACTGGCGAAGATTTAGACGCTGTGGAAAATGCGCAACATTTCTGTCACGTCTGAACCGAAAGCACCCTTTGGATGTGAGGAAGAGAAGATTTCAGGTAAGTACACATTTTATACTTTAGATTTTTCTGAAAAAAAGGGTGGGATTAATAATAATCTTTATTTATATAGCGCCAATTTATTCCGCAGCGCTTTTAGGCATGGGATAAATGCAAACAATACAACAATTACAATGTTGGTTTAAAACAAATGGGTTGGGGGTGGTACAGGAGATCCAGGGGGGGGGGGATTAAAGAATCACTGTTGCATTAAATGGTCAGTGGAGTTTGAAATCACTTATTCTCATGTGATAGCCAATGCTCTAACTAGAAAAAGTGCAAATCACTGTATTTACCTGAAATGGTATTTTTGTGCTGAAAACTCTCTCTGAAGTTCTTGCCATTAGGAGTCTTCCTTCCTTCTAAGGCAGGGTTCACACACGGCGGATTCCCGTCGGAAATCTCGCGGTTTGGCCACAGCAAAAACCGCGAGATTTCCGCCGGGAGAACCGTCGCGGTTTAAGCCGCGGCAGCTTTGAAGCGGTCCGGCCGCATGCTTTTCCGTTGTGGCCGGCTCTCCCATAGAGGAGAGCGCGGCCGTAACATAAATAAACAAAAAACGACTGTAAACAGACATGCTGCATCTTTTGAAACCGCGGCTGCGGCCGCCGCAGCCGCGGTTTCAACCGGATTTACCGCAGCGGATTGGCCGTCCCGTGTGGACGAGGTTTCTGAGAAATCTCATCCACATGGCTGGCTAATCCCGAGATTAGCGGCCGCGGGTGGTTTTGCCGCGGGCGGATCTTCTGTGGCAGAACTGCGGCAAATCCGCCCTGTGTGAATGCAGCCTAAGGGTGACTAGCCACTGCAGTTTTTTTTCACTGCGAAATTCGCAGCATTTTTTTCTGCAGGGGTCTATGGGACTTGTAATGTTAAAATCGTGATTGCGAATTTCGCAGTGAAAAAAAACTGTAGTGGGTAGTCACCCTAATTTGCTGACATTGCCAGAAGTCCCAGGAAGTGGGGATAGTACTGTTTCATGTTGCCCATAGAAGTCTATGGAGAGACAGGGTGGGAGGAGGAAGCGGCTTACACAGACGTCTTCCCATAGCTATTAAAATCACATCTATTCAAAAGTGTGAGTATATGAAGGTTTCAAGGGGTTTTCCTGAGAAACTACTATTGATGAGCTATCCTCAGGACAAGTCATTGTTAGAGCTTGCTGCTGGGATCTGTTCTACATGTTTTCCAGGAGCTCAGCTTCCCAGGTGAGATTGATTGTGCTGGCTAAGTGTAATTTTGCTCCCCAAGGTCTGTGCTCATATATATACCAGCTCCTTTGTCAGTGTCTGGTTTTCCTCTTTCAGTGTAAGCAGTCTGTATAATCTTCTGTGTTGAGTCTGTCTGTGCTGGCATTGTCACCAGTTCTGTTTCTGTATCTGTATGTGTGTGCGCGTATATCTGTGCTGCTTAGTTAATTTACTATCTAGGACTAGTTAGGTCCTGAGGTTCTAGTGTGGGGCAATCCCTATCAGGGCGATCACACCACTTGCAGGCAGGTATCATGGTGCTAGTTATGTCGTTTGACTCGTGGTCCCTACTCTATGAGAACCCTTGAAGTCGGTTTACGGAATAAGTGACTTGGCCAATTCACAAACTAATTCCTCATACTTTTATAGCAATTTCATCTGTTTAATTGTGCGGGTATGCTGATGAGTGTTTTGGGTGTTTGGTGTCTGTCATACCTCTGTCTATCCGCGAGTATGTAGTCCATCTCTCTGTCCTGAGTTCCTGAGTCTGTTCTGAGTTCTGTCTATTCCTTCTCAGTTCTGTCTGTATCCCTGTATCGGAGTTCGTTCTGAATATAGCCCCCTGTCTACATCCGAGGCGGAATATCGCTAGCGATATTCTGCCATGGGGACGAGGGCGGAGAGATGACAGGTCTCAGCGGTAATCCTACCTAACAAATAGGCTCACCGCGGAGAATAGTGGCAATCGCAGCATGCTGCAATTTAAAACCCGCGAGTGGAGAATCGCTATGGACAGGCAGCCTAAATCTGGTGGGTTAGGGGATTATTTAGAGCATTGTTCCCAAGCCTTTTTTGCAACAGAGACCGCCTTCAAGCACGACCATTTTTCCATGGTCTGGCAGGGTAACTGGGGCAGGGGCGGGGCTTCAGTGGCTTCATTAGTTATGCTATTACTACTGGGCCGATATAGGGGACACTATTACTAATAGCGACATCCCACAGCGGCCCCTGTAGTAATAGTGACATCCCACAATGGCCACAAGTAGTAATAGTGACACCCCACAGCGGCCCCCAGTAGTATTAGTGACACCCCACAGCGGCCCCCAGTAGTATTAGTGACACCCCACAGTGGCCCCCAGTAGTGTTAGTGACACCCCACAGAGACCCCCAGTAGTTTTAGGGGCACAGCATAGCAGCCCCTAGTAGAATTAGTGACATCCCACAGCAGCCCCTAGTAGTAATAGTAACACCCCACAGCGGCCCCCAGTAGTAATAGTGACACCCCACAGCGGCCCCCAGTAGTAATAGTGACACCCCACAGCGGCCCCCAGTAGTAATAGTGACACCCCACAGCGGCCCCAATAGTAATAGTGACCCCCACAGCGGCCCCCAGTAGTAATAATGACACCCCACAGCAGGCCCCAGTATAATAGTGACACCCTACAGTGGCCCCCAGTATAATAGTGACATCCCACAGTGGGCCCTAGTATAATAGTGACATCCCACAGTGGCCCCTAGTATAATAGTGACATCCCGCAGCGGCCCCCAGTAGTAACAGTGACATCCCACAGTGGCCCCAGTAGTAATAGTGACCCCCACAGCGGCTCCCAGTAGTAATAGTGACACCCCACAATGGCCCCCAATATAATAGTGACAACCTACAGTGGCCCCTAGTATAATAGTGACATCCCACAGTGGCCCCCAGTAGTGTTAGTGACACCCCACAGAGACCCCCAGTAGTTTTAGTGGCACCCCATAGCAGCCCCTAGTAGTATTAGTGACATCCCATAGCAGCCCCCAGTAGTAACAGTGACATCCCACAGTGGCCACAGTAGTAATAGTGACCCCCACAGTGGCCACAGTAGTAATAGTGACCCCCACAGTGGCCCCCAGTATAATAGTGACACCCTACAGTGGCCTCCAGTACTAATAGTGACATCACACAGTGGCCCCAGTAGTAATAGTGACATCACACAGCGGCCCCCAGCAGTGACAGTGTCCCCCCCTAAGATTCATATACTCATCCCCTGCAACTCGTGGTAGCGCTGCTGCTCCTCTGCCCAGCGCGTCGCTAGCAGTGATGATCCATGGTGCACACTGTGACGTCAGTGTGCTGATGGATGCCTCCTCCCCCTGCTCTCGTGGAACCAAGTAGTAGGAGACGTCAGGAGAGGAGGGAGGAGGATCCCAGCTGCACACTGACGCCACAGTGTGCGCCGGGATCAGTGCCGCTAGTAGCGCTGCTTAGTGAATACCGGCTGGGGAGCCGTGGCCCCTGCCGGTATTCACCACTAACAGGGTGAGCAGCCGACAGCGGTGCCTTGGACCGCCAAAAAAGTAATAAGGGCGGCCCGGTCCCAGTCCGCATACCGGTGGTTGGGGACCCCTAATTTAGAGTGCCACTTTGTATTTGGAGCAAATATCTAATATAAAAAAGCCTACAGGTCTCTCTATGTTTGTCTGTCTTTCTCTCTCTGTCTCTTTCGTTGTCTGTCTCTCATTGCCCGTGGACAGGCAGCCTACCTATACCTGAGGAGTCAGCTGCCGACCACTCCAGGACTGTTCTCAGCTTGGTTGGTTGGTCCAGTGGATCGGCATTCTGTAAATCCGTAACAGTATTCTGAGGCCATGGATCCTGCTGATCTCCTCGGGTGTGAAAGACGGAACAGTCATCTATATTTGATCGGCCGGGGTCCACCACTCAGGACCCTGACAGATAAGCTAATTTTGCACTCACTGGCAGTGCCACAAATATACAGGGGGTGGAGCGGAAGTTACTGTTCCGACCCCTGTGTAGTAGCAGACACTAGTAATTGCAAGCGTAGCTGTCATTGAAATCAATGAGAGCTGTGTCTACAGTTGCAACCGTCGGCCACTACACAGCAGTTATGCCCTGACCCGTGTATTTGTGGCACTGTCAGCGGGCGCACAATCAAGTGGTCGGTTGACTCCCGAAGATCAGAGCCATGTCGATCAACTATTGCTGACCTGTCCTGAGGATAGATCATCAATAGCATTTTTCCTGGAAAACCCTTTTAAAATCTGAAATCTCGTATTCTAAGGGCTCATTCATATGGGTGTATTGTGACCACGTATTATGCACATGTATTTCTCGTGCGTAACACATGGTGAATGGAGGCAATAAATGTCTATGGACTTTCATTCTTCCATTAACACCTGCTTTGCAGCTGCAAGGGGACATCTGTATAAAACGCAGGAGAAATAAATCGCAGCATGCTCTATTTCTCCCTTTTTTTATATTGAGCCCCTGAAACACTGCCCTCTCGCAATTCTTGCGACAGGGCAGCATTTAATACGGAGCCCCGCTCCGCACATAGGAGGGATTTGAATAGGGAAAAAAAGTCACACTGCGCATGTCCGTGATGTCATAGTCTCGGGCATGCACAGTGCCTATTTACGCTCTCTGCTGGGTCTTCTGCCGACAGAGCGTATGGGCTGCGATAAGTACAATGCTGCGAGACTCACCCATGTGAACGAACCCTAAAGAGATACACAAAGCCCTTTATCTAGAACAGTGGCTCCCAAACTTTTGAAGCCATGGATCTCTTTTTGAAGCAAAAGTTTCTCATGGAGCCCCAAGAAATGTTGGCAGGACTGAGGGTGTGGTCAGGGGAGGGTTTAGGGGCGTGGCTTGTCACAACATATGATTTTTACTTTTAAATTCTGCAGCAAATCCACCCCATGTAGTAATAGTGACACCCTATATTGGTGGCCCCAGTAGTAATAGCCTCCCCTACATTGGCCCCAGTAGTAATAGTGTCCCCTATTGCGGCCCAGTAGCAATAGTATCCCCCACAGTAGCTCCAGTAGTAATAGCTTCCCCTATATTGGCCCCAGTAGTAATAGATGACCCCTGTTGCGGCCCCAGTAGTGATAGCTGGCTCCAATTGTGGCCCCAGTAGTGATAGGTGACCCCTATTGTGGCTCTGGTAGTGATGGGTCCCCCTTTTGTGGCCCCAGTAGTAATAGGTGACCCCTATTGCTGCCCCAGTAGTGATGGGGTCCCCCATTGTCACCCCCCACCATTGGTCCTGTGCGACTTGCCGCTGCAGCAGTGTCCGGACAGGCTGTAGTTAGGAAATGAACGAACATGACCTGTGGTTGGCATAGCAAAACGGATCACATGACCAGAGCTGGGACCTAGACCCTCGGTCAGAGCCCCTGATAATCACTTGCTGAGCCCCAAGGGCTCCGTGGAATGCTCTTTGGGAAGCCCTGATCTAAAGTATGCTATTTCTCAAGAGGATCAGGAAAGAAGGAGGGAAGATTAATTTCCTTGTTAATGTACTCTGATCTTGGGACTTCTACTATTAACCCCTTCCCTCCCCATGACGTAAGGGTACATCATGGGAGCGGAGTACGTCCCGCAAAATGACGTACCCTTACGTCATGGGGAGGGAAGGGGTCATGACAGATCTCGCACTATCCGGCAGCAGGAGCTGGCTGTCACTTATAGCCGACCTCCTGCTCCAACAGCGGGGGTGCATCGGAGATGTGCCCCCCCGCTGTTAACCCCTTCCCTGCTGCGATCTAAGTAGATCATGGCAGGGAAAGGGTTTACAGAGGAAGCGCGCTCCCTCTGTGACTTCAGCCGGCTCTCGGCTCGTTGCCATGGCAACAGGACGCCAGATATCTGCGTCCTGTATTGCCATTACCTATGATCGCTGTAATAAGCGATAAGGCATTGCAGGAGAGAAGTCCTGCAATGCCTTATCGTAGCGATCATCGGTGGTATGGTGAAAGTCCCTCAGAGGGACACAGAATTTGTAAAAAAAAAAAAGATAAAATAATGTACAAAATTAAAAATGTACAAAAAGCACAATTTTTATGCTTTTTCTCATATTAGCATAAAAAAACCCAAAAAACGCATATTTGGTATCGTCGTGTGCCGTAACAAAGCGCACAATAAATCGAATGTGGTTATTATCCTGCACGGCAAAAAGCGTAAAGAAAAACGCTAAAAACTAAGGCAAAATGCTAATTTTTAGCATTTTGCCTCCCAAAAAACGCAATAAAAGTGATTCAAAAAAGTATGTACCCCAAAATGGCACCAATAAAAACTACAGCTCATCTTGCAAAAAATAAGCCCTCACAGATCTCCGTCCATGGAAAATAAAAAAGTTATAGGACTTTAAATGCAGCGATTTAGAAAAAAAAAGATTTCCAAAAAAGTGTTTTGATTACAGAAAAGTGGAAAAACCTAAAAAATGTAAGAATTTTGGTATCATTGTAATCGTACCGACCCGCAGAAAAAAATGTAGTGTGTAATTTATGCTGCATAATTAACGCTTAAAAACCCCCCCCAAAAATCTATAGCAGAATTGATGCGTTTTCTCTCCCTGTGATCATAAAAAAAATAATAAAAGTTTTACAATATAGTCTACAACCCCAAAATGGCACCGATTAAAAACTACAGTTTGCCACGCAAAAAAGAAGCTCTTATACAGCCGCGTCGACGGAAAAATAAAAAAGTTATGGCTTTTGAAAAATGGAGATGAAAATCTACCAAAAATTGTTTGGTCCTCAACGCCAAAATAGGCCATGTCTTTAAGGGGTTAAAGAAGGTACTGGAAGAATTTTCGAGTATAGTCCCATACAGCATAAACCAAAGTAGCTGGCAGATCTGTAATTGCTACACGGAGCAGAAATTTATGTGATAACCGTTTTTATTCCACCCGTTGTAAGACGTCTGGAGCTTCCAGAGTCTCTGCACAATCCACAAGGCAGTTACTAACACCGGCTGGAAATGTAATAAAGTAATATTTGACATACGATGTATCTCTTTGTGGCAGGCAATAGGAAGACCGAAGCGACATTCTTGCTCAAAAAGAACTTTACTGCAAGCAGGTAAAACTTGGCATTGGCAGCGGCTGCAGTCAAGCTCACTAGGGCAGACAAAAACATTCTGGTCTGACTTCGCAGTTTCAGGCTCAGCGTTTTATCCCTCTAGTCAACACTCTTCTGGAGATTATTGTCGGGCACCTGTGACCTGCCGACACCCTACAGGGAGCATCTCCTCAATACCTGCACTCATTACCTTGCTTATCATAGTGTATGCGTTCCCACCATCAACAAGTCACTTCTCCTACTTACGTCATGTGGGAACCTGGCTTACATACTACTAACCTCAGCCACTCCCACGAGTCATGTCATCAGCTGTACTCCACCAGAGCTGCTTCCTGCTATTATAATATGCATAATTACCATTTTTAAAGAGATATCACATAATATAACGAGAATACATTTGCAAATGTAACATTTCCTTGTAGAAAGCCCATCACCAACAGTTCAAATGCATCTATTAGCCTCATTCTCCTTGGATTTGAAAAATATGGCTACAAATGTTGAATTGAAAAATCTAATATTGGACAAGGCATTACCGTATTTTTCGCTCTATAAGGCACACCTGACAATAAGACGCACCTGGGTTTTAGAGGAGGAAAATAGGGAAAAAAGATTTTGAACTTAGGTGACAGTGCAGGGGATAGTACAGGGCAACGGAGGGTCACTTTTATGCCTTTTCTTTCTCTTCCAGAGAAAGAAAACAGCAGAGATTTGTAACAGCGGCGGTCATGTACGGCGGGAGGAAGGGAAGAAGCCGATTGGTGGAGGGGGGGGGAGCGGCAGCACTTGCACCTGGCGCTCACCACCAATTAGCTGTAGATATGGGCGGCAGAGCAGAAGAGAGAGAATTCCTGACTGATTAAACGTTTGTTTGTGCGATCGTGAATTTGTTTGCGCAACTGCGACCTAGTTCACGCGATAGCGAGTTTAACTCGCGATCGCTCGAATAGACACTTGATCGCGTTGGTCAGCTTGAATTTCGATGTTCACTTTATAAAACACATTGATTTTTTTCCCACCACTTTGGGAGGAAGAAATGTGTGCCTTTCAGAGCCAAAAATACGGTAAATAATCACTAACCTTTCAAACAACTTGTGCTTATCTGATAGCCTGTGTAATAACTACCAAAAGTATAAGGCCAGCTTCACACAAGCAAGAAAATCGCGCAAGATTTGTGCATTGCAAGATGCACAAATATGAACCCGTTCTTTTGAGTGGCGGGGCCGGATTAACGTGTTCTCAGTACTGCTGTCACTGTCCTACATGATGATAGTATGTCTTGTTTGTGTGTTACAGACAGTTAGAGAGCAGGATCTGTAGTTCTTTCTGCACAGTGTATAAAAGACAATACAGCAGTCAGGCTTCTACCACCAGTTCAGAAAGAACTGAAAATGACAGATATTGCCTGTAGAGTGGAAAATTGGTGATAATTGCAGGACACAAGTCATATAATGGTCAGAAGTAATGTTATTCCTCGTGTACACACTTGGCAGACATCTGGAAAGTTAGGTAAACTTTAAAACATTTATTTTAATGCCCCCTCTTTGAAGAAATTCTGAAGGAAGAGCTATTATAACTGAATTGTTCTGCTTGTTTTACACAAACCGGGGGAGGAATGGCAAAGCAATACTAGTGCAAGATGTAGTTGAATAACCAGATCTCTTTTGTAATGCAAAACCACAGGGACAAAAGGTGACAACTTCAGAATCATGGAGCTGTTTGCCTTGATCTTCTAGTGGCTCCCCAATTCTTGGACATCTCAAAAAACTTTCTATACTGTCTGAATCTAGTATTTTAAATTCCACTGGGGAATAAAGACTGTTTTTTCAAGTTGAATGCTGAATAGACACCCTTGTTCATAAAGGAGACAAAATTGTGCCTGGATGCTACATTGTCAGTCCGAGATTTCATTTATCGCTCTTCTAATAGAGTAGGAACCTAGAACTTAGCTTCCGGAAACCTAATGGTAGGTCACAAAAGTATTCAGCTGCTATCTAAAGGATAGAGACGACATCTAGGAATTCTCTAGGAGCATCATCCAAATTGTATCTGCTTGAAGAGGCTGCTACACTCTCAAGAGCACCGCAGGCTCTTCAATGTTTACATCGTTTTTGTTCTCAGAATGCCATATTATTTCTATTGACTGTTCTAAGTACTGCAGCAGCTGGGAAAATTTACTATGATTTATGCCACAAACTGGCAAATGTATGCCAGCTTACAGCTGGTGTAGAATAGACTTTCTGTTGCATGGGACAGCCAGAGATCCAACAATTTTATAATAGGCGTACACATATATATATATAAAGACGAAAGCCCTCACTGACTCACTGACTCACTGACTGACTGACTGACTGACTCGCCAAAAGTTCTCCAACTTCCCGATGTCGTAGAAACATGAATTTTGGCGCAAGCATAGATTATCTCCAAAATAGGAAAAGTAATTGGGTCCCAACTCGATTATTCAATTCTAGCGCAAAAGAATTGGCGTCGAAATTTAACGTACATAATCTAAATCTCTCAGTTCCCAATGTCATAAAAACTTCAAATTTGACACGAGCATTGATTATGTCATAAAAAGGAAAAGCTAATGGGTCCCAATTCGATTATTCAATTCTATGCGCAAAAGAATTAGCGTCCAAATTTTACGTACGGAATCTAATTTTCTCACTTTCCGGTGTCATAGAAACTTGAAATTTGGCACTAGCATTGAATATGTCATAAATAAGAAAAGCTAATGGGTCCCAACTCGATTATTCAATTCTATGCGCAAAAGAATTAGCGTCCAAATTTTACGTGCGGAATGTAATTTCTTCACTTTCCGGTGTCATAGAAACGGGAAATTTGCCATGAGCATTGATTATGTCATAAATAGGAAAAGCTAATGGGTCCCAACTCCATTATTCAATTCTATGCGCAAAAGAATTAGCGTCCAAATTTTACGTGCGGAATGTAATTTCTTCACTTTCCGGTGTCATAGAAAACGGGAAATTTGCCATGAGCATTGATTATGTCATAAATAGGAAAAGCTAATGGGTCCCAACTCGATTATTCAATTCCTTGCGCAAAAGAATTAGCATCGAAATTTTACGTACGGAATCTAATTTTCTCACTTTCCGGTGTCATAGAAACGTGAAATTTGGCACGAGCATTGATTATGTCAGAAATAGGAAAAGCTAATGGGTCCCAACTCGATTATTCAATTCTATGCGCAAAAGAATTAGCGTCCAAATTTTACGTGCGGAATGTAATTTTCTCACTTTCCGGTGTCATAGAAACGGGAAATTTGGCACGAGCATTGATTATGTCATAAATAGGAAAAGCTAATGGGTCCCAACTCCATTATTCAATTCTATGCGCAAAAGAATTAGCGTCCAAATTTTACGTGCGGAATGTAATTTCTTCACTTTCCGGTGTCATAGAAACGGGAAATTTGCCATGAGCATTGATTATGTCATAAATAGGAAAAGCTAATGGGTCCCAACTCGATTATTCAATTCCTTGCGCAAAAGAATTAGCATCGAAATTTTACGTACGGAATGTAATTTTCTCACTTTCCGGTGTCATAGAAACGTGAAATTTGGCACGAGCATTGATTATGTCAGAAATAGGAAAAGCTAATGGGTCCCAACTCGATTATTCAATTCTATGCGCAAAAGAATTAGCGTCCAAATTTTACGTGCGGAATGTAATTTTCTCACTTTCCGGTGTCATAGAAACGGGAAATTTGGCACGAGCGTTGATTATGTCAAAAATAGGAGAAGTTTATAAGTCCCAACTCGATTATTCAATTGTAGCGCAAAAGAATTGGCATCGAAATTTTACGTGCGGAATGTAATTTTTTCACTTTCCGTTGTCATAGAAACGTGAAATTTGGCACGAGCATTGATTATGTCATAAATAGGAAAAGCTAATGGGTCCCAACTCGATTATTCAATTCTATGCGCAAAAGAATTAGCGTCCAAATTTTACGTGCGGAATGTAATTTCTTCACTTTCCGGTGTCATAGAAACGGGAAATTTGCCATGAGCATTGATTATGTCATAAATAGGAAAAGCTAATGGGTCCCAACTCGATTATTCAATTCCTTGCGCAAAAGAATTAGCATCGAAATTTTACGTACGGAATCTAATTTTCTCACTTTCCGGTGTCATAGAAACGTGAAATTTGGCACGAGCATTGATTATGTCAGAAATAGGAAAAGCTAATGGGTCCCAACTCGATTATTCAATTCTATGCGCAAAAGAATTAGCGTCCAAATTTTACGTGCGGAATGTAATTTTCTCACTTTCCGGTGTCATAGAAACGGGAAATTTGGCACGAGCGTTGATTATGTCAAAAATAGGAGAAGTTTATAAGTCCCAACTCGATTATTCAATTGTAGCGCAAAAGAATTGGCATCGAAATTTTACGTGCGGAATGTAATTTTTTTCACTTTCCGTTGTCATAGAAACGTGAAATTTGGCACGAGCATTGATTATGTCATAAATAGGAAAAGCTAATGGGTCCCAACTCGATTATTCAATTCTATGCGCAAAAGAATTAGCGTCCAAATTTTACGTGCGGAATGTAATTTCTTCACTTTCCGGTGTCATAGAAACGGGAAATTTGCCATGAGCATTGATTATGTCATAAATAGGAAAAGCTAATGGGTCCCAACTCGATTATTCAATTCTATGCGCAAAAGAATTAGCGTCCAAATTTTACGTACATAATCTAAATCTCTCACTTCCCAATGTCATAGAAACATGAAATTTGGCACAAGCATTGATTGTGTCATAAATATGAAAAGTTAATGGGTCCCAACTCGATTATTCAATTCTAAGCGCAAAAGAATGTGTCCTAATTTTATGTATGTAATCTAATTCTCTCACTTCCTGATGTCATTTTATATAAAGGAAGCGTCGCATGGTTACCTCAACGTGGTGTTTTCTGGGTAACGCAGAGAACTATGCAAAATGGTGAACATATCTTTTTCCTCAGTATCTCTAAAGTAACCACGACTTCATAAGATTTTCCATGTGAACACCACATAAACACCAGTAACAAATTAACTCGGGCGAAGCCGGGTATATCAGCTAGTCTAATATAAATAAGCCTACATGCTTTTTCTTGCACCACACTTTGACCCCTTTGCTGTAACTTTGGTGTATGATGTTGGTGTCATTAGATGACGCACATGCTCACCGATGCCGTAAAATCATCAAATGTGAGTTTAATACATTCAGGGACCTGTCAGGTGGGTTGAAAGTTACAATGTTAAGTCTATGGGCGGCACTGCTGTGCTTCAGGCATGTGCTGGGATGAGTGAAGCGTGGCTAAGCAACACAGCATACACTGCTAAGCTGCACCATACACTGCCCAACCAAGAGCGATAGAGACACAGAGAGAGAGACAGACAGAGAGAGTAGAGACAGAGAGCAATAGAGAGACAGCAAGAGAGAGAGGATAGAGAGACAGAGAGAGTAATAGAGAGACAGAGGGAGCGATAGAAAGACAGTGAGAGAAAGAGCAATAGAAACACAGAGAGAAAGCGATAGAGAGACAAAGAGAAAGGGCGATAGACAGAAAGAGACACATAGATAGTGAGACAGAGAGAGAGAGAGCAATAAAGAGACAGAGTGATAGAAAGAGAGACAGAGAGAGCAATAGAGAGACAGAGAGCAATAGAGAGACAGAGAGAAAGAGAGCAATAGAGAAACAAAGAGAGAGCGATAGAGAAACCGACAGAGGGAGAGTGATAGAGAAACAGGGAGAGAGCAATAGAAAGATACACAGAGAGAACGATAGAGAGACAGAGATAGCGATAAAGAGACAGAGAAACAGACAGAGAGCAAAAGAGAGACAGAGAAACAGACAGAGATTGTAGGGAGACAGACAGCGATAGAGACACAAATAGAGAGAGATAGCAATAGAGAGACAGAGAGAAACAGAGAAACAACGATAGAAAGACAGAGAGAGAGCAATAGATAGAACGAGAACGATAGACACACAGAGAGCAATAGAAAGACAGAGAGAGAGAGAGCAATAGAGAGACCCAGAGAAAGTGATAGAGAGACAGAAAAAGAGAGTGATAGAGAGAGCACAAGAGACAGACAGAGAGACAGAAAGAGAACGAAAGAGACAGACAGAGCGATACCACAGACGAAAGAGAGAGGCAGAGTGAGAGATAGACAGAAACAGAGAGAGATGGACAGAGAGAGAGACAAACAGACAGAGAGAGACACAAACCGAGAGAAAGAGACACACAGAGTGAGTTACAGACAGAGAGAAAGATAGAGAGAGAAAGACATACAGAGAGAAAGACAGACAAACAGAGAGAGACGTGTAGGCTTTTTGATTTTTATTAGATATATGCTCCAAATACAAAGTGACGCTATATAATCACCTAACCAAGCAGATTTAAAAATTCACAATCACCACCTTCGAAACATTTTATGTTTGCGTAGCAAACGTCGGGTCAATCTAGTCTTAATAGGTTTGTCACATCTATTGTATGAAATGCTGATTTTAGTAATTGTGCTCCAAAGTGTATTTTTCAATATTGAGGCCAAATTTGTTCATTTTTAATTCTGCATGTTTTGCCATGAATTTCGATTTAAAGGGGTTTTCCAGTGAAATAGTATCAATGACCTATCCTACACCTTTATGGGCTCTTTAGTAGGAGGAACTGAAGGAGAGTTAAGTGGTCTTGAGAAGCTGGGAGCCAGATGTACCCTTTTCTTATTGCTGGTGACCTATTTAAAGACGCTCCCTGAAGTGGATGTCAATACAGGTGACAAGGGAGATGAGGTCTTCCAAAGCAGACTGTAATTCTCTGTATTAGGACAGGGTGAATATTATCAGGTTTAAAATATAACCTGTACTCTAACATAGACATCATATACTAAATATATGATGCCTCAATAATTCACGTGTCAGTGTGGTAAGCAGTGTGTGAGTAGTCCAATAAGAGACTCCCAAAGACGAATTGGCGAACGTATTAATGAAATATGACATAATAGGAATATTGCTCACCATATTAATGCTAAACATGCAGGCGCAATTAATTACATCAGATTTATGCGTATTGATCTGATCTTCCCTCCCACATGTGGAGGCCATTGGAATTGTCTGTTACTAAGTAGAGACCTTTTGGATTTACACCTTGCACACTCTAGAACCTGAGGGGTTAAATGATAGATTGAGCTTTTAGTGCTTTTTATAAATTTTCTGGTGGTAGATTTGACAGTTTTGCAGTTCTATTTAGTCTTGGCTGTTGATGTCAGCTGCACAATCCCCAAGCCATTACTAGTAGCAATACTCTCAGTAGTATGGCTGCTAAAGCTACACGAGGCCAAGGCATGATACTCGATAATGCGATTACAGATGTAAACCAGAAATAAGCCAATGTCAGGGCAGGCAGCATAAACTTCTACACAGGTGTCAGGCGGTGGGTCAGGACAGGTGGTAGACAAATAGCATGATCCAGAAACATAGCAGAGGTCGGAAATATGGAGGTCAAAATAGTCAAAGTAAAGATCTAAACCAGGAGAACACAAACTGGGGCTTTGTCACAATGGACAGCAATCAATTACTTAGACATCCACTGTTGGGTGTGGATGCCCAATATTGCAGGTACAGGGAGGAGATTGGGGGTATTATTGTATGTTGATGCCACCGGAAGCTGGGGGTTTGACAGGGCTTCCATGGAGGAACGCCCCTGTCACACCCCTAGCTCCTGATTGGCTCAAAAGCTGCAGGTCCTGGAAGGTGCTAGGATGGATTTCTGGGCAGCCATGTGACTCTCCTCCCCAGCCTGCGCTTAAGCACAGAGGGGGTGCTGCCTTCTGGGGCGCTGGCAGGAAGCCCCCTTGCACCGGTGGCTGCAGCGAGGGCCACTGTCTGCAATGAAAATAAATGCAGCTGTAGGCTAACCTTACTGGACTGCCAGGTCCGCCTTCTGGGGCGCCATCGGGGAAACCGCTTCCCAGCTGTGTGTGGGGCCGCTTCCAGCTGGGGGTATGCGCAGCTGCAATGGGGCCCGGTATCTGCATCCCAATGAATGGAGGGTCGAGGGGCTCTGTAGTTGTTACCGCCACTGGCGTACAGCCTCCAGGGGAGGGGAGGGGGCCGCTTCCACCTGCGGGTCACGGCGGTGTGGCCTCCATGCTGCCGACCCCACTCTGCGCTTAAGCACAGAGGAGGGTGCCGCCTCCTGGGGCGCCGGTGGCGAAGCCCCTTGCACCGGTGGCTGCAGCTGGGGCCGCTGTCTGGAATGAAAATAAATGGAGCTGTAAGCTAACCTTACTGGGCTGCCAGGACCCAGCCAGCTCTCCAGCCAATCACGTACAGGCGGGGTCACCCCCCCTGGCAATCTTAATTCCACCAGTACTTCCTGGTGGCGTCAAGATACAACAGTACTGAGATTAGTGGGGGGACAGATAGTAGAGCATGCTGGCCCTTTAAATTTGGTCTCAGGGCCGTGCGTAAGCCCTATGGGCAGAAGTCAGATATTATGCAGAGGAGAGGACACAGTGTGCAGAACAGAAGCAAGGGCAGTGACCAACTGCAGCCTCGCTAGCAGGTGAGTGAGGATGGCTGCAGCACATTTATCACATGTTTTAGACACTTTTACAGACTTTTTCATCAAGTTAGAAAAAGGGGTGTGATTTTTGTGGAAATAGGTTGTGGCTTCATGGGAAAGGGGCAGGGCTTAATGTAACCTTGCATGCAAAAATTCACCAAACTTTTAGCATAAAACTGTCATAAAATTACGCCAAATCATAGGTGGTGTAAACTTAGACTAGACAGTTTAAAAATGTGCAAATTTATCACCGAGCACAAGCCACTGTGATAAATGTGCCACATTTAAGACTATCTAAAGGCTCCTGTCCACGGGCAATCTTGCATTGCATTACTCGTGGTGATAATCCGGCCGCGGGTAACGCAGTGCACGCTTTCCATAGCAATGCTATGGAAAGCGCAGCCCCCTGTTCATGAGCGGACAATCATAGCGAATCATAGCATGCTGCGATTTGCCGTGGTGAGACCATCGCACAGAACTCCCATAGGCTCATCGCACAGAACTGACAGTTCACTCCCCTGCTCCCGGGGGGCGGAATATTGCTAGAGATATTCCGCCTCGCCCGTGGACAGGGGGCCTTAGTTTGCATTGTCTGTTAGACAATATTAGCAAAACTACCTTATTTTTAAATTTTAAATAGGTAATAAAAATTAAGCTTAATCCTTCTTATATTTCAGTGATTGCTATTATACAGCGATTTATTTTGAGGGGTAAATTCAAAATATTCACAGATAAAAGTCAGAGAAGCAGCTAAAAAGGAGGGCTTGAGCAACCTGCAGGAAGAAACTGATACATACATACATATATATATATATATATATATATATATATAATGTTTTTTGTTTCCCTATTGAGGTTAATTAGCAGGTGCATCCAATCCAAATCAACTTTCAAGGAGGACGTATCCGTGAATCTGTTATTCAATAGTAAAAAACTGGGTATAGGCGTGACCGTCTCAGAGAAGCACGAGACATCAGGGGATTAGCTGAACTTCTCTGTTTTATTGAAACCAGAATAAGTTAACAGAGGAGCATTGAGGTGTATGCTGGTTTCAATAAAACAGAGAAGTTGAGCTAATCCCCTGATGTTTTATGCTTCTCTAAAACGGTCACGCCTATACCCTGATTTTTACTATTGACTGACAGATTCACAGATAAAAGGAACTGTTACCGCACTTTTAAAGGGATCGTCTGAGTTGTATTTTTTCAGTAAAAGCCCCTTCCCCATGCTATAACATAACTCATCAGCATATACTCGCTCCTCCCTGCTGTGTCCTGTGGCGCTGCTCGGTCATTTGCTCTTTGGTTTGTTTACAGGCTGCAGTCCCGCCCAAGTTACAAGATGTCACAGGTGATGCAGCCAATGACAGAGCTCATCGATCAAGTGTTAAGCTTTGTCATTGGCTGCAGCACCTGTTACATCCCGTAACTGGGGTAGCTGTAAACATGACGTCAAATGGGAGATGCAGAGCGGCGGTGTGGGACAGAGCGGGGAGAGGTGAGTATTCGCTGATTGGTTATGTTATAGCATGGGAAACAGGTTCTACCGAGAAAATACAACTCAGACAACCCTTTTAATTTAAAAGGGTTTTAAAAAAAGAAAAAAAAAAAAGATGCAAATGTTATAAAATAGCAAACCCACTACTCACCTGTTTCATCCCTTGCTGGTCTTTGTTTGCAAGCTAACAGCGATGATGAGCTATGGCTACATGCCAACGGTCACATGCCATGCCACTTACCGCATGCTCCAGTAAATATGGCACATGACCGCTAGGGCCACTGATAGGCTGCAGCGGTCACATGCTAGTACGACACATCATCGCTGGCAGCTTATAAATGAATAAACAAATGAAGAATTACAGCTTGCAATGGTGCTGCTTGAAGAACTCCAATATCCTGGCTGAGAAGGACCACAGGACGCAAGCACTACAAGTCGTTATTAGCATGTAACAACCTGTTTCAACCCTGAAACAAGGTCTTTGCCAGGTATAAGAAACACAAAACAGTATTTTATTATCTTCCCATACATGAGGTTGTCTGCAAATTGTTGTGCTACTTTCTGTGTTGTTCTTTTTGATACAGGGGCAGGCACAAAAACCAATTCCCAGCCTGGGGCTGCTCTAACACATGCGTTACCAAAATCATGGTTTTACCGCGATTTTGCGCGGTATTTTCAAACGCATTCTACTGCATTTGACAGCGGTTTTTAATGCACCCTCTCGTGAGCAAGTACTATATTGGGCTGTGAATACCCCCATATCGCACTTGCCACCATGTGAAAGCCCCATGAATGCGAGGCGTTTTCATGCAAAAACAGCTGCGCATCGCTTTAGGGATGAAGGAATCCCCCCACCGCTGCTGTCACAGCCACAGCAGAGGATTGTGGAGTTCTCTCATTGCTTTCAAACAATGGGGCTGCGTGTGAGATCATGCAGCCAGATAGAACATGCCGCAATGTGTTCCTGCATAACATCGCGGTGCCATGTGGGAAAACATCGCTTATGTGTATGAACCCATTCAGCTGAATGGAGTTCATATTTGTATGAGATTTGTGCTCCTCAAAATGCAAAAATCTCATGTGATTTTTCTCGGCTGTGTGAAACCGGCCTAAGACTATTGGCTCTTTTACACTGATTGAGAAGCTCGCGATTCTTGTTTGCTTGGGTGAATGAGTTGCTGACGTCACCGCTGGCTCGTTGGCGCTCATGCAACCTCTTTACACAAGCAAATCATCGGTGGGAATCGTGAACTTCTGGTTCAGCGTTTCACATCCCTACGTGAGGCACCGAACGATCGCTGTTTATGTTTAATCACTTTTTATTAAAGTTTGTGTATATATCAAAATAAAATAAACAGTAGCAAGTAGGTCTCACAGGACCGTAGAAATTGTATGGAACATTTAGGCTGGCTGTCCATTGGCGAGGTGTCATTGTGAGATCCGCCGCGATAAATCGCACGTGGAGCTCGATTGACACTCTTTCCATAAGATAACTATGGAAAGCGCAGCCTACTGCACACGAGCAAAAATCACAGCGATTTTCTGCTCACATGATTAAACTTGCGGCATGCCGCGATTCTCCACCGTGAGTCTATCATTAATATAGGTTTATTGCAGAGACCTTTTAGTGCTCCCCCCTCCTCCTCCGCGTCGGAATATCTGTAGCGATATTCCATCCAACAGAACATTTTCTTGCGTAGTTTCAAAACACAGTAAGTCCATGCATTTCTCCTTTTGATTTTATGATTAGTCAACTTTCACGTGGTATTGTTATAGGAAGGGGATAAATCCCCTAGGACTTATGAGGTCAACAATTCAAGCTTCTACATTGCCGAATCTATGGATCCATTTTACTAAGGTTATTATAGTGAAATAGATAACTATACATCCATGTTGTCAAACCAAAAGGAGGTAATATCTGAGTTACAACCTTTAAAGGGGTTGTCCCGCGCCGAAATGGAAATTTTTTTTTTTAAACATACCCCCACCTTGTGCAGCGTTAAAAACAATCCTTTTGTTATTTGAAAAAAAAAAAATTGCTTACCTGCATCACCGTTCTGCAGCTTCTTCTTTTAAAGATGGCCGCCGGTCCTTTTCCAAGGATGCACCACGGTTTTCTCCCATGGTGCACCGCGGGTCTTCTCCCATGGTGCACCATGGATTTTCTTCTCCTGTCTTGCGTTCCACTGCCGATGCAGCCACCTCATTGGCTGATCGGCAACACGTGACGGAGGCGGAGCTACAATGACACGGAGAAGAGGGAGGAGCCAGCACGCAGCTCGTGAGCCCGGAGGGAGACAGAAGAAGAATCCTGCGGTGCGCAAGCGCGACTGTTCGTGCGACTAAGAAGCAGCTTTAGTCGGCGCCATGGCGACGGGGACGCTAGCAACGGAGTGGGTAAGTGTATAACTTCTGTATGGCTCATATTTAATGCACGATGTATATTACAAAGTGCATTAATATGGCCATACAGAAGTGCTTAACCCCACTTGCTTTCATGGGACAACCCCTTTAACACAACCAAATTAAACTCCATATAGGTTTAATATTGTTATCTTAGTAGAAAGGAATTTAACAGAGACGAGAAAGAGAAGGAAAAAGTAAGGAAGGAAGAAAGGAAAAGAGAGAAAGAAAAAGAAAAAAAGAAGGCGCTGAGGGCGGGGAAGTTTCACAGATACATATCAAAAGAGTAAATTGGGGGGGGGGCCTTGCAGCATCTGAGGAGCAGGCCCACAGCCCCGGAGACAGTGGGATAGAGAAAGACCTTGTCACGGGGCTCCACCATCTCCTCCCCTGAGGGTAGCTTGGGACCCGACCACGTTACTGTTGGGGGAAATCAATGGATCTTGCAGTTGAATAGTCCACCACCAGAGGAGTATATTTTGGAACAAAACTGGGAATGGTCGATCTTGTCCATTTGCTTAAACGTTTCGTTAGACCGATCTTTGTAGTGTCCGTGTGACAGATCCTCACTCAACTCTCCAGACTGACTTACTCCCCACGCATTGCATTCTGCAAACACATATATCATGCAACATCACATGCTCACAATTGACACACACAAAACAATACATTTTCCAAACAGAACAGAACATACCTGACAGTAACCCTTTCAGTCCTGCAGCCATCCAATACACATAAATCAAATGCACTCCACAAACAAGACATTGACAACACATTGACATAAGACAAACATAGAACATTCTGGTGGGGACCCCACTAACTCTGGGCCACTACATCCTGAGGTATCACTTGTGGCGTGACACTGACATGATCTTATTCAATTCCTGTATCCACTCACAGATAGTGGGTTTTTGTGGAGTCTTCCAATGTCTGGGGATAACAGCAAGTGCTGCGGGTAAAAAATGGCGTAAGAGATCATTCTTTATTGACGAGATAGATTCTGGAAGGATGGAGAGCAGGGCAATCTGAGGGGATGCTGTAATAGATCGTCTGATAACTTTAGTGTAGGTGGAGAACACTATGTTCCAAAATGGTCTAAGTGAAGGACAGTCCCACCCCACGTGCAGCATGGTTCCAGTGCTCCAGCTGCATCTCCAGCAATTTGGCGTAATTGATGGATAGATATGATGTAGCGGTACCGGACATCAGTACCATCTTGTTACTAGCTTATAATTCTTCCCCCGAGCTTTATAGGCCACAGACAACTTGTGAGACAGTAGAAATGCTTTGCTCCACTCCTCTTGTGTTATGGATATGGCAAGCTCTTCTTCCCATGTGCTCATAAAAATAGGGTCCTGAGTAAATTGGCCCTCAATCAACCATCCATAAACTTGTGAGAGGCACCGGATTGGAGGCGACATTTTAGTAAAGACAGTTTCAAAGGGAGTCAGAGGGGCTGTGAACGCAGATTTAGATATGATAGTGCTGAGATAGTGTGAAAGCTGCATGTATGACAACCATGAGAGTGAAACTTCTGGGTGCAGGTTTTTATGTTTGGTCAAGGAGGGTGTCCTGTTTCTGTTCAGAATCTGGTGGATTCTAGTATCATCTGACTCAGGCGACCCCATGAATCTCTCTGTTGCAAGGCCAGGGGGAAACTCAGGATTATGGAAGAGGGGAGTCAGAGGGCCTCTTCGTCTAGAAAGAATTTTTTTTTTGCAGCAATCCTATCCCATTTTACCTTATTGTGGGGTCTTAATGAGGGCAATATCCATGGTAAGGTTTCTAGAGAAATTCCCACAATGTCAGTTTTCAATTGGATCCATTGTTTGGACTGCCCATGAAAGTTCCAGTCATGCAGTCATAAGAGGACAGTAGCGGTGTGATAAAGCTTAAGGTCAGGAAACCCCATCCCTCCTGCAGTTTTAGGTTTTGAGAGGGTTCGGTAGCTAATGTATCTCCCTCGAGGGATTAGTCTAGCCAAGTATTTGATATTGCAATTTTGCCATTTAAATTGGAACTGCTGGGATAGATGCTGACTTTCAGAGGATGGTAAAGAGATATTTAATGCCTCTGATTTAGTGATATTAATTTTAAAGTTCCTGAGTTTCCCATACTTCTGCCAGAATAGATGGGAGGGAAATACAGGGCTGGGTGATATATAGAAGCAAATCATCAGCATATAGTGATGCCTTATACTGCTGGGACCCAATGGTGAGACCGTGTACACTGGAGTTTCGCTGCAAGGCTATAGCTACATGTTCCGTGACCAGTGCAAAAAGAAAGGAGATAGGGGGCAGCCCTGCCTGGTGCCATTATTAATGGAAACGGGAGTTGGGAGTATTCCGTTTGTTCTGACCTGCGCCGAAGGTCTGTCATAGAGGGAGAGGATCTTGTCAATGAATCCCTGCCCTATGCCTATCTGTGTGAGTGATGCTCGGAGGAAACCCCAGTACACCCGTTCAACGGCTTTTAAACTAAAAAACACCGAAATTAAACAAAAAGTGGATTTTAGTTTTTCACCTTCTTTTATCAAAAGTAGAGTTTTGTTAGTGTTATCGCTAGCTTCCCGGCCCCCATAAACCCCACCTGGTCTCCGTGTATTAATGACGGGAGGATAGGATTAAGTATGTTCGCTACGTATTTAGAGTATAGTTTAATATCGCTCTTGATCAGAGAGATGGGCCTGAACGATCGGTGTTTAAACGCAACGAGAAGCCAACGAGCAGACGATTTTTATGCCGACTGAAACTAAACGAGAAGCGCACGATTTTCGTTCATCATTCGGTCATTGGCTCAAATTTAAACTGAACGATTATTGTTCACTATTGTTTGGTTTTTGGAAGGTACCGATGATTCAAGCCACATGACGATCACGGCATCACATCTACTGATTGTCAATGGAGTCGCTGTATGACACGCGATTTTATGTGACCGTGATACGATTGTCACGCTAAAATCCAACACTAACGGATATTTGGTCGTAAGCAGCATTGCCAGCCTGAACCACAATACAAGTCAGGGTCGCCTGTGATTTGTGCGCAACGTGTTCGCAATTTTAAAGCTTTTTCTTTTACAATCAAATCATAAACAGTTGCAGTACAGCGAGTCGCTACAACGCTTCTAGTCACACGCCCAAAATATAGTAGAAACAATGTGGCCGCATAAATGGTTAAAACACTAAACCTTTATTTCTCTATGGCTTTAAAGATAAAGCCACGTTTCAACCTGCATTAGGTCTTTATCAAGCTTGATAGACACGCCGAGGATAACGCGTCTGTTTGCGGTCTGATCTACGTGGAATTACACAGATGTGACTTTAGCCTAACGCTTCCTGCACACGGGCGAGCTCGATATTACGCTCACCAGCGTGTGATTTACCAGCAGCTGCGAGGCAATAATGCCTGGCCTCACGACAGTAAAGTAGCGCTCCTCCGGCGTGGATTTTCTCGGCTCTGTGAAAGTGGCTAAATGAATATAAACCCCATTCTTTTAAATGGGTTCATTCACAGGAATGATCTTTTTCTCTTGTGGCATGTCCCATCTTTGGGCGTTTCCCTGGAACTCCTCGCACAATGTTTTTAATGGGGCTGGAAAACACATGGCGCGAGGTGCGCACAAGTGCGATGTGAGGTTTCGCATTGAAAACAATGGGAAACACTTGCCAATCCTCTAAGGTGGCTGAACGCTGTGCCGGACGATCGCTGCTTCCCGGAAGCGATGGGACATCTCACGTTCCCGAGTGGGATATTGGGCCGAGCTCCATGGTCCAATATTGCGCTCGCCTGTGTGAAGTTAGCCTAAGGCCTCATGTCCACGGGCAAAAGAAGAATTAAAATCCGCAGCGGATTTTAACTCTTCTCCTGCCCGCGGATCCACACCCCATAGGGATGCATTGACCACCCGCGGGTAGATAAATACCCACGGTTGGTCAATAAAAGGGATTTTAAAAAAAATGGAGCATGAAAAAATCTGGAACATGCTCCATTTCCATGCGGGTTTCAGCGCTCATGTCCGCGGGGCAGGAGGGACCCGCTACGGATTCTCCACGGAGAATCCGTAGCGGGCCTGATTTTCCCCGTGGACATGAGGCCTAAGGCAGAGATTTATAAGGCCTCATGTCCACGGGGAAAATCAGGCCCGCTACGGATTCCGCGGACATGAGCGCTTAAAATAAGAATTAACTTACATCTCGCCCGCTCCGGATCTTCCCTTCGCCGCGGCTTCATCTTCTCTCCGTCGCGGCCGGATCTTCTTTCTTCGGCCCGGCGGATGCACAGGGCACGTCGGTTGCGTGCCTCACGCATGCGCTGGCCCGAAGAAAGAAGATCCATCCGTGACGGAGAGAAGATGAAGCCGCGGCGAAGGGAAGATCCGGAGCAGGTGAGTAAATTCCGATTTTGGTCTCTCGCGGATCCGGACGGCTTCCATAGAAGCCTGCGGGAGCCGTCCCCGCGGGAGACCCGCACGAAAATGGAGCATGGTCCAGATTTTTTCATGCTCCATTTTTAAAAAATCCCTTTTATTGACCATCCGTGGGTATTTATCTACCCGCGGGTGGTCAATGCATCCCTATGGGGTGCGGATCCGCGGGTGGTCAATGCATCCCTATGGGATGCGGATCCGCGGGCAGGAGAAGTGTTAAAATCCGCTGCGGATTTTAATTCTTCTTTTGCCCGTGGACATGAGGCCTAAGACTGGCTAAAATAAACTAAAAGATAAAGTGTCTTTGTCGCCCGTGGCAACCATCCCAGCTCTGCTTCCATTCCTCCTAGGGCTGCTGACTGGTTATCTGGCCTGATGCTTCCAGCACACTGCCACTAGTGCGCTCCCTCGTTACCATGACAACACTGTGATCCGGGCACAACCCCTGCCTCTTCCATCATGGCGGCACGTAGCGGACGTGACGCCGTTACGTTGCTCCAGCGGAGAGGGGCGGTACGCGTTCTGGTGAAACCGCATTGTTTGTTTCAAAGGAAGAATCTGGGCCGAGCCGCGGCCGCCGTGTGTACAGCCGGGGACAGGCCAGGACGTGCACACGGAGCCGGGGAAGGGGCTCGCGGCTGCTCCCGGGGCCCCTCCTCCTCCTTCCGCACCGTTCAGGGGAGGGAGTCAAACCGGAAGGTCTGGAGAGGAGGGGAAGCTTTTGTGGTCGCTCCGTGGCGGTGGCCGCAGCTCGCGGGCAGCCTGGGAAACCGATTGGCCGCCATTAGGCGCTCGCCCGACCGTCCACCGTCAGCCCGCTGTCCTCAGGTAACGACGCCCCTTGCGCCCTGTGGCTGCGCCGCTCTCTCCTCCCCCATCCCCAGCCGGCGTCAGGGGAAGGAGGACGCCGCTTGTCTCCTGCCTGCTGCGCTGGTTTTGTTAGCCGCCATGTTTGCCGCTCCGGCCGGCCGGCTGACACTGGCGCTGGACGCCGTCTAACGGCCACCCATTGATTTGAACGGGCCCGGGAAAGTGTTTGGTGCAGTGACGTCACGGGGCTGGCTCCCGGCCCAAGTTTGGGGGGACATTTAACTCTTGAGCCGCCGTCGGGGTCAGCAGGGCCGGCAGCGGGGCTTCATTATGGGATCGGCTGTTGGCAAACACTCAGCTGCCTATCAGCGCTGCACTGCTTAAAGGGACAGGCCACTGCATACAGCCTCCACAGCCCCCGTATGTGTGATGGTGGGGGCAGGCCACTGCATACAGCCCCCGTATGTGTGATGGTGGGGGCAGGCCACTGCATACAGCCCCCGTATGTGTGATGGTGGGGGCAGGCCACTGCATACAGCCCCCGTATGTGTGATGGTGGGGGCAGGCCACTGCATACAGCCCCCGTATGTGTGATGGTGGGGGCAGGCCACTGCATACAGCCCCCGTATGTGTGATGGTGGGGGCAGGCCACTGCATACAGCCCCCGTATGTGTGATGGTGGGGGCAGGCCACTGCATACAGCCCCCGTATGTGTGATGGTGGGGGCAGGCCACTGCATACAGCCCCCGTATGTGTGATGGTGGGGGCAGGCCACTGCATACAGCCTCCACAGCCCCCGTATGTGTGGTGGTGGGGGCAGGCCACTGCATGCAGCCCCCGTATGTGTGATGGTGGGGGCAGGCCACTGCATGCAGCCCCCGTATGTGTGATGGTGGGGGCAGGCCACTGCATGCAGCCCCCGTATGTGTGATGGTGGGGGCAGGCCACTACATACAGCCCCCGTATGTGTGATGGTGGGGGCAGGCCACTACATACAGCCCCCGTATGTGTGATGGTGGGGGCAGGCCACTACATACAGCCCCCGTATGTGTGATGGTGGGGGCAGGCCACTACATACAGCCCCCGTATGTGTGATGGTGGGGGCAGGCCACTACATACAGCCCCCGTATGTGTGATGGTGGGGGCAGGCCACTGCATACAGCCCCCGTATGTGTGATGGTGGGGGCAGGCCACTGCATGCAGCCCCCGTATGTGTGATGGTGGGGGCAGGCCACTGCATGCAGCCCACGTATGTGTGATGGTGGGGGCAGGCCACTGCATACAGCCCCCGTATGTGTGATGGTGGGGGCAGGCCACTGCATACAGCCCCCGTATGTGTGATGGTGGGGGCAGGCCACTGCATACAGCCCCCGTATGTGTGATGGTGGGGGCAGGCCACTGCATACAGCCCCCGTATGTGTGATGGTGGGGGCAGGCCACTGCATACAGCCCCCGTATGTGTGATGGTGGGGGCAGGCCACTGCATACAGCCCCCGTATGTGTGATGGTGGGGGCAGGCCACTGCATACAGCCCCTGTACGTGTGATGATGGGGGCAGGCCACTGCATACAGCGCCCACAGCCCCCCTGTACGTGTGATGATGGGGGCAGGCCACTGCATACAGCGCCCACAGCCCCCCTGTACGTGTGATGATGGGGGCAGGCCACTGCATACAGCGCCCACAGCCCCCCCTGTACGTGTGATGATGGGGGCAGGCCACTGCATACAGCGCCCACAGCCCCCCCCTGTATGTGTGGGCAGGCCACTGCATACAGCGCCCGCCCCCCCCTGTATGTTTGGGCAGGCCACTGCATACAGCGCCCCCCCCCCCCCCCCTGTATGTTTGGGCAGGCCACTGCATACAGCGCCCGCCCCCCCCCCCTGTATGTTTGGGCAGGCCACTGCATACAGCGCCCCCCCCCTGTATGTGTGGGCAGGCCACTGCATACAGTGCCCACAGCCCCCCCCCCTGTATGTGTGGGCAGGCCACTGCATACAGCGCCCACAGCCCCCCCCCCTGTATGTGTGGGCAGGCCACTGCATACAGCGCCCACAGCCCCCCCCCCTGTATGTGTGGGCAGGCCACTGCATACAGCGCCCACAGCCCCCCCCCCCCTGTATGTGTGGGCAGGCCACTGCATACAGCGCCCACAGCCCCCCCCCCTGTATGTGTGGGCAGGCCACTGCATACAGCGCCCACAGCCCCCCCCTGTATGTGTGGGCAGGCCACTGCATACAGCGCCCACAGCCCCCCCCCTGTATGTGTGGGCAGGCCACTGCATACAGCGCCCACAGCCCCCCCCTGTATGTGTGGGCAGGCCACTGCATACAGCGCCCACAGCCCCCCCCTGTATGTGTGGGCAGGCCACTGCATACAGCGCCCACAGCCCCCCCCCCTGTATGTGTGGGCAGGCCACTGCATACAGCGCCCACAGCCCCCCCCTGTATGTGTGGGCAGGCCACTGCATACAGCGCCCACAGCCCCCCCCTGTATGTGTGGGCAGGCCACTGCATACTGCGCCCACAGCCCCCCTCTGTATGTGTGGGCAGGCCACTGCATACAGCGCCCACAGC
This sequence comes from Eleutherodactylus coqui, assembly GCF_035609145.1. Taxonomy (NCBI): domain Eukaryota; kingdom Metazoa; phylum Chordata; class Amphibia; order Anura; family Eleutherodactylidae; genus Eleutherodactylus; species Eleutherodactylus coqui. The sequence continues at coordinate 165,092,511 of NC_089838.1, forward strand.
CCCTCCGTATGTTTGGTGGGGGCAGGCTACTGCATACAGCGTTCACGCCCCCCCCCCCCCCGTATGTGTGATGGCGGGGGCAGGCCACTGCATACAGCCCCCCCCCCCCGTATGTGTGATGGCGGGGGCAGGCCACTGCATACAGCGCCCCCCCTCCGTATGTGTGATGGCGGGGACCCGCCTCTTCATACACCGTCCACAGCCCCCGTATGTGTGATGGCGGGGGCAGGCCACTGCATACAGCGCCCCCCCCCCCCCATGTGTGTGATGGCGGGGGCAGGCCACTGCATACAGCGCCCCCTCCCGTATGTGTGATGGCGGGGGCAGGCCACTGCATACAGCGCCCCCCCCTCCGTATGTGTGATGGTGGGGACCCGCCTCTTCATACACCGTCCACAGCCCCCGTATGTGTGATGGCGGGGGCAGTCCCAGGTGTCTGGATTTGAGCAGTGTTATTTCCTGATGGGCAGGCATCTGTCTTACAGCGCAGCACCTTTAGGCCGCCGTTGCAGGCACACTCAGGGCTCCCGTCCACAGGCAGGTTTCACTCCATAGTACATGTGTGTTGTACACTGTTACACGGTGAATGGAGGCAATGACAGTCAATGGCCATTCATTCTTTCTGGACACCAGCGTGTAGACCCTGTGTATCGCTACGCATGAGAAATAGATCGCAGCATGTATCGCACACAGCCCTTCTATGGACTACGTGTGATACGCTGTCCTTACGCAACACATTTCTTGCCCGCAGCGTTGTCCGTGATGTCAGATTCCCGGGCATGTGCCATACTCTGCTTATAGTCTCTGCCGGCAGAGCGTATGGGCTGTGTATGTGTAAAGCACTGCAGGGGACCCGTGGCATTTGACGCAGACACCGTGGGCATGAACCCTTAGGTTGCCCGCACATGAATGTGTTTTTGCTGCAGAATCTGCAATGGACGTCTGCTCTGCGGATCCACAGCAAATACCGTACATAGCATGCTACGGGAAATCCATTCTTCCTGCACATTCGTGGAAACCTATTGCGGCTCCCGCTCGCAGAGGAGGAAATCGCAGCATGCTCTATTTTTGGGGTGGATTCCATGCAGACGGCTTCCATTGAAGTCAATGGAAGCCGTCCAACCTGCAGATCGCAGATTCTGCGTCATTTGTACTGCGCATGTCTGGTGGCTCGCCGCGACCATCCGCAGTACAGATGAAGAGGAAGAGACGTGCGGATGCCGGCTGCTGTCAGGGTCGGGCTGTGGCATCCGGCTCTGCCGTGTGCAGTGGACTCAGTGTAATGTCTTTGCACCGTGAATAGGGCTCTTCTGCATGTGTATCGGCGTCTTCCACCACACTACTCCTGCCGGCAGGGCATGCTCATCTGCACGCAGCCGAAATGTGCATACAGTATACACACGGGAACAAGCCCATTGAAATCAATGGGTTCTATTCACTGTATATTATGCGTGTAAATACGTCTGTGTGAAGCCGGTCTTACCGTCGGGGCTGCTCTCTGATGTGTGGAGATAACCAGAGCTGCTTCTAGCATCCTACACCAAAACCACAAGACCAGCGCCTTTCATCACACCGTTCACTTTCTCACCGCAGCTTTGCATTCTGGAGCAGCCCTGAGTGTGTCTAGGTGTGCAGAGATGATCTGATCGCGTTACCCTTGCCCACTGGTTGGGTAATGGCCCTTCTATGGTTGTCGGCGCTCGTGCAGAGTGCGTAGGCTGAAAGATGCCGCTGGCTTCTCGCTCAGTGCTTCACCTCCTATGTGACACAGAGCGTTTACACGCAACGAGAAGCCAACGATTCAGCGATAGCTTTTTTTATTTCCACTGACTTGAAGTCAGCAATAGACAACTGCAAAATAAAGTGAGCCATTTATTTACTTTTTTTGTGAACGATTATTGCTCAGATTCATTAGTTTGAATGAATTTTGAGTGACTTATTGTTACGTGTAAATAAGCCGTAAGCTGAACAGCTGATTAAGGCCTCCCGTCCACGGCGATATTTTACTGGGTTTCCTGTGGTGATAAGCCGAACGCGGGTAACGCAATTAACGCTTTCCATAGGATACCTATAGAAAGCGCAGCCCGATGGTACATAAGTGGAAAATTGTGGCCATTTTTCGCTTGCGTATAAAAATCGTGGCATGCTGCGACTTCCTGTGATGAACCGATCATTATGATGGGTAACTCGCAGTGACATAATGCTCTCCTGCAGCGGCTCCTTCGGCGGTATATCGCAATGCCCGTGGACCGCCGGCCGTAAACCCAAATCATCTGATTTCTGCTGTAAAAGTCTGTGTTTTTCTTTGTAGTATAAGTAGTGACTTCTGGCCCTTTTCCACCAAACCATAACCTCACGATTCCTGTTTACCGAAGCTGCTGACTTCATCGCCAGCTTATTAACGCTCATGCAGCGTGTTTACACGGACAGATCATCTTTGGGAATCGTGATCGTCTAATTCAGTGTTTCAAAGCAACGAGAAGCCAATGATTATTTTTATGCAGGCTGAAACTGAACGGTGAATGAAAAGCCCCTGATTCCCATTGGTCGTCGGCTTAATGCTAATTGTTCAGTCGTTCGCGGTCACTGGTACAGCGCATATGAGTGATTTACAAGCGAACGTTTACCCTTATAAACAGGCTTCACAAGCCAACTGTCATTGTTTCATGGTCCACCCTAAGGGATCATGCCCACGAGCGGCATATGCCCACAGATTCACGCCGTGGGAGTACCATGATTCAAAACAAAGTGCCAGCAAGTGATCGCGTTTTTTCACGGTCTCCATTCCTTGAAAGTGCCAGCAAGTGATCGCGTTTTTTCACGGTCTCCATTCCTTGATATTAATGGAGCCCTCCCGTGGCGTAAATCTGCGGTAAAATAGAACATGCTGTGATATTTTTTTTTTCCGCTCGCGGAAATCCGCAATAGAAATCCTCATGTGTGCGTTGGCAGGCAGACGTTATTGGCTTCAATAGAGCCATGCCACTGCGAAATTCACATGTGGATTTCTGCCACAGGAAATGTGTTGCAAATCCGTCCGTGGCCATTCACCCTTAGGCCGGCTGCACACGGCTGTGACAGGCTCCGCCGCGGAATTCTGCGGCGGAACTCGTGACGGCGCCCCCCAGGAGACCCCAAGCTTCCCCGCTCACGGCCGCCGTGTCACGTGATGTGCCGGCCGCGTCATATGACGCAGCCGCGGTAGGCGGGGAAGCGTTTTCACGCTATCTTCCGCTGTGCTGCAGCGGAAGATAGTGTGAGCGGCGGGTTCCATTGACTGCAATGGAAGCCGTCCGCGCGTACACCCGTGGCAAATAGAGCATGCCGCAAGTGAGGACGGCAGATTTCACGGTGCGGAATTCCGCACCGTGAGCACTGAGCTATTAGGTTCAATAGAACCTAATAGCTGCGGGCAACGCAGCAGATTTCCGCCGCGAATTACATGGCGGAAATCCATTCGTGGGAAGGTGCCCTTAGGCAGGATTCACACAAATGGATTTGCACACGCAAAATATGCAGTGAATTTTCCATTTCAATTTCAATGGTTTTGTTTACATGTGTGCATTTTTCCTGCGTTTCGGTCGCTCAAAATAAACACAGCATGCTCTATTATCCTGCGCAGCAGAAGTCCCTACAAGGCCCAATGTCCACGGGCGGATTTTAATTATAAAAACCGTGGGAGATCCGCAGCCTTAGGCGCCTCTAGGGATGCATTAGCATCCGCAAAATAATTTAGAGTGTGTGGTTCGCACATGTGAGAAGAAATCACAGCATGCTCCATTTTTCTGCAGATCCCGTGGGACTTCACTGGAAGCAGTCCGATCCGCGCCACAGCTGTCAATGTGGACGTGCCGTGGATTTGCGGGAAAGCAGGAGATTTAAAAAAATAAACAAATTTGCCCTTCGCATGCGTTCGGCACATCGCCGGCATGTAAGGATGCATCCACGTGCTGAAAAAAAGATCCGGCTGGCGCAGAGGAGACCCGCACTGGATCTGGACAGGCAAGAAAATGCATTTTCCTGTCCTGTCTGTGGGCACGGCTGGGTTCTGCTGTGGAAGTCAGTGGTGGAATCCGTGCATGAAAATGGACATTGGGCCCTAAAGTCATTGGGGATGTACAAATGCGTGCGCATGAAACAGTGTAACTGCACAAGAGAAAGGAACCTCTTGGACTCATTAGACTAATTGTGGCTGGGAGCATCGGTGCGCCTTTTTTTTTTTTACACGTGCAATTGTGCATAAGTTGCATGTACAAAAAGTACAGTAAATTACGCTGATGCGTGTTTGTGTGTGAATCCAGCCTTATGCCGCCCGCAGACGGCCGGGTCGGATCCCGCTGTGAGAATTCTCGCAGCGCGACCTGACCCGAGCCCCTACTGAGAGCAGCACGTCACTCACCTGCTCCTGCGGCCCCGGATGTTTCATGTGCCAGCCGCCGGCACAGATCGGAGTTGGCGGCCGGGGAGTGAGCCCCGCACAGAAATACAGCGTGCTGTGATTTGTTTTCTGCGCGGGATTTCGCACAGACAAATCGCGGCTGTCTGCATAGGATTGTGTCTTGTAATGCAATCCTATGCAGGCGTATACGGGTGGAAATTCTGCGGGGAATCCCGCCGCGGAATTTCTGCCCGTGTGCAGGAGGCCTTACTGATAAAAATCAGAATAAAATTAGACATGAAGGATGGGGTTTTAATCCCCCTCCAGTAATGTAATATCAACATCCCTCAGTCATCACGGCTTCCCCCTCTGTAGTGCTTTCTTCTACAGCTCCCCCGTCTGTGATAATGTACTGTGCAGCGCCCCCTACTGTCAGTGGTATCCCTGTGCTAGCCTCCTTCTTGACATTGCTTCAGCAGCTTTGCACTGTTGGAGCGGGGCACTGCGTGGTACATAGGCATAGCTCTGATTGGCTGAGACTGGCCCAATCAGCGCTATGCTTAGTTGAAGCATGGCTCGTGGGCTCATCAGTGCTATGCATTGATCCCCCGGTCTGCGCCCCACTAGCCCCGTACCTCGGCCGCATATTACTTATTGCATTATTCAGGCAAAAATCTGAATCGTGGGGCACTAAAGTGGCAAATGAATCAAATAAGGGCTCATGTCCACGGGTGTTGTATCGGGGTATGGGATGCCGGCAGAGACCGTACTAGACCTGTCCGTGAAGCTTACGCATGCTGTCATGCACAGTGTGACTCTAGTGTTGTGGGCTTTGTTTTTTCTTTTAAATCCCCGCTCTGATTCATATCAGGGTTGCATCCTAAAGTATAGGGCTCACTGCTTGGTACACGGGAAAATAAAGTATGCCGCACCCTATTTCTTATGCATATCTACATGCAGCGTTTACACGCCGGTCTGTGTGGATTAATGAAAGGCCATTGACTCCATTCAGTGTATTAGGCAGCTATGCCACACACGCGTAATACGCAGTGATAAAATGCCCGTGGACCTGAGCCCTAATTCGATTAATTACCCAGCCCTAGTAGATGACTAGCTGCAGCGTGTAGACAGCCTAATGTCAATGTTTAGACCGACTTAGAAACTACTGTGAAATAGCAAGCTTTGCATAAAACAATAGTACGAGCAGGTATGTGAGATGAATGCTGCTTCCACCTACAGGTCCCTTTCTTCCCTGTTCCTCCTTTTTCCTAAACTATGCATTAATGTTAGAAAAACTGCTAAAATCCGTCTTGATAGTGTTTTTACAGACTCTTGTATGAGTGGCCTTAGTGCTTTCAGTTCAGCTCCACCTGTACACGGTATCCTGTAAAGGTCCATTTATACGCAACAATTATTGCTCAAAATTTGCTCAGAAGCCATCGCTTGAGCGATAATCGTTGTGTGTAAATACTCACATCTTTCTCTCTTCAACTGAATGAGGATTTTTGGGTGAGCATAAAATTCATTGTTCAGCCGGAGAGAAGATAACGTGTGCTGTTTGCGGTCCATGTTACTGTATTATCCATGGGAGCCCTGATTACATTGTATTCAGCAGAAAGTACCTTGAGGCTCATTTACATGCAAATGAAGGTGATAAGCAGCTAATGGTTGTTAGTGTCCATTAGCAGTTTATGCAAAGCAATCACTCAAAACCTATGTGTGTAAATGGGCCTTAAAGGGGTTGTCCCGAGGCAGCAAGTGGGTCTATACACTTCTGTATGGCCATAATAATGCACTTTGTAATATACATTGTGCATTAATTATGAGCCATACAGAAGTTATAAAAAGTTTCTTACTTACCTGCTCCGTTGCTAGCGTCCTCGTCTCCATGGTGCCGACTAATTTTTGGCCTCCGATGGCCAAATTAGCCGCGCTTGCGCAGTCCGGGTCTTCAGCAGTCTTCTATGGAGCCGCTCGTGCCAGAGAGCGGCTCCGTGTAGCTCCGCCCCGTCACGTGCCGATTCCAGCCAATCAGGAGGCTGGAATCGGCAGTGGACCGCACAGAAGAGCTGCGGTCCACGAAGACAGAGGATCCCGGCGGCCATCTTCAGCGGTAAGTATTGAAGTCACCGGAGCGCGGGGATTAAGGTAAGCGCTCCGGTAAACTTTCTTTACTTCCCTGCATCGGGGTTGTCTCGCGCCGAACGGGGGGGGGGGTTTGAAAAAAAAAAAAACCCGTTTCGGCGCGGGACAACCCCTTTAAGTAAGGTGGCTGGAGGCACCAGTCTGTTTCCTAGGCTTACATTGTCTGCCAGTGATTACCATCTGATTGTCACATAGTTTTACCTCGCCCTTCTGTTTTAAACTTGTACTAGAGGTGGCAGAAGGCCCCATGCACATAGTTCCAAAAATTGGGCAACTGGATGATGTTGCCGGCAGTATAACCGTTACCACAGAGTCCCCAGACTGCCACATCTGTCATGTCCTCAGTGAAGAAACCAGCCAGTCTGTTGAATGCCAATCGAGTTGAACGGTGTTGGGCTGTGAGCACAGGTCCCAATACAGGACGTCGGGCCCTCTTGCCAGCCTTGTAAACCTGCAGACCAGTAGACTGTTGGAGGACATTCTCCAAGGCTCGGGCAGTGCTCCACCTGTTCTTCCTTGCACAAAGGAAAAGATTGTGATACTAGGTCGGCGCCCTTCTAAGACCCTGTCCTGGTCTCTTCATATAGCAGCCTGTGTCCTGGTAGCTGCTTTGTGCTCTTGAAACTGTGCTGGGAGACATACGTGCCATTGTAATAAGGTTTACTATGTATGGAGGAGCAGGGCTACCTGTGCAGGTACGAGCTCATGCTGCCGGTAGTGGCAAGAACACTTTGTGAGCAGGTGAATCCCAAAGTATGGAAAGGATATGGGATCTTTTAGGCAAATTTAACACGTGTGAGTGGCACATCGGGCCATGGAACTCGCCCCAATACCACGCTCACCAACGTGCGATTTCCCCACAGATCATTTAAATGTTTTCAACGGGAAACCTTTCACGCCCCGCAATGTTTTTGGCGGCCCCATTGAAATCAATGGGCGATGCGTTCCAAGGCTACATCCAAACATAACACATGCCAAAATTTTTTTCTTGCACTGCGACATGGAGAAAAAAATCGCCCATGTATATGACCCCATTCAAAAAAATGGGGTTCATATTTGTGCGCTTTGCAACACACAAATCTCTCACGATTATCTCACCCGTGTGAAAGCGGACACTAGAGCATGTTGGAGGACAAACATGTAACTGTTTCCAGGACATCAATTGTTTGCGATTGAATGGTTTGTGCGCTCACATCGTTTCCACACCTCCTGTCTTGTAATGATTAGCAGGTACTTACCTCGGGGAATAGACAAAAATAAAGATGGCTGGCACCATCCCTAAATATATCAAATGTGATGGCCACACACTAGTATAATCAGAACCAAGAGAAAGTATACAAAGTAATGTGCAAACATCTGGGCATCTGTCTATCTTGTTCATAAGATCAACACTTTTAAAGGGCCGCTCCGGGGATTTTTCGTTCATTATGAAGTCCTCTCCCCAGTATATATAAGCGAGGTAGTGATACCTTGGTTAGCTATTTCTGTCTGTAACTCCCAGTCTCTTCCTCCTCAGATAGTCATGTGATCTCGGTTCTGACCAGCTCGGATCTACTTGAGGTTATGTGTTCAGTTACTAGTCAGATTCCCAGTTTGTGTGATATTACACACAAACCCTACCACAGAAACTAAATGCTTAGAGGGGGCTCCCTTGTCACAGTTAATGGTGATGGTCACACAGTTATATTGGAGGAGATTACAGCTCTCTTCCCCTAACTTTATACTCCTAGTGCATTATATGGTATGTTAAATTTTACCATTAAAAAAATACAACCCATCATGTAAAAAACAAGCCCTTGTGTAGTTATGTCACCAGAAAAGGAAGCGAAATGAAAATCTGTTGTAAACATGTGGATAGCGTTTAGATGGCAACCACATGATCCCTGCAAGTACCAATCAGTCATAGAGACTTCTGCCTGAAATCTTTGAGGCTACCTACACACAGACGAGTGCGATATCTGGAGAAACCCGGCCTGATATCGCACGTGTCAGCATGCATGTTACCTGTGGATAAGAGGTGGTGGTCACGCAAAAACACATTGCATCACTTTTCTAAAATGACTATCCTCCAGCACTTGCTTTATATTGATTTCAGTGGCAAACTGCAGATCACATGGCATGCAATGTCTGACTATCCCATCGAAAACAATGGACGTTGAGTTCTGAGGGATAGGACCTGCAGAGAGATATATTGCATGTCGCACCATCTCTGAGGTGAAACATCGTTCCTGTGTATGGCCCCTTGTCCACGGGCGTTGCGGAATATCATTGGGCAATATTCCACCGCCCGGAAGCAGGGGAGAGAATGGTCAGTTCTCCGCGGTGAGCCTATCTGACACATAGGCTCACCGTGGAGAATCGTGGCATGCCGCAATTTGCTGAGTGGGGAGAATCGCTATGATTCTCCGCTTGTGGACAGGGGGGATGCACTTTCCATAGCAATGCACAATCGCCTGTGGACAGGAGCCCTAAGACTCCATTCAAAAGAATGGAGTTCATATTCGCGGGAATTTTAAGCATCTCGCGACATACAAAAGATTTGCGCTCGTGTGAATGTAGTCCAGAGGAGTTGTCTGTTACCTGTGATCGGCTCACCTGTTTGTTTAGTGCTAGTAATTGGCCAAACCTTGAAAAAGTAATATGGTTTGTTTAACATTTTCTTTCCCATTTAAGAAGGTATTTTACCATTTTTAAGACTGTTTTGAATATCCGTATTTTCTCGGGTATATCCTTATCTAATGCCAGCATTTCTCAACTAACACTTGTTGTTTTTATTTTAGATCTCTCAAGATGAGGCGAAAAGGACGTTGGCATAGGGTCTCTGCCCCCAGGACGTCTACTTCTCCATGTAGTATTAAACATTCCCCTACTCGAGAGACTTTGACATATGCTCAGGCACAGAGAATGGTTGAAATTGAAATCGAGGGACGCTTGCACAGAATAAGTATATTTGATCCTCTGGATATCATTTCTGATGATGATCCCACTGCTCAAGAAATGAGCGAATGCAACAGCAATAAAGAAAATAGTGAGCAACCTCCCCAGGTATGTCTGCGGTCTAAAAGACACAAAGCGAGCAAAGCGAAAAAGAAAAGTGAAGTTCTTCCAACCACTCATGGTCATGCGACCACCAGCACTCTTCCAGAGCCCAAAGTACGTGTCATAGAATGTAGCCCCCCATCTGCCCCCAATAGGTCTGCTGCATACTACAAATTTCAGGAAAAGTCCTCTGAAGAGTTGGACGAAGAAGTGGAATATGACATGGACGAGGAGGATTATGCATGGTTGGAAATAATAAACGAGAAAAGGAAAAGCGAAGGCTTCTCGGTAGTGTCTCAAGACATATTTGAATTTCTTATGGACCGATTTGAAAAAGAATCTTACTTTGAAAACCAAAAGCAGGGTGACCAGCAGTCGTTAATTGATGAGGATGCTGTGTGTTGTATTTGCATGGACGGTGAATGTCAGAATAGTAATGTTATCTTGTTTTGTGATATGTGTAATCTAGCAGTACATCAAGAGTGTTATGGCGTGCCATACATCCCAGAAGGACAGTGGCTGTGCCGGCATTGCCTGCAGTCCGGTAATACAGCTATTGAGTGCGTCTTGTGCCCAAACAGGGGCGGTGCCTTTAAAAAGACTGACGACGATCGATGGGGACATGTGGTTTGTGCTCTATGGATTCCGGAAGTAGGGTTTGCAAACACTGTTTTTATTGAACCAATTGACGGTGTTCGGAACATTCCCCCAGCGAGATGGAAATTAACTTGCTACCTCTGCAAGAAAAAAGGTGTTGGTGCCTGCATTCAGTGCCATAAAGCGAACTGTTATACAGCTTTCCATGTCACCTGTGCCCAAAAAGCTGGGCTATACATGAAAATGGAGCCTGTGAAGGAAGTGACTGTGAGCGGCACAACGTTTTCTGTAAAAAAGACTGCATACTGTGATGCCCATACTCCTTCAGGGTGCGTCCGGAGGCCAATCAATATTTATGAAGAACCGGAATCTAAGAATGGCATTTGTAGGAAAGGCACTGATAAGTCTATGAGGACATCTAAAGTTAGGAAAAAAGCTAAGAAATCAAAAAAAGCTGTGACCGAGACCTGTACAGTAGTACCAACGGTCAGTGTACCGGATATCCCACCTCAGAGGTAAGATGGGAGCAAATGTATTAATGATATGTCAGTTCTAAGCCCGTCTGCATCTTGTTCAAGGTGTATGGTGGAAGTATTCTTTGACATATACCTTCGACTTGCGCCACGGTGGCACACAAACTGGTTTGCATTGCAGAGTCCGCGGTTGTCGTCCGCACTGCAGATCTGCAGCAAATGCCATTCGTAACATGCAATGTAAAATTGCTTTTTCCTACACACTCGTGGAAATCAATTGCGATTTTTCACGATTGAAGGAAAAATTGCAGCATGTTCTATTTTCGTGCATGAAGTCAATAGAAGCCGTCTGACCTGCGGCCCATCTGCAGTTAACATAACGGATAGGTCGCGGGTACCCGTCTCATCGCCTAGAGACGGGGCAGAAAAACCGCATTCGAGAAAAAATTTGTACTGCCCATGTCTGACGGTTGCTCACCACGGCCATCTGCAGTACGGATAAAGACGTCAGACGTCAGGTACGTGCGGACGTCTGCTGCGGTCAGGGACTGATTCCGATGCGGTCTCCCGCATACGGAATCCGATCCAGTCGTGTGCAGCCGGCCTAGGGTTGGGGAAAAAAGGGTAAAGAGAATAACTTTTGGCCTTGGGTCATTTGTTATACGCTTAGTAGCTTTTGCTGTTCATATGCTGGACATATTCATGTTGCGAGATGTGAACAGAGCTTTACTTTTTATGCAGTTCTGGTTTTGCGTGGTTCTATCATCCCTGATACATTGTTTTCAAGGGAGATCTGTCAGCTCCAGTAAGTTTTTAATTCAAGGGGCTTATTGGAGCTGAAACCCTGACATTGGGGATGTGGGTATTACACTTGCCCTCCATGTTGTTGTACTGTGCGCTTTTGCCACATGCAGATACTGTGTTTCCCTGAAAATAAAACCCTCTTATATTAAATTTTGCCTCAAAAGAGGCAGTGTCTTATTTTCGGAGGTGTCTAATAATACCTACTGCCAGGGTTCTTGTCCTCGCGCTGGTCTCCGTCGCTGTTGTAGGCTACCACCTCCTCCTTCAAGCTGACAGATCAGTTTTTCCTGGAAGCAAGGCTTGAATACCCCGCCGCTAGGAAGCTAATGCTCTGATTGGTTAATCGAGTGCCGCGTCAGCCAATTAGAGCCAGCGCTCAATTAACCAATCACAGCCGTTCAATGACATCTTGAATGGCTGTGATTGATTAATCCAGCGCCGGCTTTCATTGGCTGATGCGGTGCTGGATTAACCAGTCAGAGCATTAGCTTCCTGGAGGTGGGGTATATTTTATTTTTACAGCTGATTACTTTTACAGTTTGTGGTGTAGGGCTCTAGTCACATCTACATTGTGGTTTATAACAAACACCATTGTCTATTGGATTCTCATGCCTTTAAAGGATCCATTGGGTTTGTGGTTGATTTGATGGGAAGACCAGCGCTGCATGCAACATTACTCTTCCCATCAAGTGTGACATAATCTGGGGTGAAGGTTGTGACTAGAGATGAGTGAGTATACTCGCTAAGGACAATTACTCGACCGAGCATTGCCCGCTCGGAAGAAAAGGTTTGGCTGCCGGTGCGGGTGAGAGGTGAGTTGCGGCAGTGAACAGGGGGGGGGTGGGGGGAGAGAGAGATAGATATCTCCCCTGGCCGCCGCCGGCAGCCGAACCTTTTCTTCCGAGCGGGCAGGTACTCGCTAAGGGCAATGCTCGATTGAGTAATTGCCCTTAGCGAGTATGCTCGCTCATCTCTAGCTATGACCTAAGGATCCTATGAGATGACCTTTGTTCTCGACCACCGCCGCACACACATTGAGTCAGCATGAGTTGCTGGGGGACGTTACAGTTCTGCAAACAGATGCGGACAATATAACTAATGTATTTATCAAATAATCAAAGTTATTGGGGTTTTCAAAGTTGATTAGTGGGATTTGCACCCTGGCGCCCCGACAGGCAGCAGTGTGAAGGGGCCCTGGTGCTCTGTGGCATCTATCCAGCAAGCTGTTTCACCCTACAGGCTGCTATATAAGCTGCAGCGTTCTCATTCACAACAGTTGGTACGAGCAGCTTGCCGGACTGATATAAACTCTGCAGGGTCAGTCTAGCCTAACAGGCCATCAATTTTGAGAAACCGGATAACTCCGTTTAATTCTATGTATGAAGTGTGACTTGAAGTTTAGCCGTTGACCACGCATAATTTAAACCTCTTAATACTTGTAGTTTTCCGGGCAAAAGCTATTGATGACTTGTCCTCGCTGAGGACCTGCTGCATTGTTGCATTCTCTTCAGTGGAACAGCGCTGCGGTGTAGGCAATGTGCTCTGGTATCTTTTGGTTGGTGGTTAGGATGGGCATCTACATTCTGGATTAGTTTAAAGCTGCCCCCTTTTCCTAATACTTGCAGGTGGCCTGGCTTGAAGTCTAATATGTGACCACAAAGCTGCAAAGACTCCTAGAAAATGCAGTCGTGTTTTATAGATCACAGTTCTGTGTAAATGTTTTAGTCAGGTATGAAAAATACTGTGGTATTAGTGTATCTTGACACCATTAGGAATTCTTGGTGGAGCCAAGATTGACAGGTGGGTGACGCCCCCCCCCTGTACCTGATTGGCTGCACAGCTTCTACGGCACCAGGTCCTGGAAGGGCACTGAAGATTGCTAGAAAAGCCATACAACAGCCGCCGGTGGTGCAGCCACAGCTGCAAGTAGCTTCCCTGGCGGCGCCCCAGAAGGTGGAACCCCCCCCCCCTCAGTGTACAAGCACTGCGCGACCTGGCCAGCAGGGAGGCTAAAGCGATCTTACTCTGCTGTGCCACCAGAATGTGTTTTAAATGCCTGCTGCGAGCGGGAGAGCGGCCGTCACAGAGCACACGTGATTACCAGCACAGAACCCGCGGTTGCTGTCATGGTGCGCAGGGCTAAGGTGGGGGCCGGGTGGGACGCATGCGTAAAATGCCGGGCGGGATTGAGGTGAGACACTGCAGTGTCTGCATCAATTTCTGCCGGCATTGGAGGCTTAGCCTGAGGGTTACTGTTCTTCTTAGACTTACATTATTACAGTGGTAACATGCCAGCATTTACAGGTAATAATGTAAGCCTAAGAAGAACAGTAACAATCACCCTAAGCCTGCAGGGCCAGCAGAAATGTGTCAGCAGGCTGCTAGGACCTTCCTGCCTTTTCCCTATCGGGAGCTTAGGGTGTGAGAGGAGCGTTCCTCCTGTCAAACCACTAGCTTCTGGTGGCGTCAAGGTACAATAATACCCAATGCTGTAAGAATGCCTTCAAGAATAGAAGTTTTTAAGTTTTATTTTTGTCACTTAAAATGCAAAGCGAATAAATGAGAAATTTGAATCGAAGCAATATTTGGTGTGACAACCCTAGCCCTTCAAAACTACATTAATTCTTCCAGGTACACTTTCACGCAGTTGTTGAAGAAACTCAGCAGAGAGGTTGTTCTATACATCTTGGAGAACTAAGCACAGATCTTCTGTGGATGTAGCTTGATCAGATCCTTTTGTCTCTTCATGTAATGCCAGACTGGCTTGATGATGTTGATCAGGGCTCAAAACATGGAAGGAACCTCCACTTTTCTTCACTGTTGCCTGCAGACACATTACTGTGCCGCTCTCCGGTGAACAAACTGCCTTTTATTACAGCAAAATATTTCACTTTTTTTTTTTTTTGCTGTAATAAAAGTTCCTATATTTTCATGCACAGTTGAGTCGCTTGGCCTTGTTTCTACGTCAGTTATGTCTCTTTCGCTGCAATTTTACCAGTCTGGCCAGACTTCTCCAAACAGTAGATGGTGTATCTGGGTCCCACTGATGTCTACCAGTTCCGAGCCGATGGCACTGCTGGACATTTGATTTTTGAAGGGAAGTAAGGATGATGTCTGTCTTCTGCCTCAATGAGTTTCCTTGGCTGACCACTTTTCATCAACGTTGCCTGTTTGTGTTGCTTCAGAAGATCTTGAACATGGCATCTTGTAACCCCAGTCTGCTGTGAAATCTCTGCCTGGGAGAGACCTTACTGATGCAATATAACTACATTGTGTCGTGTTGCTGTCTTGCCATGGTGTCCGAGCTGTGACAGGAAACTGTCTTCCACAACCTCACCTTTGTAGCAGTTTGGTGGTTCATTACCCATTTTTGAGCCTCCTGCACAGCTGTTTCTGTTTCACTTAATTACTGTTTCGACCTATACATGAAAATGATAATCGGTTAATCATACACCTGATTATAATCCAAGTGCATTTAGATGAATTGTTGCTGTTTTGAAGCAAATACAGTGGTCACACCAAATATTGATTTGATTTAGATTTCTCTTGTTCATCTTAATGGACAAACTACTAGGCTCGGTTCACACGGGGCGAAATTTCCGTGCGGAAAGTCCACATGGCAATTCCACCCGCGGCTCCTAATCCCGGGATTAGCCAGCAAAGTGGTCGAGATTTTGCAAAAATCTCATCCACGCTGCAGCCAAGCCGCATGAAAATTGACATGTGGCGGGGAATTCGATTCCGCAGCATGTCATTCTTTTTTTTCGTTTCCGTAGCGGCCTCTCTCCTCTATGAGGAGAGAAAGCCACAGTGGAATACCTACTGTACAACCGCTCTAAAACCCGTGGCTAAAGGTTGCGGGTTTTGAAGCTGCGCTTCTGCAGAAATCTCACGGTTTTTCGCCACAGCGATTCCGTGAGAATTCCATCTGGAATTCCGTCCCGTGTGACCCCCCAGCCTTAACACTTC
Source organism: Eleutherodactylus coqui (assembly GCF_035609145.1). Taxonomy (NCBI): domain Eukaryota; kingdom Metazoa; phylum Chordata; class Amphibia; order Anura; family Eleutherodactylidae; genus Eleutherodactylus; species Eleutherodactylus coqui. Next base: position 165,107,916 of record NC_089838.1, read on the forward strand.
TGTTTTTGAAAGTGTTCTTACTTTGTAGAATTTTCCACACCTCCCTAATACTACTTATATCTTATCTCCCTCCCTCCCTGTTCGGCCTCCTGCACACATGCCCACTGCCTTTAGATGCAATCCTATGCAGACAGCCGCGATTTGACTGCGTGAAAACTTGCAGAGACGCGCACAGAAACGTCAATGCTGACGTGTCGAGACTGCACTGCGCATGTGCGGCTGTGCGCCAGCCGGCACATCCCAGAGCGAGAAGACGCCGGACAGGTTAGTATAAGCTCAATACTGGGGCACAGGTCGCATCCCACGGCGAGAATTCATTACCATGTTTCCCCGAAAATAAGACCCTGTCTTATATACGTGCCCCAAAAGAGGCAGTAGGTCTTATTTTCAGGGAAGGTCTTATTATACTTAGGCTGCCTGTCCACAGGCATATTTTCATTGCGCTCCCCTTGGCGATAATCCGGCCATGGGGAACAGAGTGCTTTCTTTCCATAGCGTTGCTATGGAGAGCGCCTCCCCCCTGTCCACGAGCGGAGAATTATAGCGATTCTCCGCTCGCGGCCGGCAAATCGCAGCATGCTGCGAATTAACGTAATTCTCCACGGTGAGCCTATCTGTCAGAGGCTCACAGCTGGCTCCTGCTCCCGAGGTAGCGGCTCCCGCGGTGGAGAGCCGCAGCAGGATACCGCAACGCCTGTGGACAGGCAACCTTACCTAGCAGTCTCGGTGCAGGTCCCTTCTGCTGCTCTCTACAGCTCCAACGCGCCTCCCGCAGTTCTTGGGCGTTCGTACAACATCACTTCCTGGTTACAGGACTCGTAAATCCCGGCTCCAGGAAGCAGTGGCTGTGATTTTGGTTTTTTGATCACTACTCAGCCAATAAACGCTCCGCTGGATGAACCAATGCAATGGCTGTAATTAGTTTGTCCAGCGCTGCGTTGATTGGCTAAGCAGTGGTTAAAGAACCAATCACGGCCATCGTTTCTTGGAGGTGAGATTTATGAATCCCGCAACCAGGAAGTGGTGATGTACGAGCGGCCGAGGACTGCGGGAACTGTTCTGAACCTCTAGAGAGCAGTGGTGTGTACCCGGACCGAGCCTGCTTGGTAATATATTGCTTTGTTTTAATGTAGTATATCTAGGGCTTATTTTCAGGATGGGGCTTATATTTCAAGCCTCTGTGAAAATTTGGCTAGGGCTTATTTTCAGAGTAGGTCTTATTTTCTTAGGTAGCTTTTGCCTCTTTTACTAATGCAAGCTTATGGTTCCATTTGAATATTGTCTTCATATAGAGCCCTGGGATGGAAATGCATTATGAGTCCAAAACCGTTCACTTATGAGGACCGCATTACCATAAAAAGAAAAAATGGGCGATCACGTGAACACATTGATTCCTGCAAAAATGCCGTGCATCATATTCCCTTTGTTAGTCCTCAGGCCCACGGCCCGGTCTGATTCTGACTGTGAAATCTCGCAGCAGAATCAGTCCTGGAGCCCCCAGAGTCCCGATGCTCACATATCTGGGTCCGCCGCGAGTGTCTCAGCCGGCTTGCAGCGCATGATGCATTGGGCTGTGACATGGATTCCCACGATACTTCTGCAGTGCTCACTGCGGAAGTATCACGGGACGGACAGCTTCCATTAATTGCGATGGAAGCCGCTCATGTGATTTTCCCAAACAGAATAGAACATTGCTGTGATTCTCCCCCGCGAGCAGGAAAATCGCGGTTGATTTCTGCTTGCGGGCAGTGGAAAAACTTTTAAGCTAGCAGGTCTATGGACTGACACTGCTTCGGTATGCGGCGGGCATCTGGCCGCGAATTCGGCAGCGATAATCCGTCCGTGGGCAGTGGGCCTTAGCAGATGTGTTGGGAGAGAACCTGTTTGCATGCTTCCACACTACATCCAGACCAGTGTGTTTACACGCATCATGTTAAACATCAGTATGTTTGCAGAAGCTGTATTTGCTGATGTCTGACCCCGCAGTGCTCCGCCTAGTTTTTCAGGACAGGTGCAACAAGAATTTTCAGTGTTCCACCCATCTTTAAAGGGAATGTCTGGTATAGTTGCTCATCTTCATTGAATCGAAGTGTTGAGCTGCAATACCACATCCAACCTGTGGTCCAGTATGGTGCTGTTCTTGGAAGAAGGAAACTGGGTTTTTCTAATTTTAAAGAGCCCCTTAAAGAAATTAAACTCTGCGTGTAGCAGACGTGCCACATGGTAGGCACATCTGCTAGGAGGCTCATCTGATGCACTTCACTACTGGCCATGTGTGTTACCTCAGCTCTGCCTGGGTTTCTGTTGCTACAAGTCCCCCCCCCCCCCCCAACACTGGCTGTATTTATAACTTCATTGTGTAATTAAAGGGGTTGTCTAGTTAGAATTTTTAACTTTGAAATGGCCAATTAGTTTAATGAGGTCAAGACGTGTTCTTTTCCTGCGCAATTGCACATAATAGAGCATGCCGTGTTTTTTATTTGTTTTTTTTGCAGAACGGAATTGCGCACAACAAATACGTGCATGTGAACAAAGCCATTGATTATAATGTGTTCTATTTTCTGCGTATTGTGCATGCTAATTTTCTGTGTGCAAGTATGTCTGTGTGAATCCGGCCTTAGCCTAGGTTCACACAGGGCGGATTTGCCGCGGTTCTGCCGCAGCAGATCCGCCCGCGGCCAAACCGCCCGCGGCCGCTAGTATCGGGATTAGCCAGCCATGTGGACGAGATTTCTCAGAAACCTCGTCCACATGGGACGGCTAATCTGCTGCGGTAAATCCGGTTGAAGCTGCGGCCGCCGCAGCCGCGGTTTCAAAAGAAGCAGCATGTCTGTTTACTTTCGTTTTTTTTGTTTATGTCACGGCCGCGCTCTCCTCTATGGGAGCGTTGGCTGCAACGGAAAAGCAAGCGGCCGCGGCTTAGACCACGGCGGTTCTCCCGGCGGAAATCTCGCGGTTTTTGCTGCGGCCAAACCGCGAGATTTCCGACGGGAATACGCCAAGTGTGAACCCAGCCTTAATGTGTACCTTGTAATTTACTGAAAACCTAGTATTTCTAAGTGATGTGAAAAAAAAAAATGCAATTCTGCCATCTTTGGATGGGTCAGTTTTTCCTAACCGTAAACCTAACCCTAAACCTAACCCCGTGCTGCTTAACTGTAGTGTGTAGTGCACAGCTGCTGAAGGCAATGCGCGTGCACGCTGTGTAGTCACGTGGTGCCGAAGAGCCAATCAGGTGGCTCTAATCAGCAGCGCTGCTTAACCTAAGCGTAAACTGCTAATATGCGTGCGGGGGGGGGGGGGGGCGGGGGGACACACTGCTTCCTGAACTCCCTTCACTCACCTTTAAGTCCCTTAACGTAGTTTGTGGGGCTCAAAGGCGATTGGGTTCCCTTTTTAAGGGAGGTGAAGTGTAGTCAAAAGCATGCACTATGGTCTACCAACTATAGTCTCTTGGCATGTTGATCGATACATTTTGATATTTAGTCTTTTCCCTCCTTGTATCACAATGTATACGGTGGATGGATAAATCATGATATGAACACCCCTTTAGGCCTCATGCACACGGGGCAAATTAAGCAGCGGGTTCCGCGCTTGTCAGCAGGCACGGACGATCCGCTGCTCAATGTGCCCATTGATGTGTGGCGATTCCTCTCTCCATGCACACCAGTGGATTCTATTTGCGGCCGCTCTGTACCAAAATAAAATTGCAGCATGCTCTATTTTTAGAGCGGATATGCAGGGATGGCTTCCCTTGAAGTCAATGGAAGCGATCCCTCCCACAGCACTTCGGCGATAAGCATTGCAGAAGTGTTGCAGATCCACGCCATCACCTAGGCAACAACGCTGCGTCCTCTATACTGCACATGTGCGCTGGCGGCTCATCCGCATACAGACAGATGACTTTTGACAGGTACACAGGGTCGCTGGCAGCGGGCACAGGAGGATTCCATGCAGGATTTCCCACACAGAATCGGTGCGTGCCCGTGTGGATGAGGCCTTAGTCTTATGGATGATATTGGTGTATACGAGAGCCTTTCATATAAGGCTCTAGGCAGGTGTTGGCTCTTCAGTTTAGCCTGCTCCTGAGGTGGTCACTTTTGAATGTAACCGATGAATTGTTTGGCTGTGAAATATTTTTGTTGCTAATATTCTGTTATATTAAACAATTTTATGACTTCATGTCTTCCTGTAGAATAAACAAAATAATAAACCAGGTATCAATTCAACGGAAGAAGCAGTTTGTTGAGCGGGTACAAAGTTACTGGCTGCTAAAGAGACTCTCAAGAAATGGCATTCCCCTACTGCGGCGGCTGCAGTCCAGCTTACAGTCCCAGAGAAACATTCAGCAGGTAAGGCCGTCTTTATTCTGTTGGGAAGCGGAGAAATGTAGACCTCATTCTGCGTTTGTTACGATATGTTAGAAGCATGTATTTTGGGGACCAGTGTCCCCCCTCCCGACACTTGTCTTGTCTCCTATAGAAGCTATACAAGGTTACTATAAAGGAAATAGACACTTTAAATGCTTAAAAAAAAACCCAAAGTAGTAGTTATACAACCAAATTACTTGCGTTTTTTTTTATACAAGGTTTTGTGCTTTTTTTTCTACTTGTGAGTGTTTTCACAGATACAATCCACATGTTCCTCTACTACAGGGGTCGGGGTCTCCCAGAACTTTTCCCTTTGCATAAACCGCCAGTATTCTGAAACTTCTTGCTTCACAGGCGCTCTTGTGATGCTAATGTGACGTTAAGTGCCATCACAAAAATGTCCATCCCAATCTTACTACACATATTGCGTGTCTACATGTCTGTTTAATGGTTTTGGCTCTATATAAGGTTGAAAATTGTCATTTATTGTAACCTTGTACTTTTCAGATGTGTAATAGAGAAGACAGTTTACTTATGAAAGTCATTTTGTAAAATTCTGTATTATGACCCATTCTAAGAACATTGAACTGCATGTGTCTGTGCTCTGGCAGGAGTACTGAGCATTATGGCAACCACTATGATTCCAGCTTTCACATTAATAGTACAAATCAGACGATGAATGAGAAAATGAGACCTTGGATTCATTGCTGGTGCTATTAATACTTGGCAGTCCCAATATTTTTGGCAGGCTATAACCTCAACTTCTGAAAACCGGGGCTTAAATAGATAGGAGGCTTTGACGTGATCCTCTGAATCACTAAAAACTTCACTCCACATGCAGAATGTATAGTGGACATATTTGGTGCCCTCCTTTTCATTCATGTATTTAAGGTGGACACCCAATTAGTTTTGAAGCAACTTTTGTATAAAGAACCGTTTCATATGTACTGTAGGTGCCTAAATCGCCTTTCCTGGTACTTTGTTCAATCCTTGTGCCAATTTTTTTTTGTATTGACTACAAATCCAGTTATGCATGTAAATGTCACATCTTAAGGCGTCTCTTCTTCACACTGAACGAGTCTGAGTTTTTTTTTTTTGTTCTAGCCCTTCGTTGTAAGAGACACCACCCGTTCATGTTTGAATCTAGCCGTCCACCTTTGAACCTTCTCCAGCTCTCAGTATCATTTTTAGAATGCGAAGCCCAAAAGTGAACCTCGTACTTCAGATGTGGCCTCACAAGGGATTATAGAGCGGAAATATTACACTGGGATCACAGATTTTTAGATATATAATCTATCTACCCCAAAATGTTATTTCCTTTTGCAGTTGCTGCTTGACATTGAGTACTGCTGCTTGGCTTGCTTGTAACTAGACTACCGAAGTCCTTCTCTTGTTCTGTTGTCCGAGTTTTACTCCTTATAGTTTGTGCAGTATTTTACCACTACAATTACTTTTGCCCGTGTAGTGAACTTTTTACTGTGGACTGGTGCTTCACTTTATAGTGAGCCTGTCACATCATTAGAAGGCGAAAGCACTGGATGGAGAGAACAGAGTAGTATGCAAAAAACATCACCCACTCCCTGTGACATCACCCCAACAGCACTGTTACTTAGTTTATGGCGCTGTGGGGATGTGACAGGTTCCTTTTAATATGGATTTGCAGTGTTGAAAATCTTTCATTTATATTTGGTGTAGTCTAAATGTATTTAATATGCTATATTTTTCTGACTAAGACACAATTTTTAGTAAGATATAAACGTGCTGAAAGGCATCTATACCTTATTGTCCAGAGGCAGGGGGGTCTGCTAGATCCAGAAACCCCTGACTGCTCCCTAATGATCCAACAGCGCGCTGCCCGCACATCAGGGGAACTCTGGTCATATATACCGCGACTGCACAGTCCGCCCTCTCCCTGCTCCAGCTGTCCCCTCCAGCAGATAACCCTGGAGATCACTAGCATATCTCCCTGGGGTGCAGGTCCTCTTCTGTACACAGCTGGACATTTTAACCCCTAAGTGGCACGCCCGGAAATTTTCTGGGACGAGCTCCACTGCCAATAGTGATATAGCCTGGAAGATTTCCGGGCTATGTTTCACTATGGGAGCTGCAGAGCACACTGCCATAAGCTGTGGCACTGTGCTCTGCCTGCACAGACGCACACAGAGCAGTGTAGGACTTTAAAAAACAGAAGCAGGAAGATATTGCCGATCTGCCAGCAATCTCCCGCTTCTATTTTCAAACTCCTGCACTGCTTTGTTTTCAGGTTGCCATAGAGACTATAGCCAATGGTCTATGTGGCAGGGTGAGGGCTGGTGCTTGGCTGTCAGAAGATAGCCGGGCACCAACTCTTAAACAGCAGAGAAGGGAGAAAACCTCCGATCTCTGCTGTTAACCCTTTTCATGCCACGGTCTATGCCACTGCAGCATGTAAAGGGCTGTCCCCTAAAGGGACAAAAATAAGTTAATAAAAAGCAACAAAAAATTTTACAAAAATTTCTCCCTTTACTTTGTAAAAAATAAGAAAACAAAATTACACGTGTGGTATCCCTGCGTCATAATGACCCAGAGAAGGAAGTTTATTATTTAACCTCTTAATGACACGGCCCCTTGTCATTAAGAAGTCCTGTAGTTTACGTTAGTACTATTCGGAATACATACGACTTTTTGATTGCTTTATTGCATTTTTTTTCTGGGAGACAGGGTGACTGAAAGTGTATTTGTGGCGTTCTTTATTATTTTTTCAGACTATGTTGACTGTGCGGGGTAAATAATGCACTATTTTGATACATCGGACATTTACGGACGTGGCGATACCAAATATGTATTTTTCTTTTATGATTTAGATTTTTTTTATTATAGATATGGGAAAAGGAGGGTGATTTTTTAACTTTTTTATTTATTTTTTAACTGTGAAAAAGTTGCGAAAAAGAAAAAAACTGTTACAATTTGGTATTGGCAAAATGGTACTGGCCTGTAGAATTACTTTAATATATTATTTATACTGCTCAGAGAATGCAGTGAAAAATAAAAAACATGCCAGAATTAGATTTCATGAAAAAAAACATTAAAAAAACTGTATAAACTCGGTATCGCCAGGATCGTGCCGACTCAGAATAATGTTATCACATTATTTATTCTGCACACTGAACGCCGTAAAAATGAAATCCAAAAAACGGCAGAATTTCTTTTTTTTTTTTTTTTCCCAATCTCCCTACAAATTTTTTTACAAAAGTTATGCAATACATTATATACCCCAAAATGATGCCATCAAAAAGTACAACTTGTTCCACAAAAACCAAGCCCTCATATGGCCGTGTCAATGGAAAAATGAAAAAGTTATGGCTTTTGGAACACGACTGCAAAATTAGTTAAAATTAAATGATTAGACCATTTAAAAAACCTGCCCTGGAGGGTACGACAGGGTAGTAGGAAACCCGCCACTCAAGGGGTTAATGTCCTAACCAGCTAGAGAGGGGGGGGGGGGGGGGGTCATGTATTACACTTGTATGTGGGGATTTGGTGTTTAACATGCCAGCTGTGTGTGTTTGTAGCAGAGCTGTATGTGGTGCGCGCATGTGCCATGTGTGTCCGACTGTATGTGTATAATGTGAACTTGTGGGAAGAGAAGCTGTGGGACATTGACAATATATCTGCTTTATTTAAAAGAGAAGACAAGACTGCGAGAAATGTGCTAATGTCCATTAAACCCCAAATCCACATACAGGTAATTGTAGCAACAGAGTGGATATTCAGCTGTTAGCCACGTTAGAAAAAGCAGATTTTACACAATTGAATAAACCCTAATAAAGGATTTGAAGACCCGTAGGAGGGGTTGATTGTTTTGTACAACTCCCTTCTTGCCCAGCTCCAGGAATCCACAGCTGCAGTGCGGTCTGCCCTTGCTTGTTACCAGTACTTTTGTGTTTCAGTATTTTTCTCTTAAAGGTCTCGTATTTTTCTTTGTGTCAGAGAGAAGATGATGAAGAGGTCCAGTCGTTGAAAAAGAAGTTAAAATACTGGCAGAGGTTAAGGCATGACCTTGAAAGAGCGCGGTTACTTATTGAACTGATCCGAAAACGGGAAAAATTAAAACGTGAACAGGTGCCATTTATAATTACCTTAACCCCTGCAAATAAGAGCCCATTCAGAACCATTGGTCCGTGTATGCACAGCATATTGTACATTTTTCCCAGCAGTTCCTGAAGATCCTGGTGAAGTTGTTTTGTGCTGGTGTGGGAAGATGCATGTCCATTCCAGTATTTGCTCTTAGACACCCTGAACAACGTGCCTAGGAGACTTCACCGTGGTCTTCAGTAGTGGTCACGATCTGCCTTGGACGTGCTAAGCCAGGCAACTAATGGGATTGGGTTATTTTTATATATGTGAATGCATAGCTATGATATGAATGAAATGCAAGTACTTTTTTAATGTAAATGGGAAATTCTTTATTAATTAACCCCACGTTAGTTGAATGTACTATTTATGTGATTCTTTCCATGTTTTGCTAGGTCAAAGTTGAGCAGGTAGCTATGGAGCTTCGGCTTACACCATTGACTGTACTACTGCGATCACTGCTTGAGCAACTACAGGAGAAGGATCCGGCACATATATTTGCTCAACCTGTTAATCTTTCAGAGGTGAGAGTTTGATGAGTAGCTGTTAAGGCCCTTTTAGACACAACGAGAATCGCTCAAAGCCGTCTTTTGAGCGGTACTCATTCTGTCTAAATGCAGGGACACTGAAGTTTTCGGGCATGAGTCGCTGATTGCTGAGTTCTAGCTTGCTAGAAATAAGTGATCAGCTGTTATCAGTGACAAAGGCTGTTATCAGCAGGCTGCGCTGATAAGATTCTCTGTGCTTGTATCCTGCTGTGAATTCACAGCCGGGACACTGGCAGTCAGAGCGCAGAAGAATACAGCTGTTTGCTTATGCAAAACAGCTGTATTCTATTAGCAGCTGCAGAGGTGTCCCACTCTGCCTGTATATTCTATAGTAGCTACTTACTATAAAGTATGCAAAGATGATTGCTCAAAACTGTCACGCAAACTATTGTTTGAGTGTCTTTTGTGTGATCATCTATCAGTGTAAATGGGGCTTTAGCTTGAAGCCTAACGTATGCACCCACCTGCTTTTACCTCTTCTCTTGAGGCCATTTTTTTAACCACGTGATTATTTCTTCCAGGTTCCTGATTATTTGGACCACATAAAGCACCCCATGGACTTTTCTACTATGAAGAAACATTTAGAGGAGCAGAGATACCAAAATTTGAATGCATTTGAAGAGGACTTCAATCTCATCATTGAGAACTGCTTGAAGTATAATGCCAAGGACACAATCTTCTATCGTGCTGCCGTTCGGTTGAGGGATCAAGGGGGGGTCTTGTTAAGGCAGGCTAGACGAGATGCTAATGCCATTGGCTTTGATGAAGTAACAGGAATGCATTTGCCAGAGCCACCAAAAATTGAACCACCACCACAGTTTTCATGGGAAGATGGTAAGTTGTTTTTTTTTTTTACGCTTTATAAAACTTTGCGCCGCAGACCACATGTGCTTTGTATGATACTTACAACTTGGTGTGTTTCACTAAAGTTTACTTTTAATCAAGTCGTCCACTGAGCATGATGTTAATTCTACCTTATCCATATAGTGGCTAATTTGTGTGAAGTTGGGCTTTGCGTTGCCAAAGTTGAGAGCTGCTGAAATGAAGTCGCCCCTACTCCAGCACAATTGGTGTGACTGTATAAGGTTCTGTTCACACCACGTTTCTGCATCCTATTGAGTGCAATTTTTTTGTGTAGACTTTTAGAAGGCCCCTTTTCTTCTAAACTGCATGCAATAGGACCTCCAGCATGGTGACATTAATTACTGTTTTATGAAAATACGCATGGGTCTGCATCCTGTTCAACAGGACAGATAGTAGGAGCCGGCAGCATTTGTATCTTGTTGCATCCTATGCAAACAGAGAATTTGACTAAAAAAGCCAACAGGATACAAAAACTGGTGTGAGCAGTGTCTTACAGGAAAGGACTCATTTGTGTCGTTCACCAGACAGTAAGAGCTGGCTACTGGGGTTTTCAGAAGCTGAACTGGGGGTAGCGTGTTTTTTAAATTTGTGCTCCTTGCTGTCATTTTGAGCACTGTTTTTATGAACTTTGTTTCTTTTGAGGAACAATTAGCCAGTTTCCAACTAAGGGTATAAATGTATGCCCTCATCTGGTGTGTATGAAGCAGGCTCGTAAGTGGAGCCTGCTTTATACCTGTCAGCTCTGTTATATCTGTGCTTTTGGAATTTGAGCTAATAAAAATGGGGTACAAGTCTGATAAAAAGCAATGTTAGAGGGAAAAAAAATGCCTCCTTTTTTTTTTTTTTAAATGTAGTAAACCGTTAAAAAGATCATCTAAATCTGGTATTGCCGTAATCCTACTGACCCACAGAATAAAATTATGGGGAGGCGGTTTCACATTTGAGTTAGGAGCGGTTTGGCTGCGGGGATTCCCCTTTCCTGCTACCCAAACGGAGCAGGAAAGTGGAATCCCCAGAGCAAGTGTGAATCCACCCTTAAAGTCATGTACCACACCATGAATATTGATTGCAGCTGGCTGTTCATTTTATAGCTGTGCTGGAAAAGTGTTCTCGCGGTTCATAGTTGCCCGTCAGTATCTAGCTATGGGATGACAGAGGGAACCCTTTCTAAGGGTGAGTTCACATGTGCTGGACTTAAGGTGGATTTGTGGTATGGGTTCCGCATTACAATCTGCAGTACGTTACAGTACAATACATGTAGATATGATTATGCGATATGTCCACATGTAGCACATATCGTTCACACAGAGAAAAAACCATGAGGCAGATTTTCAAATCCAATCAATCTTATTTTTTTTTTGTGGAAATTCTGTGGATTTCACTCTTTTCTAAAGTTAAGGGTGAAATCTGCAGCAAAATCCGTGCCTAAAGGTTTTAACTATTGATGGGATTACCTTGGGATAAGTTATCACTAGTAGATTGGCTGGGGGCTGTTGACCAGGCACCTTGCCGTTCAGCTGTTCAATAGGCCAGTACATGTGTACTGAACTGATTTCTACAGGAAGCAAAAAGTGCTGTTCTTACTGTAGTGGCCAGACTTGGTATTTCAGGCCACTTTCCAATTGAAATGGGAATTTTGCCTGCAATACCAATCCTGGCCACTACAGCAAGAACAGAGTTATTTGCTTCCTGTAGAAATTAATTCAGTGCACAAGCATGCCGGCCTTGCAAACAACTGATCTTCAGGGGTCTTGAGCAATGGATGCCCGTCAATCTAATATTGCTAACTTATCCTGAGGATAGGCAATCAGTAGTTTAAATCAGACAACTCCTTTAACAGATGCAGGTTTTACCATAGATGTGTGTTTTTTTTTTGGTTTTTTTTGTGGACTCGACCTACTAGTTTTAGTGCTGTATTAAACATTAGTACACTTTTTTAACCCCTTAATGCCACAGGACACATCTTTTCGACATTAGCACATGGTACTTGGCACAAAAAGACGTAAACTTATGTCCTGTATTTAAAGTGTAACTGCAGTGGCAATTGCAGCAATACTGTAGTGATGGCTGCTAACATAGTTGTATTAGTAAAGTGTGATCTGTCCAAGTATTAGTGTAGCTACCGTGGTTCCCCCAAAATAAGCCCTCTCCCTGAAAAGAAGCCCTAGCTACACTACATATTTGCGGGGGTAGGGAACCAAAACAATACTAATCTAGTAGATGTTGTTCGGGTCCCTCGCGCTGGGCTGCGGCACTGCTGCTGGCTTCCGTGTAGTCCTGAACGCCGACAGAACATTTCTTCCCAGTAGTGGACTTGAATACCCCGCATCCACCAAGCGATTGTGCTGATTGGCTAACGCGGCACTTAATGAACCAATCGCAGCCATTCAATGATGCCAAAGTGACTGATGTCTGATTTGAAAAATAAGGCTGAAAGGGGTCATGTCCTTAAGGGGTTAATATATGTCGTCTAATTGCCCTGTCTCTAACAAAATAATTTCTAAACTCTTGGAAATTTTCAACCTGTCCACTACGGCACACAATTGTGTGATATATCTGGTAGAGGCCACTGAGTATCACAGGAAGGAGTGCAATGAAAGGTAAGCATTAACATACTTGTAAGATAGCTGCTCATTCGGACAGTAGCCATTTCTCCCAGCTCTCTCACCCCTATTTTTTCAGTGAGAAGCGGGGCATTAGCCTCTGATAGTGGTTTATCTCTTGTGGCAACAACGGACTGGTAAAAATCAGGAAGAGTCAGGAGGTGTTCGTATATAAGTCTCCCATAAACTGTGCATTTTGATTTATCTAATGTTTGCTACCCTAACACCTAATTTTATAAAGACCCTTTTAGACGACGATTATCGCTCAAAATTCCTTCAAACTGCCAAAAGTGAGCAATAATCCTTACATGTAAATGCGGGCAGTCGTGTGCTATTCGTTCACTTGTTTGCCGCTAGTTTTTAGCATGCATAAAAGCAATTGTCAAGTCACTCAAAATTCATTCCCTTTGAATGGAATTCCTGCAGCTTGTCGATTGGAGGGGTAAGTGTTTTTGCCTTGCATACATGATGAGACTCATGCCTGGAGAAGACAATCGAATCCTGCCGGCCAGATAATCCCTCGCATAAACACATGCCCACATGAGCAAACAAATACTGAACTTACTTTAGCTAATGAAGGAAATAGAGCTAAATCAAGCTATTATCTGTACGTCTAATTTTATGCAAAAAAGTCATCAGTTCGTTCGGCCGTTCAAGCGATTTTATCTTTGCATGTAAAAGGGCCTTAAGCCTGGATAACGCAGGGTCCTTTCACAGTTTTCCTTTTCTTTCATAATAGTGTTGTCATGAAGAGTTGAAATGGTTTGACCATCAAGGAGTTTAACAGAAGTTTGTAGATATTTTCCTAACTAATTTACAGTGCTTAATATGTGGACTAAATTTTGACTATATACAATATTTGATGTTCAGTTATACTGATGTAGCTACAAATGCAGTAGTGAAGAGGCATTATTTCTGTTTAACAGTGATTTTTATTTATTTTTTGTTTCCTTTCTTTCTTCCTTGCTTCCAGTTGATAAGCTACTAAATCCCAGTAATCGTGCCCATATGTCCTTGGAGGAACAGCTGAAAGAGCTGTTGGAAAAACTAGATTTGACTTTTGCTATGAAATCGAGTGGATCCCGAAGTAAACGCTTAAAATTGTTAAAAAGAGAGATTAGTAACGTCCGGCACTTGCTGTCACAGCAGCATGTTCAGCCCCCACAGATAGAATCTGGTATTGGAAGCTTCGAAGAGGAGAACGGATCAGTAATGGAAAACGATGGGGAAGAAGATGGTAAGACGTTGTTCTGTCTGCTAGTTGTAACTACCTCCTAGTGTTAGAAGCCTTCTCTAACAGTGCACTATAGCTTAAAGTGAATGTCCATCTGTGAACACCATTCCATTGTGGATTTTTGCTTGTTTCCCCAAAGGGGGGTGGGGGTGTCTATTCCCCCCCCCCCCCCCCCTCAATTCCTACTCCCCATGATAAAACATTGTATACTTGCTTCTCTTGGCTCCCATCTTCCTTGCTGTTTACCTGCTGCAGGCAGTCTTATATACTAGGGCACCACAGGCTTCTGAGGGCAGTGATTAGCTGAGCAGCCTGTGATGTCCTACAGACCTGACGTGGAGAACGGAGCCACTGTGCCAGGGCTGAGGGGAGTATAGGATGTTTTATTGTCTTCACGCATGGGGAGCAGCAATTTAAAACTGGAGAAACAAATCTCTGACAGTACCTTTTAACATCTACATAGGTGCAGGATTCTGTGTGTTTGTTACTTTTTTAGTGGTTAGAGCATTGTTGTGTGTCTTTCTTTTTTTTTTTTTGTGTATATGGAGCTTCAAATCGCCATCCATAGATCTAAATTGTTAAAAAGATCCGCCGCTGCTAAATGGAACCTAAAAGCTAAGGGGGTTGTGGGGTCGTGTTGGTATAGGTTAGATCTGCTATCGCTACTAGGGGACCTGCTGTTTGTGTGACTATTGAGGAAATGGGAGGGTTATCTGGACTACTGTGGGCAAAGAGATGTCTTTTGACTACTGGTGCCTTATGGTGGGAGGAGCGTTGGCTTCATTCATAAGGGAAGTAATGGTGGAGCCCGCTACTAGAGGGGAAGAGGGATGTTGACTGCTTTGTGTATCATTAAGGCCCGCCTCACACAAGCGTATGCGTAACCTGCTGCTTGTATAGTACAGTATTTTACCACTATGTGAGCAGGCCTATCGCTACGTAGGGCAGCGATATACAGTGTTTGGTTTGTGTGTTTTCTTTGGGTTTTTTTTCCTGCTGCTGTCACATAGTGACATTGCATATAAAAGCTGCACATTGCAATGTAATTATTTACGACTTTTAGGGCTTAATCGTGTGTCATATATGGGTAAAATAGAACCTGCTGCATTCTTTTTTTTACATGCAATACAAAAAAACCAGTGTGAGTGCTCAATTTAAAAAATCGATCCGCTTTCAACGACTCCATTCACCATGTATTATACGCGCGTACATCAAGTTGCATAGTAGTACGCGATATTGGGCTCGTGTCAACCTGCCCTAAGGGTGGATTCACACCAGCGTGTTTTTGTGCGTGCATGAAAACACGCTTCTATTTGCAACAATGCATTCCCTATGGTGTGTTCACATGTCTGTGCCTTACAGGCGTGTGCCTGCAAAGATAGGACATGCGTGCACCATAGGGAATGCACGCATTGTTTTCAATGGAGCTGCGGCTGCCGGCATCCCGGCATTCTTTTTCAAGGAAGGGCTTTACATATAAGCTCTTCCCTGAAAAAGAGAAAAATTTTAGTATAAATAAACTTACCTGTCCGCCGCTGCCGAATGAATGACGGGCGAGAGCTGCCTGTGATTGGCTGAGCACGTCAGCTAATCACAAATTTTTAATCTCCGCCTGCTGATAGATCAGCACTAGAGAGTCGGGGACAGCGAGGAGAAGATCTGGCTGAGCCCGGCAGCTGAAGGGAGGTAATTATGGTTCTTTTGTTTTTGTTTTTTAAAGCACTTTTACTGGATTTTCAGGGAAGGGCTTATATTTAAAGCCCTTCCCTGAAATCAATTGACGGGGTGCCAGCAACAGAATCCTCTACCACAGCTGTCATGTGTGACAGCTGTGGTAGAGAATTGAAGAATTCCTCTGCTGCATCTGTCAGAGATGTGGCAGCATTAGCAGCTGGGAATTCTTTATACTAGCGGGGATAAGGGAAATGTATGTCGCATGTGTACTTCATCCCCGCGGGGGTCATAGCAGCTGCGGACAGGTAAGTTTATTTTTTATTGATTGATTTTTTTTTTTTTTTTTTTAACACTAAAATTTTTGTTTTTCAGGGAAGGGCTTATATGTAAAGCCCTTCCCTGAAAAACAATGCAGGGAGCCGGCAGAGCATTGTCTTCAATGGAACCGCCGGCAGCAGCCGTGGCTCTATTGAAAACCATGCACAGACCTGCATTCACGCATGTATATGGGTGCGCACCTATGTATGCACAAAAACACGCTCATGTGAAGCCACTCTAAGGGTGTCTTCACACACAATGTTTTGTCATGCCACTACAAGTTTTAATTCTGATTTTAATTTTTGAGCCAAAGCCAGAAGTGGATCCAGCAGGGAGAAGTAAACTTTTGCATGCAGTCTTTACTGAAACTGCATGAAGTGCCTTAAAGACCCAAGGGTGTGAAAGCACCTGGAGGTTATGGTCATGTGGTACATATGTTCTGTCTACATATGTTTACATTTACAGTTGCAGCAAAGTGAATGACATTTTGCAAAATCTCATCTACACAAGAAAAAAAAAAACCTGACTACCTTTGTGAGTGAATTGGCCCATGTTTGGTAGCTAAGGGACTACTTGTGTGTCACTTATGGGGTATTTTTCCTCTCCACAAGGCCAGACTACAGCATGTTGACTGCTACACCTGTCTAGGCCTGAGCTACTGTCTATTCTTTAGTCACTATTTCAACAAAATTGTTCCTTAATGATGGCCAATGTAGTGACTATCACATTTATAATATACTTTAACAAGATTATCATCTAAGAAAATACCTGTATAAAGTGCTTACCACCCAGGTTTCTGTTCTATGTAGCTTGCTTTCCACTGCCTGTTGTCATGAGAAATATCTGTAGCAACATATGGGGGGCGGATTACAGGAAGTGGGAGGCGGAGTTTAACAGGCATCAGGTACACCCCTGGTTCTCACAGCCTGTGCCCAGAGACTGAGGTGAACTGCTCCCCTGTATGATAGAGGGCATAACACTGTGAGTAGTGTTAGGTTTCCGTCATCGGTGCGGAAACACCCTGATGTGATTAGGATAAGCTGTGGCACGCTAGGACGCTTTCCTCTGGCTCTTCTGTGTCACACTGCATTCTGCAGTAACAGAAGGAGTCTCTGCACAGGCTGGCTCCCGATTGGCCAATGTATGTGGTGATAAGCCACAGTGCATGCTGGGAAGACAGAAGGGAAGTGCCTGCATCGGTATCTTGTCACCACCAGGAAGCTAGTGGTTTGACAGGGCTTGCATAGAGGAACGCCCCTGTCACACCCCTAGCTCCCGATTGGGGGACTTCTGTAAGGTCCTTGTAGCTCCTAGCTTCAGCGTCTGTACTGCTTTTTGCCTGCCCTCGAGAGTTAGGGTTTAGTTTTTCAGTTAGGCTTACATTATTAACTGTAAAAGCAAAAGCCTTTACAGCTATAAATGTAAGCCTAATGGGAAAACTAACCCCTAACCCTCGAGGGCAGGCAAAAAGCAGTACAGATGCTGCAGCAGTCCCTGCGCTCCTTCAGTGCTCTGTGCGGGCATTTATTTGCAGCTGCTGTGAAGGCTGTCAGCACAGTACCCGGTGGCAATTGCCCCGGTCACTAATTGATGGGGCCCGATGTCTGTGTGGCTCAGCCAACACTTCTGCCTCACCTGCCACTCGCCACAACACTTGCAGTATTGAAGAGGCTGGCGCTCCCAGCCTCGCCGGCGTCCTTCGGCGCCTCTGTGTGTGCGACTGCTCCCAGCCTCGCTGCTGTCGCATAACGGCAGTGGGTGTTGTCCTCTGGCTGCGTGTTGCTCCCTGCCTCGCTGCTGTCCTCCTGCCGTGTCTGAATTTAGTAAAGCTCCCCCCCCCCCCCCCCCCCCCAGCCTATCAGAAGCTGGGGGCGTTACCTAATTGTTTGACAGCTGGTACCTTGTCACCACTGGAAGTTAGGGGTGGTGACTAGGTACAATAATACTGCCTGCATGTATAGTGCAAGCTCATCAGAGTACACTCCCCTGTAATGGGTTGGGTGGCAAAAAGGCTCTGCAAGGGGATTGGGCTACTGGAAGGGTTTAAAACACAAGTAGGAACATAAAAAGTAGTTGAATACGATCAGTAATAGGCAATAATCATATTTGCATTTGGAGGAAATGACAAGCACATTTTTAAAGCTAAGCTCAGGCAGAAAAACTGTTATGTTTTGGACATTTGCATTTCTTTTGTGAACCCAGTTTTTCTCATTTCCCTTGTCTTCTGTGTCTGGGACAGAACATTGCTATCTGACACCCTATTAAATTAAAGGGATTCAGTCACTAGGTTCTTGCTGCCAGAACCACGGGCCACTTGAACCCAAGAGGGTATGCCCATTGCGCCCATTTACAGTTTACTCTTAAACACTGTAGCATTTCAGAATAAACTTCCCCACCTCTGACTCGAAGTGCCCTTCCAAGTCCAAGTCCAACTTCAAAGTGTCGGCCTTCCCTGACCAACAGAATGTAGATTGACAGCTGTAGAAGATGCTGAAGAACCAGCAGCACACCAAGACCAAAGGTGTCTTCTGGTGTTCCAAAACTTTTTCAAGGTGAGGAGGGAGATGCACGGCCAGACCAGGTCCGGATAACAACCCAAATAGACATCCACAATAACAGAAGGTCAAGGCAGCATCAGCTGAATTTACTATCCCCGGGGCGTCACAAGCAGTGGAGCCCCCACTAATCTGCTATTGATGAGCTAGACTGAGGAGAAGCCATTAATAGTAAGAAGTGGGGAGGGATCCCTCTAATTCCACAGTGCATCTAATGTACATACCGGGAAGAGTTTGTGGTGTAAACTTGAACCGTTTCATAGGATCCCAGTCATTTCATGGGAGGCCAAAAGTATGTTCTCTTGGTCTCTGTCTGGGGACATGCATGGATCTACTGGGGCATATTTACTACTCAAAATACAATAGTTTGCTAGAAAACTTGCATTCTTTTGCACTATGTTTTCTGTGTGTTTTTAAGACCCTTTTGGACAGTTTTTCTGACTTGCCAAAAATTGCACTGAATTGAACACCAATTTTGGTGCAATTTTTGGAGTAAACTAGGCCAACTTATAGGTGGTCTAAGCTTCGACCAGACAGGCTTAAAATCTTATAGATTTCTTTCAGCAGATCCATTCTGAAAAACTTGAGACATTTTAAGACTTCTGAATAAGCCCCACTTTTTAATTGTACAAAAAATAAACTACACACTTGCAAATCCAGAAGGTCACGACAAAAACCGCATATTGTGTGGTAAATCTAAAAGAAAGGGGGGAAAGAGTCTACCAATGGATCCCTTTGGCTGGCAGATAGCGCTATGTGGCATCTGATGTAGGCTTCGGTGTAATGTGTACAGAGCCTACACGCCTGTGGTGCTAATTTTGTTCTTTTCTTCTGTCACACATGTTTGATTCTATGCCTTTACAATGTAAAATCTGTTAATGGTGAATAAATGTTTATCTATGACAGATCCTCCGATATCCTAGAGAGGGTTTTTTTTTTCCTTTGCAAAGAAAGTATAAATAATTTCTGAAATTGAAGGAAGAATTAGGTTTTCTGGTACTAAGCTATTGTTCTATCAGCTGGAATCATCACAGCACCACAGTGGGGGAGAGCTGCAATACCACTCCAGGCCACTGGATGAATGGGAGGCAGCAGAGGTATAACCGCTCCTAAGGTCATCAATATTTAGTACCATAAAACCCATTTTAAGTAATAGGTTATTGGATTTATGCTTTCTATGTAGTTTTAATGTAGAACTTGAGACACATGCCTTTTTAAAAGGACGCTTCAGTGATTATTTAAAAAAAAAATAAAATTTTATTATTCATTATGCAGCAATCCCCCCAGTATGTATAAGTGGGCTAGGGTTACAGTAGTTATTTCTTTTTGGCTGAAACCTCCAGTCCCTTTGCTCAAATGGTTGTGATCTCAATTCTGACCAGTCAGATTTTCAGTTTGTGTAATGCTGTTACATAGACCTAGCGCAGAAACTGTCTGCAGAGGGATACAGGCACATACAGCTTATACTAGGGGAGATCACAGCTCATCCTGCTGACTGTATGCTTATGGTCTGAAGCTTATTTAGAAGGCAATGATAAACTGTTCCCCCAGCAGGCAGAACCTTAGTTACTGCTGTGCTAATGCATCATGAGATTGATGTGAAACAAAGGTAAAAAAAAATCTCCCTCTCAAGAAGGTGCCTGATAAGCATCAGACAGGAGGCTGCACTGCATGGAAGTGGCTGCAATACACAGAAGAGTGACAGGCAATTTTATTAGCCAGCAGGCATGGAACAGTTGTGTTTTTTGTTTGTTTTTTTAATCCCAAAGTGACCCTTTAAAGTTTACCTAACTTTTCAGGTGACTTTTGAAAATAAGCTGCCGTGTACACATGAGGAAACAATTTCTGGCCATTTCATGGCTTGTATCCAGCATATCTTACTTTTCTGCAGCCTGTATATCTGATTCTGAAGTCTGTCATGTTGCGTGCTATATACTGTGTATACAAAGAACTGCAGATTTTGCACTGTCTGTAAAACAAGACATTATTCTTTTGGACAATGTACAATACAGCAGTTCTGAGCAATCTAGATGTGAATAAATAGCAGTAATTCATGGTTTAGACACAACGATTAGCGAAAAGAGTTTTTGAGCGCTAATCGTTGTGCGCTTTTTACAGCGCAAGGTGATCGCTCAGACATTGAGCAATCATCTGGCACTCCGAAGGGGGTATGCATTCTGTCTGGAATTTCGCTGTGGCACATCTGCCTGTGGCTGCTAATCCTGGGATTAGCTAGCCATGTGGACAAGATTTGTCAAAAATCTTGTCCACACGGGACAGCCAATCCATCGCGGCAAAGTTGGCGCTGCAACGCAGATTCCCCGTCCGCAGCATGTCAGTTTTTTTTTTAAATAAAGCTGCGACTGCGCTCTTTTCTATGGGGTCGCCAGCTGCAACGGAAATGCATGCATCCAACCCGCTCCAAAACCCATGGCTAAGTGCCGCTGGTTTTGAAACAGCGCTTTCCCAGCAGAAATCTCGCGATTTTTCGCTGCGGCCAAACTAAGTTTTCCGGCGGGATTCTGCCCTGTGGGAACCCAGTCAGTGTGTTCAAACGCACAAATTGTCAGCAAAAACCTCATGGCTTGTACTATTATGGTCCATCTTGTGGATGAGCTGCATCCATTTAAAAAAGGGGTATTACAAAATAATATGGACAGCACTCTGTGGGTTGTCCATATTATTTATTTTTCTTAAAGGGGTTTTCCGGGGAAATACAGTTTTTAGCCAGGATCCTATCCTGAGGATTAGTCAATCAGCAGATTGGCACCTGCTGTCAGTGCTGCTATACACAGGTACAAAGCAGGAGCTGCTGCTCTGACCCTGTGTAGTGGCCATCGCTGGTAACTGCAGGTGCAGCTGCCATTGATTTTATTTAAAGCTGTTTTGTTTGCAAAAAACAATCACTTACATTTTCAACACAAGTGTACCCCTAGCCCAAATCTGAGTGCCCATATTTACTCTCTCCCCTTAGGCCTCATATCCACGGGTGGGTCAGTCCACGTGTGGGAGCCTGCAGCCAAGGACCCTGCATGCCTGTCTGGGTCTTCTATTTTCTGTACTGCGGATGTGTGCAGAAGCGCCAGCTGGCGCAAATGCGCAGTACAGTTTATTTTTCCCCCCCTTTAAACTCTGATTGCTTTCCTCAATAATGAAAAGAAAAAAAGCTGCTTTTGCGCTCGTCGGGATAAAAGGCGAAGATTGTAAATATAATTAAATTTATTTACATAAATAAGAGCGACGCGTTTCGGCGACTGCAATCGCCTTTTTCAAGCTCTAAAATAAACATACATACAAGTACAACATAGCAGGTATTTATATAGTCTACTCACATACTTCCATAAGCTTTCAAAGCAGCAATCAAGGTTGCTTTCCTGTGCAATCCGCGGCCAGTCCAACTTGTACAGAATCCACGCTAAAATGGAGCATGCTGCGATTTGGTTTCTGCATGCAGAATCCGTAAAACAAATCCGCATGTGTAAATTCAAGTGCAGACGTTCCTGGTTCCCTATGGGCGGCTTAAACTCGGATCTTCTGCAGTTCAAATCCTCCTGTAAACCTGAGGCTAATGCATTTCAAATGACTGGTTTTGTTAACACTATGTTTAAGGGGCTAATCCCACCTTTTATAAATTGTTGGCCTATCCTCAGGATAAACCATATTGGTGGGGGTGCACTGCTCAGGGTCCCCACCGATTAGCTAATAGTGAGGGCTGCGGCTTCTTGAATGTTTATATCGGAGTACGATTGTACTGAAACTGCAGTATTAGAGCGCCCATTCTGGGAACAGCAGGCTTGTTGCATTCAGTGGGATAAAGCTGTAGTACTCTGAACGGCCACTATAAATACAGCATTCTGAGTACTAACACAAGCGCCGTCGCCCCCTCAGCTGATCGGTGAGGATTCCAAGTGGCTGACCCCTACTGACCACGATAGACCCTCAAATTCTAAAGACTGGAGAATTCCTTTAATGTAGGTAAAGCAGGGGTTTGACACACAGCTTTTTGTAGTGTTCTAGTCCATAGAAAGATATTGGGCTGTAAAATGGTGCTAAGTTTATATATTCATCTGACTGCTAGCCTTTCTAGTTGTCCGCTGGATCAGACTAATCTGTTTGCCCCCTCCCAGATAGTTTCAGGAAACCTGTTAGGGAAATGCATTGTTCTTGTCCTTTTGATAATGTGAGGCTGATGTCCCGCAGCTGTTGGGTTGTATTGTGTTAGCTAGCAGTGAATGCACCATATGGTCTGCCAGGCCATCCAGCCCCGGGAACCTTCAGGTTCCTTTTTGTTCCTATTTTGTTTCTTTGTCTTTATAAGCAAATTTCAGAAACTCTGCCATCCATCCTGGTATCCTCAGGAACCCTTTCCCACCAATGCCTAGTACTGTCTTTGTGTTGACCGGCCTGGGACATGAGGATCCAGACTTTTTTTTTTAAATTTTAATTACAAAGTATCTTTTTGTAAATGCCTATCTATAAGAGGACTGTCCTAATGAACTCTGAGCCGTGTCATCTGCACTGGATACAATGTGGCTTGCAGAGCTTTAGGCCTGTTCATTGTTACAGTTGAAGGCAGATGAACGATGGTGCTTGCCGCACAGTTGATACTTTTTTTTTGAGTTTCTGTATGTGCACCCAAAATGTTGTAGATTTACACGGAATGATTATTGTTACGCCTAAATGCAAAGCAGTGTACTTCTCGTTTGTTCACTTCCACCATAAACAGCATACAAATCGCTGACTACTTCTTGCTGCGTGTAAATGTTCCCCACTGAGCGCTACGCATAGAATGTAAAGCACTGAGTGAGAAGTCAGCAGGATCTGCCTGTGTAAACTCCCTGCATGAGTGCTAATGACTAGCAGTGATGTCGGCGCTCATGCAGACAGTTTAAAAGACTGTTATCCCGTGTAAATCTAGCGTGAGACTAGGCAGTCTTAGGGGTCATTCACATGTGCATATGCAACTTTCATCTGTTATGTTGAAAGCGGGTTTTGTTTTTCTTTGTGACTGTAATGTGACGTTTCGCGGTGTATGGGCGTTTGTTGCACCCATGTGTCGCCTGCTTTTCACATGGTGCTGATGCGTGTTTGCTACTTTTTTTTTTTTTTTTATTATTATTCACCCATAGACGTTAATGAGCAATTTCTGTCTGAGTGCGGCCCAAAAATAGAACGTTTAATGCGTGATTGGGCTCACTAAATCAACACGATCCCGGCAATACCAAGTTTATACAGTTTTTGTTGTTTTTTTATGAAATCTAATTCTGGCATGTTTTTTATTTTTATTTTTTTCACTGCATTCTCTGAGCAGTATAAATAATGCATTGAAGTAATTTTACAGGCCGGTACGATTATGCCAATACCAAATTGTAATAGTTATTTTTCTTTTTCATGACTTTTTCACACTTTAAAAAAAAAAAAAAAAAAAAGTAATAAACGTTTAAATACCCTCCTTTTGCTGTATCTATAATAAAAAAAATCTAAATCTTAAAAGAAAAATACAAATTTGGTATCGCCGCGTCCATAAATGTCCCATCTATCAAAGTAGTGCATTATTTACCCCGTACAGTGAACAAAAAATAAAGAACGCCACAAATGCACTTTTTCAGTCACCCAGTTTCCCAGAAAAAATGCAATAAAAAGCCAACAAAAAGTTGTATGTATTCCAGATTGGTACCAACGTAAACTACAGGACGTCCTGCAAAAAATTAGCCCTCACTTAACTACGTCGATGGAAAAATAAAAAAGTTATTGCGCACAGAAGATGGCGGCTGAAAATTTCAAAAAATTAAATGTCTTTGAAAAAAATAC
This sequence comes from Eleutherodactylus coqui, assembly GCF_035609145.1. Taxonomy (NCBI): domain Eukaryota; kingdom Metazoa; phylum Chordata; class Amphibia; order Anura; family Eleutherodactylidae; genus Eleutherodactylus; species Eleutherodactylus coqui. The sequence continues at coordinate 165,132,006 of NC_089838.1, forward strand.
AAGTACTACAGCAAAAAAAAAAAATAAAAAATACATGTTTGGTATGGTAGTAATCGCACTGACCCATAGAATAAAGTTATCAGGTCATTTTTGTTAGAGTTTGTGCGCCGTAGAAACAAGACGCACTGAAAGATGGCGGAATGTCTTTTTTTTTTTTTTTTCATTTTACTTCACTTAGAATTTTGTAAAAGTCTTTCAGTACATTATATGGTACATTAAATAGCACCATTGAAAAATACAACTCGTCCCGCAAAAAACAAGCCCTCATACAGCGACGTCGATGGATAAATAAAGGAGTTATAATTTTTTAAACGAGGGGGGGAGAAATGGGGGGAAAAAGAAAAAAAGGGGCCATGTAATTAAGGGGTTAAATAGTGTACCAACTTCCTTCTCTGGGTCATTACAACCCACGGATACCACACGTGTGATTTTATTTTAAATTTTTTACAAAGTAAAGGGAGACAAGTGTTTTTATTATTTTTTAACTTTTTTGTTTTTTTTTACTTTTTTATTTTTACTTTATTTTTTTGTCCCTTTAGGGGACTTTCACAGGGACCCATCAGGACCCCTGATCACTTTCCGGGGTCCGATGGTGACAGCCCTTTACATGCTGCAGTGACAGCCCTTTACATGCTGCAGTCATATAGACTGCAGCATGTCAAGGGTTAAAGGGGTTGTCCCACAAAAGCAAGTGGGGGTATACACTTCTGTATGGCCATATTAATGCACTTTGTAATGTACATCGTGCATTAATTATGAGCCATACAGAAGTTATTCACTTACCTGCTCCGTTGCTGGCGTCCTCGTCTCCATGGTGCCGTCTAATTTCAGCGTCTAATCGCCCGATTAGACACGCTTGCGCAGTCCGGTCTTCTCCCTGGTGAATGGGGCCGCTCGTGCCGGAGAGCTGGTCCTCGTAGCTCCGCCGCGTCACGTGTGCCGATTCCAGTCAATCAGGAGGCTGGAATCGGCAATGGACCGCACAGAGCCCACAGTGCACCATGGGAGAAGACCCGCGGTGCATCGTGGGTGAAGATCCCGGCGGCCATCTTAGTAAGGTAAGTAAGAAGTCGCCGCAGCGCGGGGATTCAGGTAAGTACTAAACGTTTTTTTTTTTTTTTTTTTTACACATGCATTGGGTTTGTCTCGCGCCGAACGGGGGGCCTATTGAATAAAAAAAAAAAAACCGTTTCGGCGCGGGACAACCCCTTTAACACAGCAGAGATCTGAGGTTTTCTCTGATCTCTGCTGTAAGAGCAGGTACCTAGCTGTCCTCTCACAGCCACGCACCAGCTCTCCCTGCCAGGGAGACAGTCGGCTTGCTTCTTGCAAGCTGATGGTCTCTATGGCAACCTATAAACAAAGCAGGAGACTTAGAAGCAGGAGATATCGGCAATATCTTCCTGCTTCTCAATGTCCTGCTTTGTTCTCTGTCGGTCTGTGCAGGCAGAGCACAATGTCACAGCTTATGGCATTGTGCTCTGCAGCTCCCATAGTGATCCATAGCCTGGAAATCTTCCGGGCTATATCACTATCGGCAATGGAGCTCATCCCGGAAAATTTCCGGGCGTGCCACTCAAGGGGTTAAAATGTGCTAGATTTATCACAGCGACTCTAAAGATGCCCCAGATTATTCAGCAGACTGTCTAGTCTAAGGGGACCATTTACACGGCATGAATGTTGGGGAACGATGCCCAACACTCGTCCCTGTGCGTACTCGCTCCCGTGCTGCTGCGCAGGAGTGAGTATCACTGGCTTGCTCAAGAGGGGAGCCGGGACGGCTGGAGGAGATCTCACTACTCGCTCTCCCCCCTCCCCTCTCCATCCACTTAACACAGCGGTTGTTCAGTACTGAACGATCATGGTTCAGGGTCTTATGCAGCTTAAAGTCCTGAACGATGACCGTTCAGCATAAACAGCAGCTGTTCAGTACTAAACAGCCGCTATCTGCTCGAGCCTGCAAACTGTTTCTGTGAAATATCCTATTTGAATTATATACTAAAGTGCATGTTTATTTTTCATGACGCCCAAACTCCAATTGGCATTTAAATGCCCGCTGTCAGAATTGGCAGCGACATTCAAAGGATTAACAGCCGTGATCAGCATTCACTGGCGGATGTCAACCGCCAGAAACAGCCGGCGCCCTACCCAGTGTGTAGGGAGATCGGCTACCTATCCCGCTCCATACTAACCCTGACGCCCAAAAACATCTAGGGGTTAAACAAAGACTCAGCTGTTTTTAATATTTTTGGAATGTTATGGCAGAAAAGAAAATTCAGTTCTGCTAGAATCCAGTTATCAGAGAGCAGTGCATTGTGGGAGCTCAGATGAAAGGCAAACACTAAAGAACTAAGCTGTTATAGGGAACCCGTCACGTGGAAAATATAGTCCAGCTGAGCAGGTTGATATATAGTTCTACATACATCTCTGCTAATTCTGAGCTTAGAAGTGTAGTGGCGGTCCGATTGGGGAAATAACTGTCAGATAGTGGTCAGTCACTGATAGGAGACCTTTAAGATCAAACTGAGCAGAGGTGTGAATGAGTAGAATCAATGGTAGGTTTCCAGCACTTTTTTTTTTAAAATTATCTGTGTTGGACAAGAAAAAACGGTGACTCATACAGACCTAAAAATCAACGTAGTGGCGCACATTTCAGAGGTTTTTTCACATGTGCGTGGTCTGTCTGAAAAAATCATCACATGTTCTTTTCTTGTCCGTATCAAGGATGAGAATTGGGACATGCGATTGCATGTCAATGTTCGGTCAGTCCGTGTATCAGTCAGCACATAGACGGGTGGCCAAGGCACTTGGGCACCAGGTAAGAGTTTTATGAGGAATGATTCAGTATAAAACCAATGTATCAATCTGCTCATCTCCTCTGCAGTTTGGACAGTGTGTACAAGCTGATGGGTTCCCTTTACATGGCAAGTGGCAGAATGGAAGTCTATCTCCAAAACAAAAAGCCAGCAGAATTTTGACCGTTTTAAATGAGGTTTGAAAATGATAGATAAAATAACTGGAAATTGATGCCAAAGAGTAAGGGTTTTGGAGAGGGCACTGGGTGCTGATGGTAGTCATGGCATTCAGAGGTCAAATTATGACCTCTGGTTCTGCCTTGTACGGTGGCCTGTAAACGTCCCTGTCATCACTGACAGGTCTATTACTGATACTGTGACCGTGACTGATAAAGCCCTGCACTACGCAAGTAAAAAATAACACAAAGATATATTATTGTGTTCAATTCCCTCACCCCCCCAAAAAACCCTGAAAATTGGCATCTTTTCCTATAAAAGAAAAGATGCAAATAAAATTTATATATATATATATATATACATATAAATTTGGTATAGACATGTTTGTAACAGTCATGCTTATAAAATTAATTTTATCACAAAAGGTGAACACTGTTTAAAAAAAAAAGCCCAAATCCCTGATTTTGATCATTCTGCCTCACAAAACAGAATGAAAAGCAACTTTCCTCTCCTAAAAACACAATTAATATTGATCAAAAATATGTGTTTCCCAAATAAGTACAAATGAAATCTCAGGCTTTCCTCTTTTCCCGTCCCAGATGAAAATATTGTGTTGTGAATATGGCAATAACAAACTGTCCAAATAGAAGGGAGGCTGCAGATCCATGAGATGCTCTTTCATCTCTGAGGCCTGTGTTTGTCTTGTTGCACATTAGGGCCACGTGCAGATTCACGGTGATAAGTTTGGAGGCTTTTCTGATAACTTCTGTTATAGAAAATACTTTTAGAAAATTTTCATTCTTGCAGACTTTTTCATATTTATTTCCGTCTTTTCTTTAGTTCCTCTCAAACGCCTGAAGATAATTTGTAAATATGGTTTTGAAAACTTTGAGGGGCGTGCTTTCTAAAATGAGGTCATTTATAGGTTTTTCTAATATTAAAAAAAAAACAAAAAAAAAAAATCTATATTTATTTATTTTTCTCTCACAGCCTCCTCAGAGCAAAATTGGTCCCTTAAAAAATATTTTGGATATTTTTTTCAATTAAAGAATGTCCCCATGTATCCGTGCTTTCTGACATCCAAAACAAATATGACCGCTTTCAAAATACGTTAGTACCGACATCCAGTGCACATATGGTAACTGTTGATTAGCCATTCTGCGTGGTATGATCTGTCCAAGGCTGCCTGTCCGCGCGCATATATTCATTGCGCGGGGATCGCAGTGAAAGCTTTCCCTAGCGTTGCTATGAAAAGCACCACCCCCCACCCCTGTCCACGAGCAGAGAATCATAGCGATTCTCCGCGGTGAGCCTTTCTGCCAGATAGGCTCACCGCGGAGATCCGTCAGCTGGCTCCTGCTCCCAGGCTGCAGCTCCTGCGGAGGAGATCCACCGCGGGATTTCGCAACACCCGTGGACAGGCAGCCTCACAAGTAAAAAATCAGTTTTGAAATTTTGCTAATCTTTTTCAAATCTCTATAAATTTAGGATTTTTTTTTCCTTTAAATGTAAAACGTATTGACCAGAATTCACCACTAACACAAAGTACAGTGTGCCACAAACATTCTCAATCACTTGCATAAATCATTCCAAAGTTATCACCTGTCAGACTTGAAAAATGGGGCCTGCTCAGGAAGGTCAAAACTGGCTGCAGGGAAGGGGTTAAAGGCCAATTCACACGCATCAATTTCCTGCGGGTGGTTTGTAGGACAAATATGTGCAGTCTTTGTTGCAGGTATATTTTTTACAGGAAGTGTGATTTTGCCTTTGCAGATCTTTGGTAAACTGAGGAAGAGGAAGTCATACATACAAATTTTTCTGCGTTTTCTGTGGCTAATTCGCATTACTGCAGGCTTCATTGGGAATTTTTGCTTTCCCATTTGAAATCAATGGGGACAGAATATGTTCACACAGTGGAATTTCTTGGGAAATTGATCCCAAAATGTATGGAATTTGGTGCAGAAAAGCTTGTGGACTTCATCTGTGGGGAAACTGGCGACGCACAAAAATAGAGCCCAAACTACTCTACTGCCCTCCCATGGTGCTTCCCCAGCAAAGCATCTCCAGTCCCCTCTTGGCATCCTGCGGTGAGGTCTTGTTCCATGCGACCACTGCAGCCTGTCACTGGCTGTAGCTGTTGCACCTAGTAGGCATCATTGCAGTCAGTCAGGTGTACGTAGGACGCCAGGGGATCAGTCAGGGCAGCCATGGAAGGAAACTATATAGTGTTGGTTTGTCCTTTTTTCTTTTTTCTTTTTTTTTTCTTTTTTCAGCATTTGCAGATTTTGCAGCAATTTACCCTCTGATCATAGAATGATCTGAAGTACTGGGGTTTGTTGCAGATTTTGTTTATGCCTCAGCTTATTAAAGTCGATGGAGGCAAGCTACAACATTAGTTGACTTACTGTCCATTTAAAAAATTTGCACTATGGGTCAATTTGCAGAAATTTTCCGCAGCGTGTGGGTCAGATCTGTGAACATCTTATTCTTTGCTGGTACTTTATTCCACTGCAGATTTTTCACCAGCAAATGTAGATGGAAAATACACACTTTTTCCACTACAAAACCTACAACAAACCCATAAATGTGCCGCACATAAGTTACACGCTGATGTAGAACTCCACCGCACAGGTCAAATTGCAGGGGGAAACTTCCACAGCATTTGGTTTTGTAAAAGTTTGTCCTTAAACTTCCCAGTGACTTGCTGTATGCCTGTAGAAAGCTGCAGGTAAAACTTGTAGCAAACTCATCATTAGGAGAAAAGGTATTTAAGTGCCAGTATAATGCTAAAACTTACTAAATGCCCGCTCCATAGGGCCAAACACTTAGTGGGGTTGGAGCATCTGTTGTTGTGACACAGAACCTCTTAACTGCCTTGTATTGGGGCCTCATGGGTGTGACGGTGCGGGGTCCGGGGGGGTCTGAGGACCTGTATTCTTCCCTAGTTGTAATGTCACCTATTGCAGCATGCCACATTCAATATACAATTCCCTTATCTTTACTAGGGATCAGGAAACTTTCAAACAGGTGGAATATTTCCGCCAAGACTTAGGGGAATTTGTTCCTTTTGGAATTCCTTAGGCAGCTGCAGACTTGGTTGCAGAACTGCAGGCTCATTTCAGCCATTTTTATTCCGCATCAAAATTCACATGCAGCTGTGCAGAATTTATAGCGACTTGTAGTGTTGAATGAAAACAAATTCCGCCTGTGTGAAGGGTCCTATACACTCCTCTGTGTCCTATTTGCATATAAAGGGGTTATGTAAAAATAACAATCTCTTAACTCCTATTCACAAGACTGTTGATAACTGTACAATCGGAGACAGCCACCGATCACTAGAACTTGGGCCGGAGCCTAACAGACATTGTCTCCTGCAGTCCCATAGATATTGATTGGAGCAGCATTCATGAACATTCAGCCTCCTTCCATTCAGGTGATCTGTCAGGTTCCCAGTAATTGTACACTTATCACCATTCTTGTGGATATAGACAGATGACCATGTTGATGGCAAAATATAAAAAATATGGCTTTTAAAAAATGAACCCCCTTCCTCCCCCCCAATTTTTTTTGCATGCTTATGGCCAAAATGTGCCATGCCCTTAAGGGGTTAATAAGCCCTTTTAATCACCACTGAACACTGTATACCTTAGTTCTCAAGTGTGCCTTCAATGAAACAGCTTTCCACAATTCAGCAGAAAGGCATTTTATGTAATAAGGTATTTTGCAGGCGCCCCTTCTTGCACTGATCACACTCTGAATTCACTGATGGGCAGAGGGGTGCTGCTTTTTTTTTTTTTTTGCTTTTTTCACTGATTAATGCACTGCAGCTGCTGCTTATAGAAGTCTTGAGGGGGGCAGAGAGAGTAGACACAAAGATGCTGTTGCTGCTTCTTGTAAGTTTCTTCTCACCCAGTGCTGGCTTTAGCTGTACAGCCTCTTCCATGCTGCTGCTTATCTGGGAGATAATGGAGCCGCCTCTGCTCTCCATATACCTCTATGGGCAGTAGCTTTACCTGCACCCTTCGATGTGGCTGAAAAGCCCTCTCTTCTCTCCCTTCTGTGAGCAGTTCCATAATTGGAAGAAAGCATTTTTACATTCATTTCTGAACTGCTTTGAGAAATACAAGCATTATAATAGGAGGTGAAATGTAACTACTGAATTTATTCCACGGTTCTCTTAACTTCGAGGGGCATTCCAATGATTATAAAGTGGTATAATATTGCTAAAATATTGCTCATATTGCTATAGTTTCCATTCGGGGTTCTGACCACAGAAATCCCTGCCAACCATTGGAATGAAGGTTTACAGCTATATGCTGGTCCACCTCTTTTCAGGCAATTGCAAAACTGCTCTCATGCACCCACTTAATTCTGAGAAGTTTTGGGTGTCTCAACAGTTGGGGGTAGGAGGGGTTGCACAATACTGGGTAGTAGTAGCATATCTAACGATATGCCATAGTTTGTTAGAATGAACATATCCCTATAAGCATGTTCCATCTCATTCATGGTGAACACTATTCTATAGAAACATGCACACACATGCTCCTAGGTTTAATCCTATTACTAGCTCATTACAGCTAATACTGTCATACATGGTGAATTTTGGTTGTGCCTTCTTTGCCTTTTTCATTTATAGATTGTCAGTCCAGTAGTATTTTTAGTGTTTACTGTTTTCTGTAAAATTTTGTTACTGTTTTAAGTAAAACTACTTAAGCTTAATAAATTAGATTTGTATCATAGAGAACGTTTTATCATTTCATACAGTTTTCAAAAATGGCACTTTATTTATAATTTTTCAGGAGATAAATCTCCCCCTAAACTTGAACCATCTGATGCATTACCGCTACCTTCAAACTCGGAGACTAATTCAGAACCACCAACCCTCAAACCAATAGAACTCAATCCAGAGCAGAGTAAACTATACAAAAGAGTCACATTTGATAATGAATTACATAGCACTACTGTTCAGGATGAAATGGTAAATGGACACAATTCAGAACATTTACTAAAGGACAGTAATCTAAGTGATTCGACAGATTGTGAAGTAGCGGAGTCTTCAACTGATGTAAACAGACGTACATCTATTCTCTTCCGCAAATCAAAAAGTGTAAGCCCCCAAAAGCCTTCAAAGAACAATGAAACACAGCCAACTTCACCACAGCTAGGGCCCAAAACCTTTTTGTCTGTAGTCCTTCCAAGGTTGGAAACACTGCTGCAGCCAAGAAAAAGGTCAAGGAGCTCATGTGGAGATTCAGAACATGATGATGAGTCCCCCGTAAAGCGTTTGGATACAGGTAAATACATTCATTTACTTCTCCCATAAAGTTATACAATAACATGGATGCTATAGTCGGAACAGAGCATAAAGATTTATATAGATTTTTATGTAACTTTGTGTCCATGTCATTAGCTTTCCGTTTTGCATTGTTACATGCTTGTTGATTGCAGTGTATCATTTACTGACATGTTTGACAAGCATTTATTTTGCACTTTGTCCATCTTTTGCCCCTAATACACTGATAAGGCAGCATACTATGTGCATGAAGTTATGCTTCTTTCTATAGCTTTACAGTACTTATATCTATAAGTTAAACGCCTATTCTTCTGCTTAATATTTGTTTGAAGTGCTGGTAAAGGGGTTGTGCCATTGAATTACAATATCCCCTACCCAGAGGATAAGGGATAACTGTCCACTCAGTGGCAATCGGTACGCTGGGATCCCCACCGATCACAAGAAGGGTCCCAAAGGTCCCCAACTAAGGCCTCATGTCCACGGGCAAAATGAATTGTGGAATCCCGCATGGATGATCCGCAGTTCAATATGCCCATAGACAATCATTAAGAATCCGAAGGTAATTAAATACCTGCGATTGTCAAATTATTCCGACGTGCGGAACTCAAATCACAGCATGCTCCATTTTTTGCGGATTTCAGCATGGACGGCTTCTATTGGAGTCAATGGAAGCCGTCAAATCCGTGGCACGCCCGCATCTGACCCTGCGGACATACCGCGGGAAAGCAGGAGATTTGAAAAAATAAAAATAAACTGCACTGCGCATGTGTGCGGCATGCCCGCACACTGCGCAGTGCAGAAGAAAAGAAGATCCAGCCAAGGCGGAGAAGACCTGCACTGCATCCGGACAGGTGAGAAAATGTCCATGGCTGCGGGCATGGCAGGAATCTGCTGCGATAATCTGTGTGTGCCCGTGGACGTGAGGCCCAAGTGGAGCATGGCCATGTGTGCACTCTATTGCTCCGTACATTTTAATGGGTCTGCCAGAGATGGCAAAACACTTGAACTCTAGATTGTACTGTTTAAACTGAAGATTTCGGGGTGTCATTAACAGCTATACCTAGTAAGCAGACAAATTGCAAAGGACTGCCCTAAAGTCGTCTTGATTCCTTGACTTTGGAGTCATAGAATATAAAACACACATGTTCACTTATATGGGGGTTTTACAGCTCTCAGTAAGATCTCATATTGGGAATAGGCTTTACATTAAATACTTAGGCCTGCTCAGACCACATACATACCAGCAGATCAAAAATGTGACTGGATTGAAGAGTGCAGTATTTTTATGACCTTAAAATGTCCAGTGACCCTCAAACTCCATTATTGATATGGTAAGCAACCTACAAATCAATTAATTTTTAGCTCTCATGGGTTAAATTTAGAATTATTTTAAGGAGAGGAATTAGATCAGGATTACAATACTTATTAATAAGACTTAACGGGGTTCTGTCATTAGAAAACAAAAAATTCAGTACTTGCCTATTCCTTCCCCATCAGTCTTCTTACCGCATCTTCTCCCAGCCGATTTTTCTGCTGGGTCCTGCAGCCACCCCCTCCCCCGGGTAACCTCACCTCCAGCCGGCCAATTGACACTGTCCATTGCCAGCATTCTCCTTCCTGCAGGGCAATGTACCCAGTAGTGACGTAGCGTTCATAGCCTAGCAGAGAGTGCCGAGACTGCGCATGCTCGCTGTCTTTCTGCAATAGTATATGAACATTTGCAGAGAAACGGTGAGCATGCGCAGTCTCGGCAATAGCTCGGCATTCCTTCAAAGGCAGTGAACATTAGTGACATAACCTACACTGACCTGCAGGAAGAAGAAGGCAGAGAAAGGACGCTCTAACAAGAAGAGGAGTATCCGGGCGGCTGGAGGTGAGGTGACCCGGGGGTGGGAATGGATAAGATCAGCAAGGAGAAGATGTGGTAAGAAGGCTGCCAGTGGAATAAGGAAGTTTTTCTTTTTTTTTGTTTTGTGTTTTTTTTTCAAATATGACAAAACCCCTTTAGGCTGGGGTCACACAGGGCGGTTTTGCCGCGGATTGCCGTTGCATATCCGCACTGCGGCAAAACCGCTGCGTTTGCAGTGCAATGCAGCACAAATGAGATTTGCCAAAAAGCTGTTCTCACAGGACGGATTTTTTCCGCACAGCCGCAGTGCGGAAATGCAACTGCGTTGCGGTTTTAAAAGATGCAGCATGTTCATTCTTTGGTCGTTTCCGCAGCGCTTTTTTGTCCATAGACCTGTATGGACGCAGCCAAAACTGCACCAAATACGCGGCAAAAAGTAAAAAAGCGCTGCGGAGAAAACCGCAGCAAAATCCGCAAGCCCAAATTAACCTTTGAAGCGGTTTTGCCGCAGAAGCAGTTCTTCTGCGTCAAAACCGCAACGGAAAAACCGCAACAAATCCGCCCTGTGTGATCCTAGCCTAAATCTTTGGCTGTATGTATTCATTTTGTGCATTTAAAAGGCTATAAATATAGAAGTAATTAAAGCAGCTAGCATTATAAAGGATTATTGGCCTACTTTCATTAAAAAAAAACAACCTACTGTGTAATACAGGAGCAGTCACATTGTAAGGTATTTTCAAATGCAGTAGACTTGTTTCAGAAATTTCTGTGACTGAAAATTGACTCCAAACATCTGGATGGTCTTGTTTTGGCAGCAACTCAGATTTCTGCACTTCAACCTGCTCTCTCAGGCTTTGTAGTAGATTGAGAATCAAGCTTGGTATTTTAAAGTGAAGTCCTCTGGTTTTAAGACTAGCTCCTTGGACCTCTGCCATGGCCAACACATCCTGCTTGAGCCTGTAGCAACAGTTGGGAATAAGATGGTATATGCAGATATATGCTACTCTTACTCCATCTCCCACTTCAACCTCCTATAGATTCTTTGCTTTAAAATCAAGCCTAAAATCGATACTGTAGCCTGAGATACAGCCGTTAGCAGCAAGGATTTTTTTCATACTTTGACTGCTGACGTGTCTCTCTGCAAAGATGTCGGAGATGGTTAAGGGCTCATGTCCACGGGGAAAATCAGGCCCGCTACGGATTCTACATGTAGAATCTGCAGCGGGTCCCTCCTGTCCCGTGGACATGGGCGCTGAAAATAGGAATTTTAAAGAATTTACCCATCCGGAGCGGACCGGGAAGGTCTTCTCTTCCTCACGGCCGGATCTTCTTTTTCGGCCGGCGGATGAACTCGTCACGGCTGCGGCACGTCGCCGACGTGCCGCGCGCATGCGCCGGGCAAATCCGCCGAGCCGAAGCAAGAAAGATCCGGCCGTGAGGAAGAGAAGACCTACCCCGCCCGCTCCGGATGAGTAAATTCTTTTAAATTCCGAATTTTGTCTCGGATCCGGACGGCTTCCATAGGCTTCAATAGAAGCCCGCGGGAGCCGTCCCCGCGGGAGACCCGCACGAAAATGGAGCATGGTCCAGATTTTTTCATGCTCCATTTTTTTAAAAATCACTTTTATTGACGATCCGCGGGTATTTATCTACCCCGCGGGTGGTCAATGCATCCCTATGGGGTGCGGATCAGCAGGCAGGAGAAGAGTTAAAATCTGCTGCGGATTTTAATTCTTCTTTTGCCCGTGGACATGAGCCCTAAGGGTTCAACAGCTTATTTTATGATGACACATTTACTTTGTTAGGATTTCATTTAGGGTTGTTAAATAAACAATGCTGGCATTCGTTTTTATTTTTCCCTCTAAAAGATGGAAAAAAGTGATCAAAATGCCCCAAATTGATGCCATGAAGACTAAAACGCGTCCCACTAAGGCTTGCCCACAAAACCTAATTGAAGGAAGAATAAAAATTAAAAAAAATTTTTAGCACAAAAAATTATTAGAAACTAACATTTGGTACCGCTATAATCATATTGACACCAAAAAATTGTTTACAAAATATATGCAATAAAATAAAAAATAAATTATACTGCAAAAAACAAGCCCTTATATGGCTATTTGTGCCACAATTAATATACCTATTGAAATGCAGGAGTAAAGAGGGGAAAAAAAAAACATTGCTAGGTCTATAAGGTTTAATGCAAGTGGTATTTCTTGAGATCATAAAAAAAAAATTGGCCATGCGGGGAAAATTGTACTGAAAAAGGGCAATGTCTGCATGTTAAATTCACAGCCACTCTTTTGGTCCCACTGGTTTTTGTTTACTTGGCTACAGGGATAACTTGCATGTACCTATTTGACTGCTGCTGCCAACCACTGGTCTCAAAGTAATGGGTATACAGCTGTCAATCAGTGGCTGGCACCATCCTGCAGCTCATGATTATGTAGGATTACTCCCTGTAGTCCTCTGTCAGAAAGGTACAGTGTATCAGTGGCAGCTGCATGAGCTACTGCAGATACAGAAGACAGACATATTGCTACCATCGAGTTGCCTGTCACTGCCTTATACCTCGCTTAGAGAAAAAACGGCTGACTAGGCAAGAGAACTGCCCCCAAAATCACGTACACAAAATAGAATAAGAAAAATCTACAATCAGAAAGTGTCACTATCTGTAATAGAAAGGATGGTGACATCAGTAACCCTCCTGTTTTTACATAAAGGGGCAGATTTACTAATGCCGTGTAATAATTAGTGCAGACAAGACTAGATAGTCTTAAAATGTGCAAAATTAATCATAACTCTAAGGCTGCCTGCACACCGGCGGGTCAGACCCCGCATGTGGGATTCCCGCATGCCGTGACCATTCTGCAATGATTGCAGAATGGCCACGGGACGGATGGCTTCCATTAACTTCAATGGAAGACGGCTGTGCGTAGCAAGCACAAAATCGCAGCATGTTGCGATTTCTCCCCCGCGAGCGGAAAATTGCAATAGCATGCTATAGGCTGGATTTGCTGCAGAATCTGGAGGTGGAATCCCGCTCTGGATTTCACAATGCAAATCCGCCTGTGTGCGGAAGGCCTAAAGATGCTCCAGATTTATCATCTAGCAGACTGTGTAGTCTAACTTTATACCATCTATTAGTTGGCTTAGTTGATGCCAGATTTTGTGCCAAAAGTCTTGCGCTCTGTTGTAAAGCCACACTTTCTCCCTTTCTTCAGACACTGTGAAAAATGTCTAAAAAATCATAAATGTGGTGCAAAGCATCTAAGACCATGTTCTAGAGCAGGCTGCACCAGAAAACTGGTACACTGGCAAAATGGGGCAGATCTACTATTGAAAATTTGCATTGAAAGAGAATAAATTTTAGTCTATGATTATAATTAACTTTTGTCTGACCTCTCTCTGTGACTCTTGTGCATTTCCTTACTGCCCACTGACTCCAAATCTACTAAGTATTCTTTTATCTCAAGCAACTAATCAGAGTCCTTTCTTTACCTCCTTCCTGTAGCTCTTTATGATCGCCTAGTTTTTGCCTGAAAGTTCTTTTTGTTTTTGTTGTTTTTCAGACCCACATATCCATATACAGTGAGACCTCTCCTCTTTGAGAAGATCACCCACCATCTAGACCAGATTTTTCTGAAGGATTTTAAATTTCCTTGTTTTCTGTGTATATTGGCCTCTTTTTTGAGAAGACCACCCCCCCTAAAAGACATTTTTTTCACCACAATTTTGGGTGGTCATCTCAAAGAGGTTTCACTGTATTTGCCTATTTCTTAAACTTTTGGAAATTGTATTTTAAAGCCTGTAATATATTTTGGAAGTGGATTTCTTAATATGCATCAAATGCTTGATGACAGTTCAATTCAGTAAGTTTTTTTTTTTATTTTTTTTATTTTTGCAACTCTGAGGTTATACATTTTTATAGCTTTTATAAGTTGTTTTTTTTTTTATTATAGGAAGCTTTAAACTTAAAATTTCATACACTGAAGACTCCCTTTGCCTTCAAAAACCGCCTTGGTGGTTAAGGTTGTTTAATTTAAAAAGGTCTTGCTATGAAAACAAGTCAACAGGATAGGGCATAACTTGCTGATCAGTGGAGACCACCACCGATTCCTTCTACAGGGCCCCAGAGCATTCCTGAATGAATGGAGCTGCGATCGCACATGTGTAGTGCCACACTATTCATTTCAGTGGAACCAACGGAGATGGCTAAGTGCTTGTACTTCTCCCTGGTGGTCGTATTGAAATGGACAATGTGGCAGTCCACACGTGTGAACACAGCTCCATTCATTCAGGGATGCTCTGCAGATATAGACTGCTGATCTTGGGATTGGTGGTGGTTCCGGCGGTCGACCTCCACCAATCAGCAAGTTATCCTCTATCCTGTGCATTAGGGATAACTTGTTTTCATGGTAAAACCTCTTTAATAATCTTGCTACTTCCAAATGAAGTTGCGTGTTTAAAAAAAATATATATTGATTTATTGAAGGTTTTGTTATGAGATGTTGGAAACCGAATAAAATCTATTTTATGAGCATGTGAACCCAGCCATAGTGCTTGATGGGTTTCTTTGTCAAACTATTTTATATTTTCTAAATGCCAAGTTATATTTTAATAAAATTACACAATTATTGTGTAGATAAAGCTATCCACTCCTGGTTTTATACGATGTCTCTTTTTTAGCATAGCGATTTTATAAAGTTTCTCCTTTAACTTTTCTCTTTTTCTGGCTTACTTGATGTATCATAAGAGTAATGGGTTGGGGTCCTGCAGCTGGAGCGCCCATTAGTAAGGACTGATTGTCATGAGCGAGGACTGCAAATGCCATTATGTCCTCTGTTGAAATGTAACAGTTAGGGTGAGTTCAGACATTGCGGATTGGCTGCTGATTTCATTCCCAAAAATCTGCAGCAGTGTAAGACACCTTGTCCACGGCCATTGCGGAATATTGCCAGTGATATTCTGCCGCTGGGGGGGGGGGGGGGGGAGAGCTGTTGGGTCTGTGCGGTGAGCCTATCTGACAGGCTCACCACAGAGAATCCCAGCATGCCGCGATTTGGATCCCGCGAGCAGAGAATTGCTATGATTCTCCGCTCATGGCCGCTGCTGCGCTTTCCATAGCCATGCAATGGAAAGTATTCACTGCATTACCCGCGGCCGGATTATCACCACGGGTAACACAATAAATAATCACCCCTTAGTGAATGGGGCTTTTATAAACCAGCAGCAAAATCTGCTCACAGATTTCACCAGCGATGTATGAACTTACCCTTGGGCTGTGTTCACAGGGGGCTTACTTTTGCTGCAAACATTCTGTAGCAAGTTTGGTGCAAAATTTGATGCAGAATTCACCCTCATTTGATGAAGAGTTCTAACCAGGTCAGATCCAAAATCAACACCTCAGGTCAATTTCCACAGGTATTTTGTGTGGGGTTCTTCTGCGTATAGATGAGATTTTGCAAAACTCGCCCAGTTTGCTGCTACTGTGAATGTCGCACATTTTCAGTGGAGAGTCTAGAAGGAAAATCGGCATTAAATCATCCCATATGAACATAGTTTTAATCTTGATTTGGATGACCCTATTACAGATCCATATGAGGGCCACAAAATCGTTTTGAACCCTTAGGGGGATGTTGGTAAAGCTTTCCCAAAGGTCTTAATAGAGCACAGCTAAAAGCAGCCCGCTGTGAAGAACCTAGGTGTCAGGTGAGCATTTCCCAAGGGTAGTGGCTACAACTGGACATTCGCTTTAATGCTGACCATTTACATTCGGTAGATATCTGAATTCTGTTCTGTTCTCCCTAATTATATATTCATGCCACACAGGCAGTACAGAATTATTCAAGTCAAAAAAATTATTTTATAATTTTTATATTCCTATATTTTTGCTATTTTCTTGAATCTTTGTTCTGACTTTTTATTCTAATGTTTTGTATTTTCTTAGATTGAGAAGCTTTTAACTTGCAATACATGTCAATGTATTGCTTCTGTTTATTCCTTTGTGGTATTTAGGAGGGGAGGGAAATAAGTCATTTCTGCAAACGGCCAATGTCAGTACTTTTATATTAAAGTTCAGCTTATATGAAGCTTTGTGGGTCATATTTGGGAGCATGAGACTTTATTGGACGTGCACAACAGTCTTGTACAGGTACTTTATCCTGCCATACCGTATAGTTTATGGTGACTCTCCGGGCTTCTGGGTGGCTGCACTAACTGCTACTTTCCTAACTCCGCTTTTAGGAATGCCTGTTCCAATCAGTGAGTGATGTGAGAAGGGATATCGCTGTACATGCCTCAGTTACTGTAGGTTAGAGAGGTGGTTATATCGACTCTTTAAATCTGGCATCTCACAAATCCTACATGTTTTAGAGCAAAAAATCTGCAGTTTGTCAAATTTCAGAAGAACGGAAGCTAAGACTCATTTAGAAAATCCCTCTGATTAATTACCAGAGTGATAGTAGCAAATTATATTTCATGGGAATCCATTCCTGAAGGGTTTTCTGCCTTTACAACGATTGAGTTTTGTTTTCATGTCAATCTGATAATCCAGAATACTTAATAATTTGTGAGAACTTCAGTTGCCTTGATTCCAGATTAAAAGAGGTCTACTGCCACTACAAAATCCGTGCATTGCACAGTTCAACAGCTTTTACAAAAAGGCATTATCAGCCTGTTGATGGTCAACATTTGCCTCATAGAATTTGATACATAAATGCAGGTTGTGGGGAACTTCTCAGATTTAGGCCGCCTGCAGATGGGCGGAAATTCCGCTGCGGGATTTCCCATGGAATTTCCGCCCTTGGAAGCTGCCATAGGATTGCAGCAATCCTAGGCAGACAGCTGCAGTTTGTCCGCGCGAAATCTCATGCGGCAAACAAACCGCAGCATGTCCTAATTCTGTGCAGGGCTTGCAGAAACGACACTCGCCCGCTGCCGGCTCCGGTCTGCGCATGCGCCGGCAGCCGACACATGAAAGATCCGGAGCTGCGGGTCGCGGGTGAGTACGCGCTGCCCTCTGCAGGCGCTCGAGTCGCGTCCTGCGGCGAGAATTCTCGCTGCCAGATCCGACCCGCCCGTCTGCAGGCGGCCTTATTAGCTTTTATTATATATTATATAAAATTTATTTTTTATTTATACAATCGATTTAAAAAAAAAAAATAAAAAATTTAAAAAAAAAGCTGAATATCGTGTTATAGGATTTTGTTCTTGGTTATGGCAATGCATGGTATGTGTTTCTTATTTCTCTGAGATTTCTCAGAACACTTTCTAATCTTAAAACGTAGCTGTGACTTTTCAGAAAAAGCTGTGTTTACATACATGCAGAATAACTGTTTTTTTTCTGACCATTATGACTTGCAGTTTTTAGCAGCTTTCCCTTATGTAGGCTCCATCCTTAAGTCTATCCACTAGCTCAGAAAAAATGTTAGAATATCTGCTATATTTCCCATACACAGCACACAAAGATCTTGTTCCCCTTGTCACTAGCTGTCATATACACAGAAGCAGCATGGGACATGATATACAGCAATACTGAGCACTGTGGATATGTTTTCTGTAGCTGAGACAGTAAACCTTTACCATTAGCGGTTGTAGCAGGTGTGTGTCTGTCTGCTTCTGCTACTTGGCTCCTCGGCTCCTCTTCACCTCTCTTAAGGGTAGCATGTTTATGTCTCTGTAGTTTCTCCCTTTTTTCATAGACTTCTATGGGCAGCATGTCATTTGACCTGTCAGTGAGCTGTTCGTCTGTCTGGTCTTCCAAGATAGATTTTGGTAGTTTGAGTGAGTGGTTAGTACAGGAGGCAAGCCGCCTAATAAGTGGTGGTGAATGATTTTTCTTTGATAAGATATATTAGACTTTCTTATGATTACTTGTACTATTGATTTATATAAAGTTTGTTGAAATGGCGTTGACTTTTTATGTTAACACGTGGCCAATTTGAATGTTTGTTTCTCTGCCTATTTTTCAGGTCTTCCAAATGGTTTTGAAGGTGGAGACAAAGAAAAAGATGTAGAAGTAGCTCCAGTACGTAAGATAGAACCACGCAGAAGATGTGCTTCAGAATCTAGTATCTCCTCCAACAACAGCATGCTGTGTAACCCTAGGTACAAGTTAGACTTATTTCTTCCCTATCCCTGAGCCTAGCATGTAGTAATACTACGCTGACAATATCCCATGGAATAACGGGGTAGTTATTCCATTTTACCTCATCGATTTGCTGTGAAAAACTTTAGTGTTGCAAAAGGAGGAAACCACCGGACATGCTAGAAAGTAGATGCACAATCCTCAGCATTGGAATGCCTGCTAATCTGTGGCCTGTCTATTGCATTTACTGTTAACTTCATAGAGGAGGATCTCCTGCTCAGTACTCTTCTGACATATTAACAGAACATGGCTGGTGCACGTGGCCGGTTCATGTATTACATGGTCAGCTATTCTCTTGAATGGCCAAAATGTGATACTGACGTTACCCTGGCTGCTGCTCTCCAAGGTGATAACAGCTGTATACTTCGGGGTCCTGAAGCTGAATTCACAATGTAATCTGCATTCTCTTTGCATCTAGTTTTGAAGGTTGACTTGCGGAACGGATTTGTATGTCTCTTATTTAGATCAGCTTATTTTGTCAATCCATTCCTCAAGGAACTTCTGCTGGCCTTGTCTTAAGAATCTCCTTGGCTCTCTGAGGATTCATTACAAAGTATCAAAACTCCCCACACAGGCTGCATTTTACCAGGCGCAATCATACCGGAATGTGCTAATTCTTAGAAATCGTCATTCACATGATGCAGTTTGCGCTGCACCAGAAAAACGGACAAGGTCTCAGATGGAGAGTGACACCCAGATACGTTGCCACATAATATAGTGTAACAACATCTTAAGGCACAGCGAGGAGAAAGATGAGGCCTTTTATTCTAATCTCAGAAATACAATTTCCAACAGCATATAAAATCGTAAAAGCAGTCCATCAGCCTCAGCCCAACTCTAGTTTCCCTCACTCAGTTCTTCTATCAAAACCTATACTTCTTTATTTCCCTAACCTTTATCGTTTGACATTCTCCACAGTCGGGTGTTGGGTAATCCATGGAACACAGCTGGATACATTAATATGCCAAATGTGTTCCCTGTTGCGAGTGTCTGCTATCATACTTTTTCCAAGCCCACCCTATGATGTACCCCGAGGCCTGTGACAAATGCATCTTAGATCGTTAGGGAGGTAATGTTACTCAGGTGTTTTTTTTTTTTGTTTTTTTTTCTTTATTTTTTCTTTTTTTTAATAAGCTTCCTAAAATCAATTTGGTCCCCCCTTACTGTGTAAATTCTCAAGATGTAACTTATTTAAAGGTTTGTCTGGTTTGGGAAGCATGAATTGAGATGATCATACTGTCAGTTATTGTAAATTTTTATGTTCGCGTGGAGGAAATATTGTAACTGTCAAATGAAGCATTGCGCTTCTGGATCTAGCTTGGTATTGCTGTAGTTCAGAGTTTCTCAATCCAGTCCTCATGGAATCCCAACAGGCTGCGTTTTTGAGTTTTCTCCTTGAGGAAACCCATTTACTAACTGATTTAGTGAAGTTGATTCACCATTGCAATGTTAAGGGTTAAGCCATGTGTCCAAAAACTCCCAACCGCAAACCTTGTTTAATTCCAGGGCAAAATCAAAAACCTGTATTGCACAACAGTACGGATTCCTGGTTTTATAGAATTCAGCTTTTGGCAGGAGTGCATATATAACCTGTTGCGGTTACTTGATGGCTATATTGACAGAGAGCTGGAAATAAAACCACCTGTTCTTATACTTGATGCAGAAGGAATGTTTTCTGTGTCGATACAGTGAACAAATCCAGTAATCATTTTTGCATTTTTTTCATGTTTCTCTCATTAAGACTAAATGAATAAAATGGTGTGCATGAATTAAATTAAGTTGCACATTTTTGCCAAATGTTCTTAACCTCTTTTTTTTTTTCTTCTTCTTATAGTACCTTTACTTTGCCGAAGTGTGGCAAAGGCAAGCCTGCACTTGTAAGGCGTCACACAATAGAAGATCGAAGTGAGCTTATATCTTGCATAGAGAATGGGAATTATGCAAGGGCAGCAAGAATTGCAGCAGGTATTTTTTCTATATACTTTTCTCTATTTACTTTTTGAAACCAAATAAAGGTCCCCAGGCCTATCTCCTGTAAAAGCATGTTGGGTCATATCACTGGTGTGCCATAACTGGTGCCTCTACATGTTTCTATGCACAAGCATAATATGCAGAAATATGCCGGTAAATTGTAATTATTTAAAGAGAGAGAGAAGATTTTTTTTTAAGGGAATTAACAGCATGCTTAAAGTTTTTTTTTTTTTTTTTTCTGTTTATACACCTAAGATAAAAAAAAAATTCAGAAGAAAAGTGTAAAAAAACGACCAAAATCACCAAAGCCAATTAACTTTTTACTGCTAATAAAACTAAAATTAGTACATTCTGTGGAAAAAGACATTAAAAAAATCTGTCACGGGGAAAAAAAAAATCAGAAAAAATAATTAATAAAAAAGTTAATCATTTTGGAATGGTGACGTTAATTCAAAAACATTTGTCTCCTTCTGAAGTTCAAAAATAGCCTGGTCCTGTGTATAGTGCATATGCTCAGGACAGATTTCCAGATTTTTAAGTGCAAACAAAGTTGCAGTCTTTAAAAAAAAAAAAATCATCCTTGTCTAATTTATGAAATGTAAGGTTTTAGCTTTGGTTAAGAAAAACCTCAAAATAACTTATTTTAAATTTTTTTCTATAAAGAAGTTGGACAGACGAATATGTGGGTATCTGCAAGTGCGTCTGCAGCCTTTCTTGAGCCTTTAAAAGTGGTGTGGGCCAAGTGCAGTGGCTATCCTTCTTATCCAGCATTGGTAAGAACTGCTACATTCATTCTTGTTTCTTTAGAAGACCTCAGATGGTGTGCGTAATGCTTGCGTTAATATATTCATATACAGAACAGTTTTTTTTTTTTTTTTAAACTAAAATGCACATTCAAGTTATATCAGTATATTTTATTTATAACTGAATATCTGTATAGAATCTGATAAATTTTCCACCTCCTTTCAGATAATAGATCCGAAGATGCCACGTGTTGGTTGTCATCACAATGGTGTTGCTATACCAGTTCCTCCTATGGATGTGCTAAAAACTGGAGAACAGATGCAAACAAGAGCTGAAGAAAAGCTATTTTTGGTTCTATTTTTTGACACTAAAAGGAGCTGGTAAGTGTAATCGTACTCTGCGGTTCTGTTTTAATGGACCCTATCACTAGAATTGGCTTATTTTTTTTGCTCTTACAGTCCAGCACCCTGACCATGAATAGAGGAATTTGTCTGACAGTAACCACTCGGGACTCCAGACAAGTTTCACATGGCATGAAGCTGGTCCACAAAAGGGTTCTTTTTACCTTTCGGTATCTTTTCAAATACTTCTACAAACTTGGCAGTAATTTGATCAGTTGATGATTCCTATCCTCTTCTACGAGTCTAAACTGAATGCCCTTTCTGAGTGGAGTGGCATAGTGACTTCATACCAGATGACTGTTGATCAAGCGGCAACTATTTTATGACTTTTTTTTTTGTAAGCTGGAACAAAACGACCAGTGACTTGGCGCTCATCACCCTGTCTGGCCACATTTACACAGAACTAGGCTTTCAATTTACTCTTTCGAACGTTTATTCAGCCGATGGCTTTCCCATGTAGAAGTACCTTAAAATGTACCCAACTTTTCAGACAGGCTCATTTAATAGCCTGTGTTTATCTCATCAATGTAAATAAAGGCTGAAGTGCAGCCCTTCTGCAATCCGCGGCTTGTTAGGCATTCATCTTCCCTAGTAAGGCCACTCTCATACAGGACTCTTTTTTTATTTTTTTTAAATTTTTTCACTGCGATAAGCGTGGCGTCTCGAACGCCACGCTGATCGCAGTACAACACTTTAATCGATTTAAATGGGGCCTTGCAGACTAGTGTTCGAACACGTTCTTAGAGCAGACAGTGCTCAAAAATCACGGGCTCCTTGCTCAGCGCTTAGCGGGGAGTATTTTATATGCAGCGAGAAGCCTGTGATCCAGGGTGTGTTGTTAAAAAAAAAAAAAAAAAAAAAAAAGCCAGCGATGACAAAGAGTGACTGAATAGTAACCTTTTTTTTTTTTTTTTTTTTTTGCACTTACACGGCACAATTTTGGCTCATTTTCATTCATTGAACGCATTTTGAGCACTAATCGTGCAGTGTAAATGGCCTTTAACAGAAAAATCAGCTTGTTAAATATCTGTTAATATATCAGATAACATTTTAATGGATTTTTATTATGTTCTAGGCAATGGCTGCCAAAATCCAAAATGGTTCCACTTGGCATAGATGAAACCATTGACAAGTTGAAGATGATGGAAGGACGTAACTCAAGCATTCGGAAGGCTGTGCGTGTAGCTTATGATCGTGCTTTGAACCACTTAAGCAGGGTTCAAGGAGAATCTGTTAGCGACTTCAGTGATATTGACTAAGGAAGGTGCTACGAAGACACAACACGCCTCATGTACTCTTAAGCTTTATTTCTAACCTCTTCCTCTGAAAGAATGTATTAAAGACACAATTCCTAATCCTTTGAATGGGTGAAGATGTTTTTGTAGAGGAGCATGAATCTATTGCTGCCATTTGGATGATTTTATCTAATTGTAGTTCGGAGGAGCTTCCACTAAAGTTGTTAAAAGTTCTTATGTTTATAGTGTTCATAATGTGTACATAAATGTATATTGAGAAACACTTAACTTATTCTGACTCTGAGACGATTCATAATTCCCTTCAGGCTAAAGCCTGTCAACATTTTTTGTTTGATTTAAAATTTAGAGGTTTATTAAAATTTTTTTTTTTTTTTTAAATGGTCGAGCCTTAGCACCACTTTCTCTAAGGATTACGTGTGTGGTTCTTTTTTTTTTTAAAATACGCTAGATTGGAAAATAGCTATGTTTAAAATATATTTAAGTAATATACTGCTGCCTAGCGTATCCACTTTCCTATTTTGACTACTGTAACTATATAAGTATTTTAAATGCTGTATTTACCATTGCAAAGAGTACAATGTGCTATTATGTAGAAATATTTTTTATTTCAGCCGGGCATTGGAAAAATCCACTGTTTTTTGGCTGTCAAGGCTGGTGTTTCGATCCTTGCAGTTGTGCATACATTTTTTTCCCTCGCCTAGTTAATATGCTACAATTTATTTAAGAAACCTTTTTTCCTGTGTCATATTTTTGCCAATAGACTCTTCTAATTTGGCATAAAAGTGGAGGCAAAATCTTTCCAAGGTGTTCCCTCTTTATTGCATGATACTGCAGCCCAATTTTTTTTTTAATGTTTTTGTTCCCTTAATTATTTTTAAATATATTTTCACTTTTTATATATTTTTAATCTTTTGGAGAAATGGATTTTTCAGCACATTGTTCTCTTTAAATCTCCACTACCTTTCTCCCATAGATTTTATTTTTTTTTATATACATAAATATATATATAAACATTTAATTATATGTGCCTGGTTTGTTTGTTTCAAAGTTAATTTGCTTTAAAATGAAAATTTAAGTTTTGTCAAATACTATTAACATATTTTATTTCAGGCACATAACGGTCTACATGCTTTTGAAGAAATATGCATCAAAATCTGTTATGAAATATGACATTGCTTTTCTGTGTTTTTTTTTTTTTCCTGTTTTGTCCCCCTATGGAAATGGGTTTAGGTAACCTGTT
The DNA here is from genome assembly GCF_035609145.1 of Eleutherodactylus coqui. Lineage (NCBI taxonomy): Eukaryota > Metazoa > Chordata > Amphibia > Anura > Eleutherodactylidae > Eleutherodactylus > Eleutherodactylus coqui. The sequence continues at coordinate 165,155,878 of NC_089838.1, forward strand.
CTAATTTAGAAGCTTGGTAGCAATAGAACCTTTGGATACATTTTGTATGGTACATGTGATGTATATAGAATTAGTACTTTATTTTTAAGACCTAAAGCATTATGTTAGGGATATATATGTATGGTGGGTTTCCAGAGCTGCATTTTTATATTAAAATAAAAAGTCAAGATTTTGATGTACATTAGCATCCTGGTGCTGTTCTGAATTAATTCATAGAGATCACAAATATTAATCTGTCATGCACATTAGATTTTAATAGACCAAACCTGCCGATCATCTAATGTGTATTGCGGCGTCTTGACGCTCACCTGAAACAGCTGTTGGGAAGATGAGGATCGGACAGTTGGACTCCTGCTGATTCTTTTGTTCTCGAGGAGATAAGCCGCTCTGGCAGCGGCATTTTTAACCTTTTTACCGTCTGAGCGGAGCATACATGTGAATGGGGGTAGCGGCCAAACAAAGGATTTGCCTATCTTTTATGACTATGGGTAGTCTTACTACGAACATTTTGTTAAAAGTTCACATTAGTGTATTGTTTTGTATGTTACCATTTCCCATGTTGGCTGTGTTCATCGTATTGAAGACTTTCTACCTGCATAAACTTAACCAAATAGAACCTCAGTACAGGTCTGTGCTTGGTAATGCTGCCTAATCCCTTTTAGTTCTGATAAACAATATTTGAATGTAACTTTCTTGATTGTAGTACTATTGATTTCAGCTTTAAGTATAGCAGAAGAAAAGCTACACAAAAAATGGAAACGCGCACTTTCATAATAAACATCAAAAATAATTCTTAATTATTACTATTCACTGCCAAATGAAGTTTAACTCCTTAGTGACACGCCTATTTTTTTGCCTAAGGACCAAGCGATTTTCATCATTGCATTGTAGGAGCCATAACTTGTCATAGCAGTTTGTGGGCTTGTTTTTAGTGGTAGGAGTTGCATTTTTTTTAATAATGTCACTCTGGGGTACATATATGTTTGTCTAATGTTCCAGTTTTTTGCAGGAAGATTTGCAGCTTTTATTGGTACCAGTTTGAGAGGCTCATGACTTTTAAATTACTTTTCTATTGCCTTTTTTTGGGAGGAGAACAAAAGAACCATTTTTGCAGTATCTTTCCCCCACTTTAACCATGCACAATAAACTATTTTCATTGTCAGGGTCAGCACTGCTAAGCACTGCTTTTTCAAAGAACATTTAAAAAAAAATATATATATATTTTTTTAAAGGATTGTGAAAAAAGTTCCCCACCTTTTTTTTAAATGGTGTAAAAAAAAAATACTTTTTTTTTTACATCTATACTATTTCTGAAGCCAACTGCGACAATCTATTAAACAGGAAGAGCCATCATCCTCCGTCTCTTAAATGGGGAATCCCTAAAGGACAATTCCTACATGTGAGACGTAATTGTTATGAGATATTGGCATTCAGGGAGGAAAGTGTAAAATTAACGAAGAGATTCCTTGACGGACGGTACCAGTGACTGGGTACATAAGGCCCATCAATTTGCCATCCAACAAAAAAGGTCAGACCCTATTGGTCCCACATATCCATGAAACCATCTCGATGCCATGCATTATCCGCACACTCAACCCATGAGTAAATCAGGTCTTCAACCGTTACTGGGAGATACAGAAGAACGATGAAGACATTATACCTGTCACACCAGCTATCGCCTTTAGACGAGGACGTAACTTTCAGGACCATTTTGTCAAAAGCCACTTGCATCCAGCATCAACCATTCAGACTTGGCTCCATATATTTAAACCCCATGCAACCTATCCATGTTCGAAATGTGGCACCTGCCCATTTATATTAAAAAGTTATATCTTCAAGAGTGAATCGACAGATAGAATTATTCAAATCAAGATTTCTTCAATTGTCAGACTTTCAATATAGTATACATTGCCACCTGTTATTGCCCATGTAACGAGGTGGGGAAAACAAGCCAACAATTCCGTAGAAGAATTATGGCACACATTGGAAATATTAGAGGACATGAATCTACACCACGGACCGATCATATGTAGTTAGTAGATGGAGGTAGCCTTGATCAAATTAAATGTCAAGGAGTTGAACCACTCAGAACATACAATAGGAGAGGCAATATAGATAAACAATTATTGCTAAAGGAGGCATTATGGATTTATCGCTTGGACTTTCTCTCCTCTCTCCCCCAATGGCCTCAATGAAAATCTCACCTTCAATTGCTTTTTATAACTTGATCTAATTTTCCATAATTGTTCCAGCTTTCTATTTTCTCGTCCGTATCATTGGGGGCCACAGCCTAGACCATGGAATATAGCCACTGCCCTAGGAGGTGACACTAAGCAAAAAAGAAGAAAAAGGGGCCGACCCTGCAATGCGCATTGGCGTCGGTTACCCGCCAGCCATAGGGCTCCCCCTCCCTGGAGTGGCGCACTTTTTGACCAGTGACGCATAGGGGGAAGCTCTGCTGGAGACAGGTCGACATGTGGCCAGGCTGTGGCTCCCCTGACGGACGCAAGGTACCTTAGGAGTGGATGTCCTTAATAAAGCAGAACGGGCAGCGGTACGATGGCAGCGGCAGCAGCGGCTCTTCCAGCAGCAGGTGTATGGGCACGGCATACCGGCAGGACGCCGGGGCACTGGCTGGGCAGGTCACTTCCGGGCGCAGCGCTCCGGGGGGCGGGGCGCCGACGCTGGGTCGGGCAAATGTCACTTCCGGGTCGCGGGCGGACTTCCGGGGCAAGCGTCGCCCCCTCCGGCCGCGGTAGAGTTAAAAGAAGCAGCCAGGCAGAAGAATGGCCGCTCCCAGCAGCAAGACACTTCATTTGTCTAGCGCTACTGAGCCCAGCACTGTGCGCAGTTCTCAGCACGCAGCATCCAGCGCTGACACAGCCCTGCAGGCTTATTACCACAGAGTGAGCACCCGGACAGCAGCAGCACCTTCTGTAACGGGCACCAGCAGCTGTAGCCGCACCCGCAGCAGTACCTGCCAGGCCATCAACGCTACTATTTCCATGTGGTGGACCCACGTCGACACCTGACGGCCTTCAAGCTACAGGACCAGAGGCTCCAGCTGGATCAGGGGAACCGCTTAAACAGCTAGACCGGGTAAGCCCTGCCAAGGCAGCACTTCGCGGTGTCTCCCCTCTGTCCCCCCTGCAGGTACTCCTGTGGCAGTACATAGCATTCCCTATCTCCTGAGGTTTTCTTTTTTGCCATGTCTGACCCTAGATCAGAGGGTTCCAGCCCGGCCAAGGGGAGGGTGAAGCATAACACTGCAAGATGTGCAAGCGTAAAGTTTGCCTGCGGTCAAATCGACCCCCGCTGCGCTAAGTGTACCACGGCACGCGCGGTTCCAGGGACCCCGGTGCCCCCCACATCTTCTGCGGCGATTTTACGCCGGTTAGAATACAGCTCTGAAGTTTCCTCTTCGGAATATGCGTGCGGGAGGGCACGCAAAAGGAGGTACCGCAGTAGCGAAGACACCTCCCGTAAGTCTCGCCATACCAGAAGGTCGTCTAGACCAGGGGTCCCCAACTCCAGTCCTCAGGGACCACCAACAGGTCATGTTTTCAGGATATCCTATGGTAAGAACACCTGTGGCACTGTCTGAGGCACAGATGATAATTACATCACCTGTGCAACACTGAGGAAATCCTGAAAACATGACCTGTTGGCGGTCCCTGAGGACTGGAGTTGGGGAACACTGGTCTAGACCCTCCAAGTCCAGGCGGTCCAGGGAGTCTCATGGGTCCAGGGAGTCCGTCCGTACTTATCACAGATCGAGGCATTCTTCGCGGTCCCGGTACTCTGCAAGACCGGCCCGAGCCCGCCATGACTCCCCCTGGGCATCATGCTCCCGCGCTTTGCAGGATACGGCCCAAACAGCGGGCGAGAGTAGTGGATCAGAAGACGACGAACGCTCTGCAGTCTCGTCTGCTTCTGATCTGGACGACGAACAGGTTTCGCGATTGGCGAACCTAATGGACAGTCTAGTAATAGCTGTAAGAGAAACCCTCCAAGTGACAGAGGAACCAGCAGAGACAATTCCATCCACGGTGTCGTTTAGACGTCAGAGGAGACCGCGACAGGTCTTTCCAGACCATCAGGACTTTGGGGATGTCCTTAATAAAGAATGGCAGAATCCTGACAAAAAATGTAGGTAACCCGGGAAAACTTGGGAAGTCGCATACCCCTTCCCAGGGAATCTGAAAAAGGGTTGATCCACCGGTGTCGCGGCTATCCAGAGGCACGGCGTTACCAACAGCCGAGGTGGCAACTCTGACTAATCCTCAAGACAGAAAACTGGATACATTGACGAAATCAGTTTTTCAGTCCGCAGGCACCGCCCTGCAGCCGATCTTCACGGCCGCATGGGTAAGTAAAGCCTCGGTAGCCTGGGCCAAACAGCTGCGGAAGGACATTTTGGCAGGCGCTCCACCTAGTGAACTACTTGAAGCAACAGACAACATCATACAAGCGAACAAATTCGTATGCGCAGCAGAGCTAGATGCAGCTAAGTTCGTTGCTCGAGCATCCGCCGCATCTGTCGCGGCAAGCTGAACCCTTTGGCTGAAAAGCTGGTCGGCCGATTTAGCGTCCAAAATGGGTCTTACAAAATTACCCTTCGAGGGTAATAGGCTCTTTGGGTCCAAGTTAGATGACTTGATAAAGGACGACACAGGCGGCAAAAGCACGTTATTACCACAAATACCAATAAGAAAGGAAAAGGTTCCATTGAAGAGAGAGCCATTTTTAAGGTCCTTTCGTCGTTTCTCGTCCCGCCCTGGTACAGGGCAGTGGTCCCAATCTAGGAGGGCCCCGACAGACACAGGGAAAGGTCCAACCTTCAGGGCGAGACAGGCATGGCGGTCCCGACCGGGACATCTAAGGCGTCGGGATCAAAGAACGCAGCATGAGTCTCACCCGGGTGGGGGGGGGGCAGACTCTCCCTATTTCGGTAGACATGGAGCAGTCGCGTGAACGACGCGTGAGTGTGGGAGATCGTGGGCTCCGGGTACACGATCGAGTTCGCGACTACCGCAGGATTCGTTTTGCAAGTCCAGAGTACCTGCCACCCCGGAAGGAGTAGCCAATCTACAATTAGTGGAAAACCTTCTGGCACAGGGGGTAGTGAAACCGGTGCCAGGGGCGCAAGAGAAACAAGGTTTCTATTCAAATCTTTTTCTAATGCCCAAAAAAGACGGCAGGGTCAGACCAGTACTGGATTTGAGGAGACTAAATCAGTTCGTCAAAACAAGGCATTTCCGGATGGAGTCGATCAAATCCGTGATAGCCTCCATGCAGCCTGGGGGAATTTTTGTCCTCAATAGACATCAAGGACGCATACCTCCATATTCCGATTCGGGAAGCACACCAGAAATTCCTTCGTTTCGAGACGCAGGGAAGGCATTTCCAGTTCGCGGCGCTGCCATTCGGCCTTTCAACTCCCCCAAGGGTATTTACGAAAGTACTAGCAGCAGTGATGGCACTACTCCATGCAAAGGGTATAACGGCCATACCATACCTGGACGATGTTCTAGTAAAAGCACCATCACGGGACAGCAACATCAGGAGTTTACGCGTCGCTATGGAAACATTAGAAGAATTTGGCTGGATAATAAACCGCAACAAATCGTGCCTAATACCAGCACAACATCTGGAGTTCTTAGGCATGATATTCGACACCAGCCAGAACCGCGTTCTACTACCTCAAACAAAAATAGACAAGCTTCTACACGGTGTCCGATCTCTAATGCAGAAGAGAACGTCGACCATCAGGCACTGTATGAGTATTCTGGGCCAGATGTTAGCGGCCTTCGAGGTGGTCCCCTTTGCTCAGTTCCGGTCAAGGATGCTTCAACACCTGATATTGTCCCGCTGGAACAGGTCCATACTGACCCTGGAGCAACGAATCCGGATAACCCCTCAAGTCCAAGACGCGTTGAAGTGGTGGTTGAAGCCTGGGAGGCTTCAGGTGGGACGGTCGTTGGGCCCAAAACGTTGGGTAGTATTGACAACAGACGCCAGCCGCTCGGGCTGGGGCGGAATACTGGAGGGCCAGGCTATTCCGGGAGTATGGTCTCGGAGAGAGACAATGTTACACATCAACATCCTAGAATTACGAGCCATATACCTGACTCTTCGGCACTTCGGGTCCAGTCTCAAGAAGAAGGATGTGCGCATCCAGACGGACAGCACCACAGCCGTGGCCTACGTCAAGCATCAAGGGGGCACACGAAGCACGTCGGTAATGAACGAGGTAGCCCGCATACTGACGTGGGTGGAGAATCATTTGAACTCCATATCGGCAGTCTACATTCCAGGAGTAGACAACTGGGTGGCAGATTATCTAAGTCGGGAAACAGTGGATCCCCGCGAGTGGGGGTTACACCCAGAAGTATTCCGGACGATATGTCAGAAATGGGGCACTCCAAACGTGGGCCTCATGGCGTCCAGACTGAATTACAAAATCCTTCCGTTTGTGGCCCGAGCCTGGGATCCGCAAGCGGTGGCAACAGACACACTGACCATCCCGTGGGGGGGATACAAACTCCTGTACGTGTTTCCTCCAATCCCTCTCATACCAAGAATATTAGGGAAAATCAAACAGGAAGGACGACCAGCGATATTAATAGCGCCAGATTGGCCAAGAAGAAGCTGGTACGCAAGCATCATAGAAATGTTGACTGAGGCACCATGGCTCCTACCGGATCGAAGAGACCTGCTATCCCAAGGGCCTTTACTACATCCGGATTCCAGGTCTCTACATTTGACGGCCTGGCCATTGAGACCGAGGTGTTAAGAAGAAAAGGTTTCTCTGAGAAAGTGATTCAAACAATGATACGGGCCAGGAAACCGGCCTCGTCGGCTATTTATTACAGAGTCTGGAAACGTTTCTTTACCTGGTGTGAAGAGCGACACGTCCAGCCGATGCAATTTTCAGTGGCCAGAATACTGGCATTCCTACAGTCGGGTCTCGAAGTAGGATTAAGGTTAGGCTCGCTAAGGGGGCAGGTATCCGCACTGACGGTGCTGTTTCAGAGACCAATCGCAAGCAGAATGGCCCATACGACACCCCCGTTGAAACCACCGGTCCAAGCGTGGGATCTTAATCTCGTATTGGAGGCTATGACAGACCAACCGTTTGAACCGCTGAGAGAGATTCCTATGCGGTATATTTCTGGTCGCTATTACCTCCATTCGTAGGGTCTCGGAACTGGCGGCCTTGTCTATACAGACCCCCTATATGACTTTCCATCAAGATAAAGTGGTACTGAGGCCATCACCAGAATTACTACCGAAAGTAGTCTCGGATTTCCACATCAACGAAGATATTGTCTTGCCTTCCTTCTGCCCAACACCAGTACACACGAAGGAAAAAACACTGCACCGCCTGGACTTGGTGAGGGCGCTGAAAATGTATGTAAAAAGAACCAAAGAGTTTCGTAAAACTGACACTTTTTGTGATTCCGCAGGGGGCCTGGAGGGTCTCGGCAGCCTCAAAAGTCACCATATCTAAGTGGATAAGGTCCTTGATAACAGAGGCGTATCGCACCTCAGGATGCGCGCCACCATTTCGGGTTACGGCCCACTCCACACGGGCGGTAGGGGCCTCCTGGGCAGTCCGTCACGGAGCCTCGACGCTTCAAGTATATAAGGCAGCCACCTGGACCTCCTTACACACTTTTTCAAAATTTTATAAGGTCCACATATCTGCATCATCGGATACCGCTCTCAGCCGGAAGATTTTGCAGGCGGCGGTCCATTGACCACACGGTCAAACTTGTAAATAGCCCACCCAATGTATATTTTGTTCGGGACTACTTGTGGACGTCCCATGGTCTAGGCTGTGGCCCCCAATTATACGGACGAGAAACAGATATTTTTGGTATAACTTACCGTAAAATCTCTTTCTCGTCACGTTCATTGGGGGACACAGCACCCACCCCTTGTTTAGTTAAGCGGTTGCTGGAACTTTCTGTTCTTCGGTCATTGTTTGGCAGAAAATTATGCCAAAACATGGTATTTTGGTATGTATAAAATATAGTATGTATAATCATACTCACACTGGCTTTCCTACTGCTTGCAGACAGACTGATTAGCTGAGTGCCTGCAGGGGGGATATAGCCAGGGGGGAGGAGCTAACACTTTTTTGCTTAGTGTCGCCTCCTAGGGCAGTGGCTATATCCCATGGTCTAGGCTGTGTCGCCCAATGAACGTGACGAGAAAGAGATTTTACGGTAAGTTATACCAAAAATATCTGTTTCTCTCCACCTTATGTATCTCTAAAACCATGGACTAAATGTTTAATTACCCATGTATGATAGCCTTTTATACTCTTCTCTATCAGCCAGGTTAGGTGTTCAAGACCATCTTGGGTAGTTAAATCTTTGGTACTTCGTTCCTAGAACATCAACTATACTATTGATACATCGGATCATCTATATATAACCCTAATCTTTCTTGGAAATAATTTAATGAGAAATAAAGAATCTGTGTTCTGTGTTTTGTATACCTCATAGCCCTTTCAGTGTAATCATTGATAACTTTAGAATAAGGAAAACCCTTTTTGAATGAACTTATTTATTTAGAGTTTATTCAGATAATTTCTGTATCCTCTGCTGACATTCACCTCTTTAATGTATAGTGATTGTGGGACAGCTGAACTTCTTGGTGTCCCTAGAGAACGCAAGAAAGACTCCAATATTCTTTAAAGTAAGAATTGTTATTTGATTCTTCTTTCTTGCTGGTCTGGATCCATCTTATACGCATTTACTGTGATGTGCTCCTATTTGCTTGTTGTCATGCCCTCATATTACATCTTACCTGAAGGCTGATGTCCGATACGGACTTCGGCAGACATGATATAAACAGAAGGCGAATTTAGCTATATAACATGTTTTAGCCACACTAATCCAGCCCAGACTGATGTATCTGCTAGTCTGGGCTGGATTACATGCGCCAGCTGTCACCCATACCGATGTGCTAGTTTATGCCTACGGTGACGCACTAGCCGTAGGCTATGTTCCTACCAAGCCCCCCAGACTCTGACCTTCATATCGGCCTGGACTGTAGCACATGCAAAATCGCGCCTGCAGTGACTTGCTTTCTCACACCCACGATGATGCTCTATGGACCAATGATTTTCAGGAGATCTCTGCAATGTTTTCCTTATCCACCCTAAACGATCGGCAGTGTATTATAGCAATCGAGTAATACTCATGGACTGATCCTGGGGATGCTATGGTTATCCTTTTCATTTTATGCTATGAACCTTTGCAATGTTTACACTTTGACTCCCTACATAAAGGAGGGGCGTTGACTTACTTCGAAACACACACATTTAACAGACCTTTAGATACCTGTGGTCTACCATCAAGGCCACAGGTCTTATTGCAGCATCTTTATTTTCTTTGATTTAATTTTTGGAATAGTGACTTACACTGAGCTGATAATTTTAGTTGAGTCAGGGCACTCTGTTACAATCTTGAGTAAACTTAGGGGTCAGTATACTGAGGTTTCCCTGCAGCTTGTCATTACTCCATGGGAACTGGGAAATAACTGGCTGTTATTCACTAGTGTTTTTTTCATCAAAATTCCTTTAGGACTTAGTGACTAACTTGCTTACTCTGACTGTTTTGTCACAAACTCTCCATTGTGGGAGGTATGTAAGTTGCTTAAATTTGAGATTTAAGAAACTATCTGAGATGTCCTGTGTTTCCTCACTACTACAAATTTAGCTCAGTTCTATGATTTTTGAAGGTTCAGTACAAAACTCTTCTTTACAAGTTTAAATTCTACTAGGTTCCTGATGAACTGTCATTACCGAGAGAGAACGCATCAAACCATTATGAATCTAAATCATTGAATTACAAAAAAAAATCTGAACTATTGTACCTGCACCCTTTTGATTCCAAAAATTTGGAATTTTGTAAAAAAAAGATTAACCATAGAATCCAATGTTGATCTAGTAGGCTATACCACTGTGCTTGGAACCTTAAAGCCATCTAATATCTCTATCTTGTATACATTGATTTAGTGGGCGGCACAAGAGGAGTTATTGATTCTAATTGTCCTCCTTTGTCATTATATGACCACATCATCTACCTTAGTAAATATTTGAAGTAGGTGTTTACCTCATTATCCAGCATCTTGAGGTCTATAGGGGTAACACACTCTCCTTAAAATTAGGGGAGATACTGTCCCATGCATCCATCTACGTGTCCCCCTACTACGCTGCTTGGGTCACTTCATGGACTTTCCCCCAGTTACTTGCTAACTGGCCATTATTGGGTTCTAATGAAATGTAGGATATTAGCCTAAATAGATCTTTTTTAACCATATTGGTGAGACTAAGGGCTTAGTCAGACGGGCGTTTTTTGCCGCGATTTGCGCATGCGCATGCGTCCGGCGATTTTTTAAAACCATTGCTTCGCAATGGTATCGGACACATGAGCGCTTTTTATGCGCTTGTCCGAAAAATTATAGAACAAAAAATCGCAGATCGCACCTATCTGCGATCTGCGATTCCTGTTCGCTTCTGTATATGCGCTCAATGGGGCCGGCGGCAGCAGCGCCGACCCCATTGAGAACATATAGAAGACAAATCATTCTTCTCTGCCACAGCTGTAACAGCTGTGGCAGAGAAGAACGATGTTTGCCCATTGAATTCAATGGAGCGGCAATACAGCCGCTCCATTGAAAGCAATGGGCTGCCGGCGTGCGCGGGGTTAATTGTCGGGAAGGGGTTAAATATATAAACCCTTCCCTGCAATTCATGCTAAAATGTGTTAAAATAAAAAAAAATTGTATACTCACCTTTCCGCTGCAGCCGGAGTCCAGCCGCGGCCGCTGTCAGTTCTCCTGAACTGCTTCTCGGCACTATTCAGCCGGCGGGGCTTTAAAATCCCCGCCTGCTGAATGATCTGCTCTGATTGGTCACAGCCTGACCAATCAGAGGCCGGTTTCACTCACACACCCATTCATGAATTCATGAATGGGTGAGTGACTGCTGCCTCTCAGCGCTGAGCCAATCAGGGGCAGGTCTGACTCACATCCATTCATGAATTCATGAATGGGTGTGAGTGAGGCATGCCTCTGATTGGCTCAGCGCTGAGCCAATCAGGGGGCAGGTCTGACTCACACCCCCTTCACACCCACTGCAGGACGGCTGCCCGGAGCTGCAGGCAGAAGGTGAGAATGCAATTTTTTTTTATTTTAACACATTTTAGGATGGATTGCAGGTAAGGGCTTATATATTTAAGCCCTTACCGACAATTCATCCCGGGCTCGCCCGCAGCGCATTGCTTTCAATGGAGACGGCTGTATTGCCGTCTCCATTGAATGCAATGCGCTGGACAGCTCCGGCCCGTTTCTAATGAAACGCGGCTAGGAGCAGATTTTCGGGCGATTTGCGGGCGACTTGCGCGCACCGGTCACGCGATTTGCGGATGCGCATCCGTCATGCGATCCGCAAATCGCGGCAAAAAACGCCCGTCTGACTAAGGCCTAACACTCATTTTAGACTGTTACTCTTAAGGTCCTTTTACACGAGACGAATGTCAGGCAAACAATGCCTGACCCTCGTCCCTGTGTTTCCGCGCTCCCGTGCTGTTAGACGGGAGCTACTGGTGCTGGCTCGCTCAGAGCGGCCAGCAGGGGGCGAGGCAGTGCAGGAGATTTCTCTCACTCCCCTGCCCCTCTCCATTGAGATAATACAGCTGCCATGCACTACTGAACAGCTGCTGTTTAAACTAAGCGATGAGCTTCATCGCTCCCCTTTTATGCTGCATGAGCCATGAGCTCATCATTCAGTTTAAATGGCCGCTGTGTTATCTTAATGGAGAGGGGTGGAGAAGTGAGAGGAGAGAAATCTCCTGCACTGCCCGCCCTCCTGCTGACCGCTCCATGAGCGAAACAGCTCTGTTCACTTCGGTGCAGGAGTACGGGAGCGAGGAAAAACACAGGGACGAGTGTCGGCCATTGTTTGCCCGACATTCATCCCGTGTAAGTGGACCTTAACACCTCTCCTATATAGTTAAACACATATCGTTAGGAGTGTTTCTACCATAAAGTTGTTTGTCTACCAAAAAGGATTATTTAAAAAAAAGTTTTTAATTTATAGTCACTGAAGGGAGACTTTGACATGCCATAATTTGATTATTAGAATAGTACACTGCATTACTTATGTTGTGCATTCTACTAAGCCTACTAAACTCTGCCGGGGGGGCCTAATAGGCTGAGTTGTATAGCAGATACAAAGGCCTATCTCAGACTTCCGGCTGCCTTGGGAGCCGATTAGTCTCTTGCCATAACTGTGTTGATAAGTGACATGCTCTAGGTATTGATTGTGGCATGTAAGGAGTTAAACTGCCAGGATCTGAGGTTTCTCCTCTCCTGGTGGTTAGAGCAGGAACCTGACTTGTCAGTATTCAGCCAAGTCACCGCCTTTAAAAGATGTATGCACAAGTTTAACGCTCATTAGTGAGGTTGGTGAAAAATGTATTGGCTGTTAATAAGGGGTTAAAAATAACTTTTATTGATAACCTTTAGAATCAAAACAGGACCACAAAAATATTTTTCATTACATAAGATACATACCCTGTTTCCCCGAAAATAAGACGCGTCTTATATAAATTTTTGCTCCCAAATATGCGCTACGTCTTTCAGGGGATGTCTTATTTCGCCACGGCAAATCCGTCTGTGGCCGCTAATCCCTCAATTGGCCAGCTTTGTGGACGAAATTTCTCGTCCACATGGAACAGCAAATCTGTAACGGCAAAGCTGGGAGAAGCCGGTGTTGTGGTGCGGATTCACCGGCCACAGAAACGGAAAAGCGTGCAGCCAGGTCGCTTCAAAACAGGCGGCTGAGTGCCGTGGGTTTTGAAGCAGCGCTTTCCCGGCGGAAATCTCGCTGTTTATCGCTGTGACCAAACTGCGAGATTTCCGCTGGAAATACGCTCTGTGAAAACCCAGCCTTAAAGGGGTTGTTTCACGCCGAAACGGGTTTTTTTAAAATTCAATAGACCCCCCCGTTCGGCGCGAGACAAACCCGATGCATGTGTTAAAAAAAAAAACCGGGTAGTACTTACCCGAATCCCCGCGCTGCGGCGACTTCTTCCTTCTTCTTACTTACCTTAGTAAGATGGCCGCCGGGATCTTCACTGGGAGGTCCATTGCCGATTCCAGCCTCCTGCTTGGCTGGAATCGGCACACGTGACGGGGCGGAGCTACAAGGAGCAGCTCTCCGGCACGAGCGGCCCCATTCAGAAGGCAGAAGACCGCACAGCGCAAGCGCGTCTAAAATCGCCAGAAGAGGCGATTTTAGACGGATCCATGGAGACGAGGACGCCAGCAACGGAGCAGGTAAGTGAATAACTTCTGTATGGCTCATAATTAATGCACAATGTATATTACAAAGTGCATTAATATGGCCATACAGAAGTGCATAACCCCACATGCTTTCATGAGACAACCCCTATAAGAATCACACACAGGTTGCCTGACTCATACACAGAGCCATAAAAAAATGAGTGTAAAGTAACGGACCTATCTGCAGACAGATGTTCCTGTACCACTTGTAAGCAGTGATGGTATTGCAGCTTCCGGACACCAGGGGGAGCTCATCACAGCAGACATGTACAGCAGGAACAGAACGTACAGTATAGACTTTTCCAGCCAGCAAGGGGAGCTCACAACAGCACACTGTACAGCATAGCAGGGACAGGATAACAGCAGACTGTCTGCAGATCTACCTATACATCGAGGTAGGAGACAGCGGGGATGGCAGCAGGGGACAGGCCTCTTGACTTGCCTGCACACTTTACTATGCCTTACTATCGGGGGGTGCCTTATATTTGGGACTTCTGCAAATTTCAGGGGGTGCCTTATTTTCGGGGAAACACGGTAGTTGGAGCAGTCACTAATGTTCCTAGAGGACTCACTCCTTAATTAAATCAGGAGCCAAGGACCCCAAAGAAAGGTTACACCAGTCTAAATACCACAAGTGAAGGGGTAAATAAAGAAATATGTTCCTCCACTCTGCAATTCATACAGCACTGGTGGCAAAAAAACGAAAGCCCTGGCTGTTCCCATTATGTAGAGCAGTTAAAACTAGAGATGAGCGAGCGTACTCGGATAAGCACTACTCGCTCGAGTAATTTGCTTTATCCGAGTATCGCTGTGCTCGTCCCTGAAGATTCGGGTGCCGGCACGGAGCGGGGAGCTGCAGGGGAGAGAGGGGAGGAACGGAGGGGAGATCTTTCTCTCCCTCTCTCCCGCCCGCTCTCCCCTGCTCCCCGCTGCGACTCACCTGTCAGCCGCAGCGGCACCCGAATCTTCAGGGACGAGCACAGCGATACTCGGATAAAGCAAATTACTTGAGCGAGTAGTGCTTTTCCGAGTACGCTCGCTCATCTCTAGTTAAAACTTGTTTGCTGGTAAATGCACTATATAGAATTGCTGCCGATGCTCATTTGCTTCATACTTCGACAGCTCCAGATTGATCAAAAGCAGGTTATTTTATATATAAAGTCCACTAGCCCCATACACTACTGTAATTGATAAATCCTATTCTGCAATAGTATCTAGGTTCTCGTGTTTCTAACCAGGCAGCCCAAATCTTTTCACATTTATCAGGGCATTTCCTTGGTACCCACAGAATTTTGTTTATTGAGCAGACATAAGCAATCGACTAATAATGAGGACTGGGATAATTTCCCATTTATGATTGCTAGCTGAACACAAAGAGTAGTATGCAACAGAATAGCCTTTTATGTGAACACTGGATTATTTCATCAAGGATATTAAAAAAGCATATATAGGGCAACCATACCCTAGAAAACTGTACGTGTAAAGAGCACAATGTCAAACCAAAACCTTTAAACCCTATTCTACCAAAAGTATTTGGACACGCTTATCAAAATGGATCATGCCTTTTTAGCATGTTACATGGCCTAAACCATGCACTGTAAGATGCAGAACCTTAGTGGTGTCAGCTTTAATTTGTGACCGGAACTGCACACTATTGGCTATACGAGTGATGCCGCCAACACAAGCTATCATCACGAAAGTGCAGTGTATCGGCCTGTCTACAATGGTGCAAGGAGCATGCTCACTGGACAGTTGAGCAATAGAAGAATGTTCTAAGGACTGAGGAACGTTGGTGTCGAGGATGCCTGGGGAATGCCTTTTGCCTGAGTGTGTTGTGCAATCGTGCCAACTATTAAGTAGATCAGAGGTTCATTATGTTCTGGAGATGGTTTACGTGGCTCTGTCGGTTGTTGTGGAGGTACACCTTGACATTGTAGACAATGTGCTGCTGACAATGCAGCAGTACTCTAGAGATGGTTGGCAATACTTCCCAAGAAAAGTGACTTTTCACAAATCCAGCATTGTCTTGCATTGGTTTGTGGATGTTCCATGATTGAACTGGCTTGCAGAGTACCAACTTGAACCCTTTTGAGCAACTTTAGGTCTAACTGAAACATCAGGTTAGGAAATGTGAACGTCTGTTTTCTTTTAGAGAACTTTCCAGACGTTTGCAGGATAAACAGAGGGAAATACTAGCTGAAGTGTATCAGATATTAGTAAATCTGCCAAGGAAAGTATAAAGTCATTGTGGCCAAAGGAGGGAGCACTAAATGGTCTATGTAAATAAATAATTTTGATTCTTGTTCGTGTTCGATAAATTTATGCTACTAAAAGTAATTTATTTCCCTATAGAGATATCACAATGAAAACAGGCATTAGACACCTGTTGTCTTTAGTCTCAGGAATAAAACCGACCCCATGGAGAAATTTGTATTGTATTAGGTCAGCTCTCGAATTTGCCAATGATGGTAGGAAAAAGCCTGTTTCTACTTCCTAGAGATCATCATTTAGGTCAGGAAGATTATCTTTGCACTTTGAATAAGACCCAAGCAAAAGGTTTAAAGTTGTGTGGTAAGTTACATATACAGGCCAGAGATTTACCTAGGTCTGGAGACATCTGGTGGTTTTTGGAGAGAAACAAATTGTACATTAACTGTAAAAACTGATAGTTCAGATGCAAGTCTACAGTTCACAAAGTGTGTGTGTGTGTGTGTGTGTGTGTGGGGGGGGGGGGGGGGTTGAATCATTAAATAGTTGCCATAGGAACATCTAGCCCCATCCACCCAGAATTTTTCTCCAGGTGATTAAGTGAGGTAAGTTATGGTTTAGCCATAAGTGGGTGGCCGGAGAATAATTGAGTATCTGACTGGCCGGCAACTTCCTGCTTCTTTTTTTAAACTCCTGCACTGCTTTGTTTACAGGTTGCCATGGAGACTATCGGCCTGTCAGAAGCCAGCCAATGGTCTCTGTGGCATGGAAAGCTGGTGCTTGGCTGTCAAAGGATAGCCGGGCACCATCTCTTACAGCAGAGATTGAAGAAAACCTCTCATCTCTGCTGTTTAACGCTTTACATGCCACAGTCTATGCGACCACAGCATATAAAGGGCTGACAGAGGGAGGGGGCTCCCTCTGTCAGAGGATAGCTGGCTACCAGCTCTTAAACAGCAGAAAATGGAGAAAACCTCTGATCTTTGCTGTTTAACCTTTTACATGCCGCGGTCTATGTGAGCGCAGCATTTAAAGGGCTGACACCCTCAGTCCCCCGCAATGTGATCAGGGGGTCCTGATGGGTCTCTGTGGAAGTCCCCTAAATGGACAACATTGAAAAAAGTAGAAAAAAAAATTATAATAATTAAAGCACCTTTCTTCCTTTACTTTGTAAAAAATTAAAAACAAAATTACACATGCGGTATCTGGGTTGGTAATGACTCAGAGAAGGAAGTTAGTACATTATTTAACCCCTTAATGACACGGCCCCCTTCCACCCCCCCCTCCTTTTTGTTTTTTTCCTCCCCCTTTTAAAAAATTCTAACTCCTTTATTTATTTATCAACATCGCTGCATGAGGGCTTTTTTTTTGCAAAACGAGTTGTATTTTTCAATGGTGCTATTTAAAGTACCATATAATGTACTGAAAAACTTTTACCAAATTCTAATTGGAGTAAAATGGCATTCCACCATCTTTCAGTGCGTTTTGTTTCTAAGGCACACAAACTGCAACAAAAATGACATAACTTTATTCTATGGGTCAATACGATTACTACGATACCAAACTTGTATAGTTTTTTTGCTGTAGTACTTGTATTTTTTTTCAAAGACATTTAATTTTTTACATTATTTTCTGCTGCATCTTCTGCTCGCAATAACTTTTTTATTTTTCCATTAAAATAGTTCAGCGAGGGCTCATTTTTTTGCAGGATGTCCTGTAGTTTGTTAGTACCAATTCGGAATACATACGACTTTTTGATCGCTTTTTATTGCATTTTTTCTGGGAGACAGGGTGACTGAAAAAGTGCATTTCTGGCGTTCTTAATTTTTATTTTTTTCAGACTACGTTCACCGTAAATAATGCACTACTTTGATAGATCAGACTTTTACAGACGCGGCGATACCAAATATGTATTTTTCTTTTATGATAAGGAGGTTGATTTACACTTTTATTACTTTTTTTTTTTACAATGAATAAAACTTTATAGATCTTTTTACTTTTTTTTTCCTTTAAGCTCCCCTAGGGGACCACAACTAGCGATGCTTTGATCGCTCCTGCAGTATGACGTAATGCTGTACGATTGCAGTTATTGCCCGTGGGTGTCAGCTATAATAAACATCTGACGCGCACACTGTATTAAGAGAGGTTGCGTCGCGTTCTCTCTTCATACATACACCGACGCTTCAGGATGTAAATGTATGTCCTGGAGCCGGAAGATGTTAATCTTCAGGGTGCACAGCATGGGAAAAACGGAATACAAAGTGATCAAAATTCTGCACAGATCAATAAATGGTACTAATAAAAAGTACAACTCATCCCACAAAGTAAAAACCCTTACACAGCTCCCTTGATAAAAAAAAATTTAAATGCTAATGAGTCTTTGAATGCAGCAATAAAAAATAACAATTTTTTTTTTTTTAAACTGTGAAAAAGTAGTAAAAAAGAAAAAAACTATTACAATTTATATTGTATTGGCATAATCGTACTGGCCTGTGGTTTTACTTTAATATTTTTATACTGCTCAGAGAATGCAGTGAAAAATAAAAAACATGCCAGAATTACAAGTTTTGTTAATCTTTCCCTAGAAAAAATGGAAAAAAAAGCGAACAAAATTTACATGTTTCTAAAACTGAGATAAATGAAGACTAGAGTTCATCCCGCAAAAAAGCAAGCCCTTCTAGAGCTCTGGCAATAAAAAAAAAATTAATACGGCTCTTGGAATGTGGCAACGCAAAAGCCAACCTTGAAGAAAAAAAAATGTTTTAAATGTACAAAAATAGCAAAACATAAAAAAACTGTATAAACTTGGTATTGCCGGGATCGTGTTGACTCAGAGAATAATGTTATCACATTATTTATGCTGCCCGCCGAGCGCTGTAAAAATGAAATCTAAAAAACAAATGGCAGAATTTCTTTTTTTTCCCAATCTCTCTACAAATTTTTTTACAAAAGTTATGCAATACATTATATATACCCAAAAATGATGCCATCAAAAAATACAACTTGTCCCGCAAAACACAAGCTCTCATATGGCTGTGTCAATGGGAAAATGAAAAAGTTATGGCTCTTGGAACGCGACTGGAAAATTAGTTGAAATTAAATGATTAGACCATTTAAAAAACCTGCCCTGGTGGGTCTGACAGGGTGGTAGGAAACCCGCCACTGAAGGGGTTAATGCTGTAGTTGCATTGCTAGGGTCATGAGCCAACTAACTGTTAGCACAGACCACTTGCGCTGCTAAAAAGTAAAATCTCATATTTGCTGCCACAAGGCCAACTTGTAGGGTATATAGCCTTTTATTCACAATTCGACCTTGAAGACCACTAGTTTATGGAAAAATTCAAGATGGAGATGAACAGGACAAGTGTGAAAGAGATATTTGAATTTGGACAAATAGATAATTTTCAATAGTGAGCTTTCTCAGTAGGGATAAGAAAATGAAAGACCAATCCTTCAGAGTTATGTCTGTGGCAACTAATAAAGGATACAAATTCAACTCCCTACATCTTAAGGAACTTGAACCCCCAAATACTTAACCCCTTAACGACCAGCCCATAGTCTTTTTACGTCCTGCTCAAGTGGGCTTTATTCTCTGAATACGTAAAAACATGCGTCCTACAGAGAATAAAGCCCCGTGGGCTATGGACGTGACAGCTCCATGCTGTCGGTGCCCGCAGGTAGCCGACAGCATGGAGCTGTCATCCTGGGCTGCGAGCAGTCCCCCCCGGCAATGCGATCGGCGCTATCCAATGGATAGCGCCGATCGCAATAAAGTTTAAAAAAAAGTTAAAAAAGTGAAAGATTCAGCTGCCCTGATGGATCGGATCCATCAGGGCAGCTGAAAGTACTCACCCGGCTTCCCTGATGTCTGTCACGGAGAATGGGTCCTGCGGGACCCGGCGCGGCTCTTCTGCGCATGCGTGCCAGACGAATGACGTCACGCACATGCGCAGAAGAATGGGAACCCCGGGGAGTTTAAAATCTCCTGGTTCCCGGCTCCTGAAGGTGGCCGGGAACCAGGGGATGTCCCCAGACCCGCGATCGCGAAAAAGTAAAAAAAAAGTAAAAATAACGTCAATTTCACCTCCTCTCATGGATCGGATCCATGAGGGGAGGTGAAAATACTCACCCCCGGTCCTCAGCGGTGTCCCGGTCTTCCGGGACCTGAGTCCCCTTCTGCGCATGCGCACCCGATGATTGACATCGGGAACCTGCACAGAGAGGCTCAGGACCCGGGAAATTTAAAATCCCTCTGCTCCTGGCTGCCATGTGTAGCCAGGAGCAGAGGGATGTCACTGCAGAGATGATCACTGTTATCCAATGGATAGCAGTGATCATTTAAAGTAAAAAAAAGTGTAAAAAACTAATTTTAAAAAGTGTAAAAAAGTTTTAAAAAAAGTTTAAAAAGTAAAAAAAAAAGTTTAAAACGCTTACATTTCATCTCTCCTCACGGATCATATCCGTGAGGGAGGATGAAATTACATACCTAAGGCCTCCGGATTTATCCGCGGACCTTACCACAGCTTCTGCGCACGCGGCCGTCGCCAAAGCGGCAGACGCATGCGCAAAAGCCGTGGATTGCCAGGATAACTTAAAATCTCCCTACAAAACTTAGCCAAGAGCCTGGAAATTTCACGGGGGGCCGCGGTGAGCGGTTCCTGATCACGTGTTCGCCGTTATCGAATGGATAATGGCGATCACGTAAAAGTTTTTAAAAAAGTTAGTTTCATCTCCCCTCACCGATGCGATCGGTGAGAGGGGATGAAACTTTTTACCGGAGGCCTCCGTATTTGCACCCCGACGCGATCCTCATCCGTGAACTTACCCGGATTCTGCACATGCAAACGCCGGCAAAATACCGGACACATGCGCAGGAGTCGGGGAGCCCAGGAAACTTAAAATCTCCTTGCTCTCGGCGACCAATGGTCGCCGAGAGCCTGGAGCAGTAATGGGTGGCCTCGTTGAGCGGTCCCCGGTCACGTAATAAAAAAGTAGTGATCTACCTTTGGCCGGTCTCACATGACCAGATAGGAATTACAGATTCCGCATGCATCTGATCCGCGGTATTACGCAGATCAATCGCATTGGATTACACAATTCCGCTCACATTAGTGGGTTGGAATTGCATAATCCACTCGCAGAAAAGAGAACGCAGCAGGTTCTATTTTACTGCGGATATCCGCAGCATAGAGCCTGTTGTGCTCCATGGTCGCGGATATACCCGCAGCCCATACGCAACTACCTTGTATACGGGCTGCGGGTCATCGCTAAGCCACGGTGCGGGAAATACAAACAAAAAAAGTGTACTGCGCATGACCGCCTGTGTGAGTAGGCAGTTATGCGCAGTACATTACGTGGCCGTACGCAGGGTCACAGCCGGTCTCACAGCTGGGGTCCGCTGCGGGCCTCCGCAAGCGGATTCCACCTACGTCCGTGTGAGCCCAGCGTTACTCAGACCGCTACCTATGATACATATTTTACAAGAAGCCCGGGAACGCTTGCCTTCCTGCATTTCCAGGAGCAGCTTGTTGAGCGTCTTCTCTGTGAGACCGCTGCACCTCCGCAAGCTTACGAAGACTCACAGAGCGCCACTTTTTACACCCCATCCCTGCCGCTGAGGTCACGAAATACCCCCCAAAATGCATGAGAGGAGGGGGGATACCCGGTTTTCTTGCCCCATGTGCCCAACCCAACCAGCCTCCGTAATTACCCCTGTCTTCTGACATAAAACGCAATTTATATTATTACCTTTATCTAATAATTAGGGAATGCCAAAAAATGGGGAGGGGGGAGGATTATTTTTAGGAAGTCAATTTTTTTTTCTGTACAAGTGGGCAATGGGGCCTGGAATTTATTCCGTTCTGCCCGAAATCCAGCGGGCATTCCCTCCATTACAGGCCTTGCCATGTGTCCTGTAAGTAGATTAGGGCCACAATGGGTATGTTTCTGAACACGGGACAAATGGGGGTATCCATTTTGGGGTGAACATCTTCATTTATATGTACACTGTACAAAAAAAACAGTTTTTAAAATTGACAAAATTGCCAAAAAAATGAAAATCGTAATTTTTTCTTTCTGCTTTGCTTAGATTCATTCAAATACTGTGGGGTCAAAATACGCAGTAGACCCCTAGATGAATTTGTTAAGGGGTCTAGTTTTCAAAATGGGGTCATTTGTGGGGATTCTCTATCGTTTTGGCCGCTCAATGGCTCTACAAGTGGGCAATGGGGCCTGGAATTTATTCCGTTGCACCCTGAAATCCAACGGGTGCTCCTTACATTATAGGCTTAGCCATGTTTCCTTTAAGTAGATTAGGGCCACAATGGGTATGTTTCTGAACACGGGACAAACGGGGGTATCCATTTTGGGGTGAACGTCTTCATTCCTATGTACACTGTACAAAAAAACCTGTTTTTAAATTGACACAATTGCCAAAAAAATGAAAATCATAATTTTTTCCTTCTGCCTGGCTTAGATTCATTCAAAAACTGTGAAGTCAAAAAAGTCATCAAACCCCTAGATAAATTTGTTAAGGGGTCTAGTTTTCAAAATGGGGTCACTTGTGGGTGTTCTCCATCGTTTTGGTCACTCAATGGCTCTACAAGTGGGCAATAGGGCCTAAATCTCCTTCAAGCAAAATTTCTGTTCCGAAAGCCACCGGTTGCTCCTTTCATTTTGGGCCCCATTGTGCATCCAGACATAATACTAGGGCCACAATGGGTATGTTTCTGAGCACGGGACAAACAGGGGTATCCATTCTGGGGTGCAAATCCTCATTTTCATGTGTAGTATAGAAAAAAGTCCTGTCTTTAAAATGACATATTTGCAAAAATATGAAATTTTAGTTTTTCTCCTCTAAATTGCATTGAGTCCTGAATAAAAACTGTGGTGTTAAAATACTTATGACACCCCTCAGTGAATACATTAAGGGGTGTAGTTTTTAAAATGGGGTCACTTGTGGGGGTATCTATCATTTTGACTCCTATGAGCCTTTCCAATCTTGGCTTGGTGTAGGAAAACAAAGTATTCCTCAAAATGCTGAAAAGTAATGTTAAATTTGTACGTCTCCTAAATGGTTAAAAAAAAGCGAAAGTTTTTCCAATGTGCGCCCAAAATAAAGTAAACGGATGGAAATATATATCTTAGCAAAAATTTCTATGTTATGTTTGCACATATTTGAGATATTGCAGTTGGAAATGTGAAAAAATGACGATTTTTTCAAAATTTTCCCAATTTTGGCGCTTTTAATAAATAAACACAAATTCTATCAGTCTTTTTTTTCCGCCTAAATGAAGTACAACATGTGACGAAAAAACAATGTCAGAATCGCTTGGATATGCAAAACCTTTCTGGTGTTTTTCCATGTTAAAGTGACGTGTCAGATTTGCAAAATTTGGCCTGGTCATTAAGGCGCAAACAGGCTTGGTCACTAAGGGGTTAAATTGATTACCACACTGTAGACCTTCTGGGATGGGGAGGGAGACAGCATGGTGGTTTAGTAGAGGGAATAAAACTGATCTAGACGAATTTAGATCTGCTAGAAAAGCTTTTTGCCACCTTTTTAAGGAAAAGGACACTGAGATCTGAATTAGCAGAATTGGCAGTTGGAGTATCTTATAACAGCCTTACCCTAGGCCAGAATTTAAGACCTATATTAACTTCAAGAAAGTCAAATGCCTTACAAAACCTGGAGTTTTAGAATTGGGAAGGAATTACACTCTTTATGCTGGAGGCTAGAATTTTTTTCAAGCATCTTAAAGGGGTTGTCCACGATTAGAAAAAATGGCTGCTTTCTTCAAAACACAATACCACATACAATCCTATAGACAAAGGTGGCACGGTGTTTAGAAGAAAGCAGCCATGTTTAAATTGAGAAGCAAGATGGCTCAAGGAGTCTGGGGCTCAAAGCTTCTTCCCTGATTTCAAAGCAACCACCGCCTTCTACGTTCATTGGCGGAGGGAATCCCATCTCCTGAGCAGCATTAAATATTTTAACCAACAGTAGGATTAGTTAGGTGAATAGTCATTGGGGAGACTGTCTGGGCCTGGTGCTTTCCCCCCCAGAGAAGGTCCTAATGGCTTCTACAATCTCTTGATCAGTGAGGTGAGAGTCTAGTAAGGCACAGATCATCAGACAACCTCCATAAGGGCAAGTTACTGAGAAAATCAAATGCCGCAGAGTAGTCTGAACTGCATTTAGAAGCATATATGCTTAGGAATAATATAGTTTTAACTCGTCATTAATGGCAGTTAAGTTACTGTACACAATCCTGAAGTATTCAATACATGGAGTCAGACAGATATGTCAGCAACTTCCCATTTTATTGCCCACTAGCTTGTTACCTGTGACTTCGTCTATGTGGAATTTGTATTCTTTTTTTAATCTAATCTGTGTTTTGCTGTATATTAAAACCTCAAAAGATGACGAACGCACGTCTCTTTTCTGTCGTTCAGCAGATAAAACACGCTGTCTTAGTGAGTCTTCAAGCATCTCGGCAGCTGTCAGATGTGTGATGCTCAGTAACTAAAATGTGAGTGACCTGAGTTTGCTCTAGGGTCTCGGCAGCTCTATAGAATGCGTGACGTTCAGCATCTAAGGTCCGGTGGGCCTCAGATTGCTCTAATGTCTTGCCAATTCTAAGACGTGTGAGCTCAGCATCTACGGTCCAGCGGCCATGAGATTGCTCCAATGTCTGTGTAGCTCTAAAAAAAAAAAGTGATGGATCAGCATCTAAAGATGACCTGACCTTGCTCTAATATATCTCTAGGGAGCCGTGCGACGCTCAGCATCTAGGGTTTGGCGGACCTGAGATTGCTCCAATGCCGCTGTAGCTCTAAGAGACGCGTGACACTCATAATCTAAAGTGCAACAGGCTTTAGACTGCTCCGAGGTCTCTACTGCTCTAAGGGCCCATTTAAACGGGATGAATGTTATGCAAACGATGCTCCACACTCGTCCCTGCACACACTTGCTCCCATGCTGTTGCGCAGGAGCTAGTAGCGCTAGCTTGCTCACAGAACAGCCAGCAGTATGTGCGGGGACCAGATCATCAGATCTGGGCATCAGATTCTTGGGTTCTAGTAATTTTCACAGCTCGAGCTCTGCTAGAGGAGCGTGCCAGATCTGACTTGCTTGTAGGCGGCATATTAAAAGTAGACTAAAAAATGGATAGGAAATACAATTATTAAAAGGAAACCATTTCTTACTCAGCTGAGGTAAAATTAAAGCTGCTCTGTGATTGGTTGCTCTGGGTAACACAGATTTTCTTTAAAATCTCAATCCATGTTAATGTGCCTTTAGTTCAAGTTTTAATCCCAAGCAACACCGGGTATCCCTGCTAGCTTAATAATCGCACAGGTGTGGCAATGACATCTGGCCTCACGTGTCTGCCCGTTTGTGTAGGCCTAGCTTATGATGTGCACCCTCTTTCCCTCCGCCTTGCCGCACAGCATGGCGGTGCAGTGTAGGTGCGCATGTCACATCACCAAAAAAAATCTGTTTTGTCGCGTTCCCTAGAGAACGCTCTAAATATTTGGGATAAAGCGTAGCTTTCATCAGATAGGCTATCTCCCTGCTAAATGTAATCAAAATCAGTCAAACAGACAGAGAGGGAGGTTGGTGCTGATAAGTTGCAGGAGCTGTGAGCTGTGGGCGGAGCTACAGTGCTGGGCAGTAAACAAGATCTATACATGCTGGAAGTTGTAGGTGACAGTCTGCTGTGTCTACTGCGTAAGTGATCCATGTGAATACAGCAACAGATTGGCAGCTGCACAGGATGAAGAGGGTCCAGAGCGGCAGATAAAAAGTGCAGGTTGCCGCTACATAATTGTACCTCCTAGACGTCAGCATTTTGGGCCGGAAAAGCATATAAACGTGTCAGCAGTCACCACTTGAAATAAATGTTGGTTGGGCTTTTAAATATACTGGAATAAAGCTTATAGTTTTATTCTATATTATTACACTGGCTATTTATACTGTGTGCATATTGCCTACTGAGGTGGAGGAGTGATTTCTGTGGAGCTGGTCACCTGTGTTTGTTTTTTTTCTATGCCTGTGTGCCATACCATCCATGCCTTCTAGAGATGAGCGAACGTACTCGTCCGAGCTTGATACTCGTTCGAGTATTAGCGTGTTCGAGATGCTCGTTACTCGAGACGAGTACCACGCGATGTTCGAGTTACTTTCACTTTCATCTCTGAGACGTTAGCACACTTTTCTGGCCAATAGAAAGACAGGGAAGGCATTACAACTTCCCCCTGCGACGCTCAAGCCCTATACCACCCCCCTGCAGTGAGTGGCTGGCGAGATCAGGTGTCACCCGAGTATATAAATCGGCCCCTCCCGCAGATGCATTCTGACATAGTTCAGGGAAAGTGCTGCTGGTGCCGGAGCTGCTATAGGGAGAGCGCTAGGGGTTATTTTAGGCTTCAAGAACCCCAACGGTCCTTCTTAGGGCCACATCTAACCGTGTGCAGTAGTGTGGAGGCTGCTTTTTGCAGTGTTGCACATTTTTTTTTTTTTGTATATCGGCCGTGCAGAGCATTGCGTCCTGCAGTAATTTTACATTATCCAGGGCCAGTAGTGGTGAGGCAGGGACAGAAGACATATTTAGTGTATATAGGCAGTGGGCCTTTCCAAAAACATTTGGGGAAAAAAATCTATTTGGGCTGCCTGTGACCGTCCTCTGTGTACTGGGTCTCTGCTGGGGGTAGTTGTCCTAATTCATACGCAGCCAGCTAAGTGTTACAGCAGGCTTGCGCAAAATTCTTTCCTGCCTCTGTGTTGCCTCTTACATCACCGCTGTATTCCTGTCCACAGTGAAACAGTCTGCAGTAATTTTACATTGTCCAGGGCCAGTAGTGGTGAGGCAGGGACAGAAGACATATTTAGTGTATATAGGCAGTGGGCCTTTCCAAAAACATTTGGGAAAAAAAATCTATTTGGGCTGCCTGTGACCGTCCTCTGTGTACTGGGTCTCTGCTGGGGGTAGTTGTCCTAATTCATACGCAGCCAGCTAAGTGTTACAGCAGGCTTGTGAAAAATTCTTTCCTGCCTCTGCTGTTCGTTCCGTACGCGAAGTCAGCCTCCAACCACAGGCCAATAAGCGGCACATTTAATTACAGCGTTCTGTTTCTGCACTACTGGTAATACACCATGCTGAGGGGTAGGGGTAGGCCTAGAGGACGTGGACGCGGGCGAGGACGCGGAGGCCCAAGTCAGGGTGTGGGCACAGGCCGAGCTCCTGATCCAGGTGTATCGCAGCCGACTGCTGCGGGATTAGGAGAGAGGCACGTTTCTGGCGTCCCCACATTCATCTCACAATTAATGGGTCCACGCGGTAGACCTTTATTAGAAAATGAGCAGTGTGAGCAGGTCCTGTCGTGGATGGCAGAAAGTGCATCCAGCAATCTATCGACCACCCAGAGTTCTGCGCCGTCCACTGCTGCAACTCTGAATCCTCTGGCTGCTGCTCCTCCTTCCTCCCAGCCTCCTCACTCCATTACAATGACACATTCTGAGGAGCAGGCAGACTCCCAGGAACTGTTCCCGGGCCCCTGCCCAGAATGGCCAGCAATGGTTCCTCTCCCACCGGAGGAGTTTGTCGTGACCGATGCCCAACCTTTGGAAAGTTCCCGGGGTCCGGGGGATGAGGCTGGGGACTTCCGGCAACTGTCTCAAGAGCTTTCAGTGGGTGAGGAGGACGATGACGATGAGACACAGTTGTTTATCACTCAGGTAGAAGTAATTGGAGTAAGTCCGAGGGAGGAGCGCACAGAGGATTGGGAGGAAGAGCAGCAGGACGATGAGGTGACTGACCCCACCTGGTTTGTTACGCCTACTGAGGACAGGTCTTCAGAGGGGGAGGCAAGTGCAGCAGCAGGGCAGGTTGGAAGAGGCAGTGCGGTGGCCAGGGGTAGAGGCAGGGCCAGACCGAATAATCCACCAACTGTTTCCCAAAGCGCCCCCTCGCGCCATGCCACCCTGCAGAGGCCGAGGTGCTCAAAGGTCTGGCAGTTTTTCACTGAGAGTGCAGACGACCGACGAACAGTGGTGTGCAACCTTTGTCGCGCCAAGATCAGCCGGGGAGCCACCACCATCAGCCTCACCACCACCAGCATGCGCAGACATATGATGGCCAAGCACCCCACAAGGTGGGACGAAGGCCGTTCACTGCCTCCGGTTTGCACCGCTGCCTCTCCCCCTGTGCCCCAACCTGCCACTGAGATCCAACCCCCTCTCAGGACACAGGCACTACCGTCTCCTTGCCTGCACCCACACCCTCACCTCCGCTGTGCTCGGCCCCATCCACCAATGTCTCTCAGCGCACCGTCCAGCCGTCGCTAGCGCAAGTGTTGGAGCGCAAGCGCAAGTACGCCGCCATGCACCCGCACGCTCAAGCGTTAAACGTCCACATAGCCAAATTTATCAGCCTGGAGATGCTGCCGTATAGGGTTGTGGAAACGGAGGCTTTCAAAGGTATGATGGCGGCGGCGGCCCCGTGCTACTCAGTTCCCAGTCGCCACTACTTTTCCCGATGTGCCGTCCCAGCCCTGCACGACCACGTCTCCCGCAACATTGTACGCGCCCTCACCAACGCGGTTACTGCCAAGGTCCACTTAACAACGGACACGTGGACAAGCACAGGCGGGCAGGGCCACTATATCTCCCTGACAGCACATTGGGTGAATTTAGTGGAGGCTGGGACAGAGTCAGAGCCTGGGACCGCTCACGTCCTACCCACCCCCAGAATTGCGGGCCCCAGCTCGGTGGTGGTATCTGCGGCGGTGTATGCTTCCTCCACTAAACCACCTCCTCCTCCTACGCAACCTCTGTCTCGCAATCAAGATGTGTCAGCAGCAGCACGTTGCCAGCAGTCGGTGTCGCGCGGCGTGGCAGCACAGCGGTGGGCAAGCGTCAGCAGGCCGTGCTGAAACTACTCAGCTTAGGAGAGAAGAGGCACACGGCCCACGAACTGCTGCAGGGTCTGACAGAGCAGACCGACCGCTGGCTTGCGCCGCTGAGGCTCCAACAGGGCATGGTCGTGTGTGACAACGGCCGTAACCTGGTGGCGGCTCTGCAGCTCGGCAGCCTCACGCACGTGCCATGCCTGGCCCACGTCTTTAATTTGGTGGTTCAGCGCTTTCTGAAAAGCTACCCACGCTTGTCAGACCTGCTGCGCACATTTCCGCAAGTCCCACACGGACGCTGCCACCCTGCGCACCCTGCAACATCGGTTTCATCTGCCAGTGCACCGACTGCTGTGCGACGTGCCCACACGGTGGAACTCTACGCTCCACATGTTGGCCAGGCTCTATGAGCAGCGTAGAGCTATAGTGGAATACCAACTCCAACATGGGCGGCGCAGTGGGAGTCAGCCTCCTCAATTCTTTACAGAAGAGTGGGCCTGGTTGGCAGACATCTGACAGGTCCTTGGAAACTTTGAGGAGTCTACCCAGATGGTGAGCGGCGATGCTGCAATCATTAGCGTCACCATTCCTCTGCTATGCCTCTTGAGAAGTTCCCGGCAAAGCATAAAGGCAGACGCTTTGCGCTCGGAAACAGAGGAGGGGGAAGACAGTATGTCGCTGGATAGTCAGAGCACCCTCCTGTCTATATCTCAGCGCGTTGAGGAGGAGGAGGAGCATGAGGAGGAGGAGGGGGAAGAGACAGCTTGGCCCAATGCTGAGGGTACCCATGCTGCTTGCCTGTCATCCTTTCAGCGTGTATGGCCTGAGGAGGAGGAGGAGGATCCTGAAAGTGATCTTCCTAGTGAGGACAGCCATGTGTTGCGTACAGGTACCCTGGCACACATGGCTGACTGCATGTTAGGATGCCTTTCTCGTGACCCTCGCGTTACACGCATTCTGGCCACTACGGATTACTGGGTGTACACACTGCTCGACCCACGGTATAAGGAGAACCTTTCCACTCTCATACCCGAAGGGGAAAGGGGTTCGAGAGTGATGCAATACCACAGGACCCTGGCGGACAAGCTGATGGTAAAATTGCCATCCAACAGCGCTAGTGGCCGAAGGCGCAGTTCCGAGGGCCAGGTAGCAGGGGAGGTGCAGAGATCAGGCAGCATGTACAGCACAGGCAGGGGAACACTCTCTAAGGCCTTTGACAGCTTTCTGGCTCCCCAGCAAGACTGTGTCACCGCTCCCCAGTCAAGGCTGAGTCGGCGGGAGCACTGTAAAAGAATGGTGAGGGAGTACGTAGCCGATCGCACGACCGTCCTCCGTGACGCCTCTGCCCCCTACAACTACTGGGTGTCGAAGCTGGACATGTGGCCTGAACTTGCGCTGTATGCCTGGAGGTGCTTGCTTGTCCTGCGGCTAGCGTCTTGTCAGAGAGGGTGTTTAGTGCGGCTGGGGGAATCATCACGGATAAGCGTACCCGCCTGTCAACCGACAGTGCCGACAGGCTTACGCTCATCAAAATGAACAAAGCCTGGATTTCCCCAGACTTCTCTTCTCCACCAGCGGACAGCAGCGATACCTAAACAATACGTAGGCTGCACCCGCGGATGGAAGCATTGTTCTCTATCACCATCAAAAACGTGGACCTTTTAGCTTTATCAATCTGTGTATAATATTCATCCTCCTCCTCCTGCTCCTCCTCCTGAAACCTGACGTAATCACGCCGAATGGGCAATTTTTCTTAGGCCCACAAGGCTCAGTCATATAATTTTTGTAAACAATTTTTATACGTTTCAATGCTCATTAAAGCGTTGAAACTTTCACCTGAGCCAATTTTTATTTTAACTGGGCTGCCTCCAGGCCTAGTTACCAATTAAGCCACATTAACCAAAGCGATTAATGGGTTTCACCTGCCCTCTTGGTTGGGCATGGGCAATTTTTCTGAGGTACACTAGTACTGTTGGTACACCAATTTTTTGGGGCCCTCGCCTACAGTGTAATCCAATTAATTTTTTGCCCACCTGCATTAAAGCTGACGTTACATCAGCTGTGCTGGGCACTGCAATGGGATATATTTATGTACCGCCGGTGGGTTCCAGGGAGCCACCCATGCTGTGGGTCCACAGGGAGTTGTAACTGCATGTGTCTACTTCTAAAGAACCCCAGTCTGACTGGGGCATGCAGTGTGGGCCGAAGCCCACCTGCATTAAACATGACATTACCTCAGCTGTAATGGGCAATGCAATGGGATATATTTATGTACCGCTGGTGGCTTCCTGGCACCCACCCATGCTGTGGGTCCACAGGGAGTTGTAACTGCATGTGTCCACTTCTAAAGAACCCCAGTCTGACTGGGGCATGCAGTGTGGGCCGAAGCCCACCTGCATTTAATCGGACGTTACCTCAGCTGTGATGGGCACTGCAATGGGATACATTTATGTACAGCCAGTGGGTTCCAGGGAGCCACCCATGCTGTGGGTGCACACAGAATTCCCATTGCGGAGTTGTACCTGCCTGTGACTATTTATAAAAAACCGCGGTCTGACTGGGGCATGCAGACACCTTGACAGAATGAATAGTGTGTGGCACATAGGTTCCCCATTGCTATGCCCACGTGTGCAGCTCCTGATGGCGGTGGCACAGGATTATATTTCTCATTGTTTCTGTACAGCATTGTGGGCTATCGCCCCGCCCCTTTTAAAGAGGGTCGCTGCCTAGCCGTGCCAACCCTCTGCAGTGTGTGCCTGCGGTTCCTCCTCATGGCAGACGCACTTATAAATAGACATGAGGGTGGTGTGGCATGAGTGCAGCTGAAGGCTGCGCAGGGACACTTTGGTGTGCGCTGTGGACACTGGGTCGTGCAGGGGGGGTTGGGCAGCATGTAACCCAGGAGAAGTGGCAGCGGAGTGTCATGCAGGCAGTGATTGTGCTTTGTTGGAGGTAGTGTGGTGCTTAGCTAAGGTATGCCTTGCTAATGAGGGCTTTTCAGAAGTAAAAGTTGTTGGGAGGGGGGGGGCACTCTTGCCGCTATTATGGCTTAATAGTGGGACCTGGGAACTTGAGATGCAGCCCAACATGTAGCCCCTCGCCTGCCCTATCCGTTGCTGTGTCGTTCCCATCACTTTCTTGAATTGCCCAGATTTTCACAAATGAAAACCTTAGCGAGCATCGGCGATATACAAAAATGCTCGGGTCGCCCATTGACCTCAATGGGGTTCGTTACTCGAAATGAACCCTCGAGCATCGCGATAATTTCGTCCCGAGTAACGAGCACCCGAGCATTTTGGTGCTCGCTCATCTCTAATGCCTTCCTTTTCAGGTACAGTATTGTACGGCAGAAGTACGCTAGGGGACTGAGGCCTCATGGAATCTGGGGGTGGAAAGGGTTAATAACTTTAATTAAAGGTAGATGGAAATGGTTTGTATTGGGGATCGGGGGGTTCTAACCTGTTTTTTATTAAGTCACTCTAGGGTCAGCTATAATATGAGGAGTCTGCTATGGAAGCTGGGAAGCCTGGCGACAGAGAATGATTGGCCAAGAAGATAATGGCAGTGACCTATCAGGAGAGAACATCTCTGTGAGGCAAGGGCCTAGCAACAGGCTGTGATTGGTGGAGGTTTGAGCGGGAAAGAAGAGAGGAGATATCATTAAGTCAAGTTGCAGAATCCTGACTAGTTGATTAGTTGGTCGTGATCCTGACTAAGCTGGGCTGCTGCATCCACCTGCTCCTCACTTGCACTGTTTGCAGTGGAATGACCGGGACTGGTCTGGAGTGAATCCACGTGAGTGCTGCTGTTGCCTTTATTATTCATTAAGCTGCAGAATCCTGTCACAGTTTTCCTCACAGCATTTAAGGTTGCCTCGCCCACCCGCCCAATGTTTTTTCGTGATGTGAATGCTTTGTCGCGGCAATTTAAACGGGGGATGACGCCCGCCTCCTGCGGGTGGACAGAAAGGTTATTAAAAGGACTTTGGTGCTGTAGACTGGAGTATGCAGGACTAAGTCTACAGGTTATATTATATATGATTTTATTATATTTGGTAGACTTGAGGTGGACGGACTGAGTCTACGTGTTATATCGGTTATGATATTTAATATATTTGATTTTATTATATTTGGTAGACTTGAGGTGGACGGACTGAGTCTACATTTTATATATTTTATGATATTTAATATGTTATTCAAAATTGCCGTCGCTTGAATGGTTCCGTCAGCAGCGACGAGACCGGCGTCCCATGCCGCGAGCCCCGAGCTCCGCACATGGAGGAAAAGTAAGTGACTCTATATAAAGCAACTAGTATTGTGTGATGTTATGCTTGAAAAAGGCGCTCTTAATAGCGTCGAAACGCGTTGCAAGACTGACATAGTTTTATTGTATGAATAAAAATATACTTAATTGTATATTTCGGTGATCTGGAAGTTCCTATTTTGGATTGCAAAAAGCCCCAAAAAAAGAGCGCAGGAGGATTTTTTTCTTGTCTTCTATAAATCACCCCAGACAGATATTTGTCCAGCCTTTGTTTGAACACTTCCATTGAAGGAGAACTCGCCACCTCCCGTGGTAACCTGTTCCACTCATTGATCACCCTCAATGTCAGAAAGTTTTTTCTAATATTTAATTTGTGTCTCCTCCCTTTCAGTTTCATCCCATTGCTTCTAGTCTTCCTTGTGCAAATGAGAATAGGGCTAATCCGTCTGCACTGTGACAGCCCTTCAGATATTTGTAGACAGCTATTAAAGTCTCCTCCCAGCTTTCTTTTTTGCAAGCTAAACATTCCCAGATCCTTTAACCGTTCCTCATAGAACATGATTTGCAGACCGCTCACCATCTTGGTAACTCTTCTCTGAACTTGCTTCAGTTTGTCTATGTCTTTTTCAAAGTGGGGTGCCCAGAACTGGACACAGTAATCCAAATGGGGTCTGACTAATGAAAAGTAGAGGGGGATAATTACCTCCCGTGATCTAGACTCTATGCTTCTCTAAATACATCCCAAAATTGTGTTTGCCTTTTTGGCTGCTGCATCACATTGTTGACTCATGGTCAGTCTCTGATCTATTAGTATACCGAAGTCTTTTTCACATGTGCTGCTGTTTAACCCAATTCCTCCCATTGTATGTGCTTTTTTCATTGTTCTTGGCCAGATGTAGGACTT
Organism: Eleutherodactylus coqui; assembly: GCF_035609145.1. Taxonomy (NCBI): domain Eukaryota; kingdom Metazoa; phylum Chordata; class Amphibia; order Anura; family Eleutherodactylidae; genus Eleutherodactylus; species Eleutherodactylus coqui. The sequence continues at coordinate 165,189,527 of NC_089838.1, forward strand.
TGCATTTCTCCTTGTTAAATACCATTCTGTTAGTTGCTGCCCACTGTGCAAGCTTTTCTAGATCTTTTTGAATACTCTCTCTCTTCCCCTAGTGTTAGCTATTCTTCCTAGCTGTGTGCCGTTGCCAATTTGATCAGTTTTGCATCAATTCCCTCCTCCAGATCATTTATAAAAATGTTGAACAACACTGGGCCCAGGACAGAGCCTTGTGGTACCCCACTTGATACATTCTTCCACTTGGATGTGCAGCCATTTATGATCACTCTTTGAGTACGATCACTCAGCCACTTGTGAATCCAACTAACAGTTGCCTTGTCATTCCCATATTTAATAATAATAATCTTTATTTTTATAGCGCCAACATATTCCGCAGCGCTTTCATAGACAGGGGGAATACAAAAAGACAAAAAAAAATTACAGAACCACGGTTACATAGTAGTCAGTTGATGTAAACAGTAGGGGTGAGGGTCCTGCTCCAACAAGCTTACATACTACAAGCAATGGGGTAATACAGAAGGTAAATAAATAAATCTTGGTATTTGTATAGCGCCAACTTATTCTGCAGCACTTTCAGGTAATTATTACTTATTACCCCCCACCAAGCTGGGTTCTCATTTTACCGACCTCGGAAGGATGGAAGGCTGAGTCAACCTTGAGCCGGCTACCTGACTCACACGGGGATCGAACTTGCAACCTTTAGGTCGTAGGCGAGAGCTTACACTCTGCGCCACACGAGGCTTAAGGGGCTGGAGAGGTGCACGGTGTGGAGAGTGAGGCATGCTATACACAGACAATGGCAGAATCGTTATGACTGCAGGAGCGGTTTATCATGGCTAGCAGAAATTGCAGTCAATAGGTCAGGTAGCAATGTTATCAGGCGGCGTACAGAGGAGTTTGTTTAGGGTATGCGGTATGCCTCCCTGAAGAGGTGTGTTTTTAGAGCACGCCTGAAGTTCTGCGAGTCCTGGATTGCCCGGGTAGCCTTTGGTAGTGCCTTCCAGAGGACCAGTGCTGCTCTGGAGAAGTCTTGGAGGCCGGAATGAGAAGTTTGAATTTGAGGGGTGCACAGTCTAGTTTCGTTAACAGAGCGGAGAGCCCGGGCTGGGTGATGGATTGAGATGAGGGAGGCAATATAGGGGGGCGCTGCGCTGTGGAGGGATTTGTGGATGAAGGTAGTAAGTTTAAATTGAATTCAATATTTAACGGGCAGCCAGTGCAGTGACCGGCACAGGGTAGAGCGTCCAAGTAGCGGCTGGACAGGAAGGTGAGCCTGGCTGCTGCATTCAGGATGGATTGGAGAGGGTAGAGTCTGGTGCAGGGGAGGCCGATCAGCAAGGAGTTGCAATAATCGAGCCATGAGTGGATGAGGGCAACAATAAGTGTTTTTAGCGTGTCTACAGTGAGAAAAGAGCAGATTCTTGCGATGTTCTTGAGGTGCAGCTTACATGTTCGGGCCAGAGATTGGATGTAGTGGGTAAAGGAGAGATCAGAGTCAAATATGACCCCAAGTCAGCGGGCATGCTGTCTGGGAGTTATGGTGGTGCCATACACTGAGATGGAGATGTCAGGATGAGGTCGGTTAGTGGAGGGTGGAAACACCAGTAGGTCAGTTTTAGAGAGGTTTAGTTTTAGGTAGAGAGAGGATATAGTGTTTGAGACAGCGGACAGACAGTCGGTGATGTTTTGAGGAAAGGTGCAGAGATGTCACAGGAAGAGGTGTATACATGGGTGTCGTCAGCGTAGAAGTGGTTTGTCCAATAGGGGCTGTGTAGATACAGAAAAGGGGGGAGTGAGGACCAAGCCCTGGGGGACCTCAACAGCAAGGGGAAGAGGAGGAGAGGTAGAGCCAGCAAAGGATACGGTCAGACAGGTAGGAGGAGAACCAGGACAGAGTAGTGTCCTTTAGGCCGATGGAGGTCAGAGAGAGGTTGAATATAGTGGTGAGATGGGAGATGACCACTGGGGAGAGGGATCGGAGGAGGTGTGAGGGGAGAGGGTCGCTAGCGCAGGTGGTGGGGCAAGCAAGGAAGAGCAATTTGGAGACTTCTTCCTCTGTCGTTGGTCTGAGTACAGACAGTGAGCAGGAGCTAGATGCAGTGCTGACAAGACTAGGGTCAGGGCTTGTCTGGGATAGGGAAGTTATTTTCTGACGGATGTCATCAATTTTCTTTTTGAAGTAGGCAGCCAACTCTACAGCACTGAGATCCGTCACCGGGGGCTGCGGTATAGGGCTGAGAAGGGAGTGAAAAGTATCATAGAGTCATTTAGGGTAGTGCGGTAGTGAGGAGACGAGAGAGGTGAAGTAGACTTGTTTGGCATGGTGGAGGGCAAGGTTGTAGGTTCTGAGCATGAATTTGTAGTGGAGAAAGTCCGTGGACGTTTGCGACTTCCTCCACAGCCGTTTAGCACTTCTAGAGCACCTCCGGATAAAGCGCGTTTGAGGCGTGAGCCAGGGTTGCCGCGTTCTACATCGGATGGCTTGGTTACTGGGGGGGCGCTGCTTCATCCAGGGCATATTTAAGAGTGGTGTTGTAGTGAGCGGCAGCCAGGTTGGGGCAGGCGAGGAGAGAGATAGGGCACAGAGAGGATTGTAGGGATTCAGCAAAGTCCTGGGTGTGAATGGCCTTAAGGTTCCTGTAGGTACGGTAGGTAGGTGGGTCTAGAGAGATGTTAGGGAGTGTGACAGAGAAAGAGAGGAGGTTATGATCCAAGAGTGGGAGATAGTGAAGTTGGAAGCAGAGCAGAGACGGAAGAAGACCAGATCAAGAGTGTTTTCATCCCTGTGAGTGGGAGAGGCTGTGAGTTGAGAGAGACCAAGGGAGGTGGTGAGCGAAAGAAGCTGAGAGGCAGATGGGGAGATAGGTTCATTAGTGGGGATGTTAAAATCACCTAAGATGAGGGTTGGAATTTTGCAGGATAGGAAGTGGCGGAGCCAGGCAGCAAAATGGTCCAAAAACAGGCGAGGAGCACCTGGGGGGCGATAGATAACTGCTACTCACATGGACAGCGGGTGGAAAAGCCATAGCGTATGTACCTCAAATGATGGAAAAGTGAGTGAGGGTACAGGGGGATGACCTGTTAGGTGCATTTCGGGGAGAGAAGAGCACCTACTCCTCCACCACACCTGTCATCTGGTCTCGGGGTATGGGACAACTGCAGGCCATTGTAAGACAATGCAGCAGGGGAGGCCGTGTCAGACTGCTGTATCCACGTTTCTGTGAGAGCTAGCAGATTTAAAGATTTAGCAGTAAAAAAGTCATGGATGGTGGGGAGTTTATTACATGCTGACTGGCAGTTCCAGAGCGCACATTTAAAGGAGTCAGGGGAGGGTATGCATGGGCTAGCAGTTGGGCTTGGGGATTTCATTAGTGAGTCAGGTAGGGGGTGATAGTTAGGAGCAGTGGAGGGTGGGCCAGGATTGGGAGAGATATCCCCAACTGCTAGTAGCAGCAAGATAGCAAGGGTAAGCAGATGGTTAGGAGATTTATGAGGGCGACTATTATATTAATTAGTGGCATTAGGGGGTTTGAGGCTAAGCAAGAAGGTAAAAAGTGCATGCGAGCTGTGAATAGGTGAGGGCAGGAGAGAGAGGCTAATATGAATAGAATGCCCCAGAGGTAGGCACTTGAAAGAAGTTCGGAAACTGAGAGCAAGGATGAGAATAAAGGTGACAGCATTAGCGATAGCTTTGAAGTGTAAAGCATTTAGGCAGAGTTTGTAGCCTACCTGTCTCCTACCCTGTCGAACTGCCATGGTCAAACTGCATCACACTTCATCCAGCCCACACTTAATACAGCACATAATTTGCATGGCAGCCACACGCGTGGCATACATGCTTACACTGATATTATAGTGAAAGTTTAAGGTACAAATAGGAAACAGCTGAGAGTGGCTAATCAGGTTCCAATTGACTAGCCAGCTGACTTTAGCATTGCAAACCTAGTGACCAAAAGGAGGAGGGGGGGCAGGAGTGAAATTTATTCCTCTCCTTAGATAAGGCAAGCATCTCAACAGGGATGGGTGAAAGATGCCATTTGGGTGAGGTGGATGGCAGAAATGACTAAAAGTAGAGTTTCATTCAGCCAGTAAAACGTACCAATGCAGACAGATGAAATGCAAAACACAATTCACAGCGCAAGCAGCACAAATGATTTAGGCAAAGGGCAATAACAGATATTTGGTTATTTTTTCAATAAGTATGGTATGAGATACTTTGTCAAATGCGTTACTAAAGTGAAGATACACTATATCCACCGCATTTCCCTGATCAACCCAGTCGGTGATTCTGTCATGGAAGGAAATTAGATGATTAGCTGATTGTCAGGCTTGCTGCACTGACAGTCATTATTAGCAGTCAGCAAAGAAGTGGGAGCGCCAAGCTGCTCTTCTACTTCCTGCTTCTGTCTTGGTCAAGACGACATATACAGTTTTGATCAGAAGCCGAAAGTAGAACATTTCAATGGGAGTAAAACCGGTGCTTCCACTTCCTGTGCTGAGCACTGATGACAACTGTCTGTGCAGTAGGCCAGATGATCAGCTAGTGCATGAGGGGCCAAAATGGCAGACCCAGATCCAGCAACTACTGATGACCTATCCAGAGGACAGGTCATCAGTTGAAACGAGGGCAGAAAACTCTTTTTAAATGTGATAGTTTTAGGCCTCATGTCCACGGGGAAAATCAGATCCGCTGCAGATTCTACATGGAGAATCTGCAGCGGGTCCCTCCTGCCCCGCGGACATGAGCGCTGAAAATAGCAATTTAAAAGCATTTACCTATCCGTAGCGGGCGGGGAAGGTCAGCTGTTCCTCACGGCCGGATCTTCATTTTCGGCCGGCGGATGAATTCGTCACGCCGGCGGCACGTCGGCAACGTGCCGCGCGCATGCGCGGGCACATCCGCCGAGCCGAAGCAAGAAAGATGCGGCCGTGAGGAAGAGAAGACCTTCAGCGCCCGCTCCGGGTGAGTAATTCTTTTAAATTCCTATTTTTGGTCTCCCGCGGATCCGGACGGCTTCCATAGGCTTCAATAGAAGCCCGCGGGAGCCGACCCCGCGGGAGACCCGCATGAAAATGGAGCATGGTCCGGATTTTTTCATGCTCCATTTTTTTAAAAATCTCTTTTATTGACGATCCGCGGGTATTTATTTACCCCGCGGGTGGTCAATGCATCCCTATGGGGTGCGGATCCGCGGGCAGAAGAAGAGTTAAAATCCGCTGCGGATTTTAATTCTTATTTTGCCCGTGGACATGAGCCCTTATAGATTTGATGATTACAGAGACAGTGATACCAATTATGTGCCTTTTTTAATACACAGTATATGTTGCCAAGAAATTTTAATTTTATATTCTTAAATATTAAACTGTATTTTATCCTAATTTTGACAGTCCTACCAGAGGTCTTGACCATGCAACTTCTACTATACTAGTGTAGTAAGCCTGTCACTGTAGTGCTGACAGGTATCCCACAAAGTTATACTTCAGGCTGGGTCTAATAGATTTACTAAGTAAGCAGACCTAAAGCCTTCATGAGGCTTCTGGGTTCCATGACAATGTATAGGCTTTTCCTGATCATGTCACTTCTGGACTGATGGGAGGAGAGAGAGAGCCTGCTCTTTCTAACTACTTAGATGCCTAAGTTGCTATTAACTGTGGTATCTAAGGGGTTAAACTACTAGGATTTGCATTATTTCCAGAATTGCTCCAGAATTGTTTTGGACCCACCTCTGGTTACGAATACTAATGCAAAATACTGACAAGCACTGCCATGTGAATGAAGGAGCCTGGAGGGGTATTGTCTCTCCTTGAAGGGAGCACTTAGAGGGTGAATGAGGAGACTTATAAGGCCATGCATGCTCCTCTAGGTAATAGGCAAATAAGGAAGATGGAACAATATCTCTGCAGCACCATCTATTGGTTAGCAGCATTTCTTCAAATCAATGTATGTGCTGCCATCCATTTGTTGGCGCTGCAGAGGTATTGTCCCATCTCCCTTATTTGCCTTTTACCCAGGGGAGCATGCATAGCCTTATGAGTCTTACTCACCCTCTAGGTGCTCTCCTCAAGGAGAGACAATATCCCTCCCAACTCACATCACAGGCCTCTAACTAGCCAAGCCAGGATCCTACTGCCCACTGATGAGGGGCAAACACCCCGAAACAGCTGGATTCTGGCTTGGTTTTCAATTCTCAAACTTTAGGACTGTATAAAGGATTGTACATTGATTTGAAGGAATACTGCTGTTCAATAGGTGACGCTGCAAAGGCATTGTTCTATCTTCCTTATTTGCAATGAAGAAGACTTACACTGCAAAGTTGTTCATGTTTTGTAAAGCTGAAGGTTAGCTTTGGGAAAACAAATGTAGGATTCAGTCATGTTCAAGGACATAGTTGCCCTCTAGTGGTCAAAATTCAGAATTCAGCTCGCACTATTTCAAAGCAATTTATCCAGCACAAAACAAAGCTTAGAATACAGGTTTCTGATTTCATACTGTACAGTTCTCCATTCAGAGCTCTCAGACACGCATACTTAAAGTTTATTCAGTGGCTACAAGAACAAAAACTGTTGTTACATTACAGACAAATCACTAATTTCAGATCTGCTGCTATTGGGTAACTTTTAGAGCAACTTCACACACTGGATACGTTGTGGAATTATGGCTGTATAATGCACATGGAAATTTCATAACAAAAGTACAGTACAATATTAATCCATGGGGTTTTAAAGAGAATCTATCAGCTTAAACATGCTGTCTAAACTGCAGGCATGCTGTTATATAGCAGGAGGAGCCGAGCAGATTGATATATAGCTTATGGGGAAAGATTCCGTATAACTTGTATTTTATTCATACCTCTGCTCATTCGGAGCTAAACAGTCCAATGGGTGGAGCTATCAGTGATTGACAACTGTGTATGACTGTACATACAGAGATAGCTGTCAGTCCCTTATAGCTCCGCCCGTTGGACTGTTCAGCTCAGAAAATGCTGAGATAAAAATGAATAAAATACAAGTTATACTGAATGTTTCCCCTTAAAACTATATATCCATCTGCTCAGCTCCTCCCGATCTATAACATGATGCCTGCAGTTAAGAAAGCATATTCAACCTGATAGATTCCCTTTAACAACTCTCATTCACTCACAGTGGAACAAATCCTCAGCGGACTTTAGTCATGCTGCGGATGTTCAAATTTGCAGCATGCTCTATCAGTTGTGGAAATGCTGCAGATTTTCACTCAAAATGTCTTTCCATGCAAGGAATGAAATCTGCATCTCCATCTGCACCAAAAGTCATATACATATGTATTTTAAGATCAGAGGTGAGGAAAAAAACCAAAAAAAAACATTCACTGAAAAAGCCAAGAAACGCAATACCTAATAGGCTGCAGAGCAGGCACGATCGCCACAGAGCAGGCACAGTGACCACAGGCACAATGGCTTTGGGAAGGCACAATCGCCATAAGGTAAGCACACTCGCCATAGGGAAGACACAATCGCCTTATACCCTAATAAAATGCAGTCTGCCAGACTATGATAAGGAGGAGCTACTTGTTCAGTGCAGACTAATGTTTAGTCACCCACTCAACCCAGCCCAGATTGGGGAGGAGCGACTGCAAACTACCATAGCCCGCACATGTGAACAATACCAAAGAAGCCAGCCAAAGATGGGTGTGCCCCACCATACAGCATAGCAGCTCTCACTGACATAGCAGTAGGTTGCCCTGTTTCTCCACTGGCTGACATCTTGGGCTCCCCCAAAATCTCTAGCAAACTACATGCAAAAAATACTGATACATACTAATAAATGCGGGTGTTAGTTCTGCATTTTGGCCAAAATGCATTGGCTTACGGGCCACAACAAGGCCACCACGCGTCCATCAGTACTTACGCTATCTCACTATTAACAACATTAAAATCACAGAGGTGAGAGAAAAAACTCTGGCAGAGTGCATTCTATGAGGGTTTACGGTGATTTCGCCTTCCCTATGGCGAGTGTGCCTACCTTATGGAAATTGTGCTTGCCTTACGACGAGTGTGCCTGTGGCGACTGTGTCTGCTCTGCGGTGATTGTGCCTGCCCTGCAGCCTATCAGGTATACATTTTTTTGGCTTTTTCAGTTAATGTTTTTTTTCCTCTCACCTCTGTGATTATAATGCATTGAACAAGTAGCTCCTCCATATCATCGTCTGGCTGACTGCATACTCTGAGGGTTTACGGCGGTTGCGCCTTTCTTATGGCGAGTGTGCCTACCTTATGGCGATTGTGCCTGCCCTATGGCGATTGCGCCTGCTCTGCAGCCTATCAGGTATTGCATTTTTTGGCTTTTTCAGTAAATGTAGGTATGTATTTTGATGCAGATTTATGTGGGGAAAATTTCTGTGATGTATGAAGACCTTAGGCTGCCAGTATATGAGCATCGCTAACGATCATGATTTAGCTATAATTGCCAGTCTGCGCTCAGACTTGAAAGTTCAGCCTGGCAATTATCAGTAAATCGCAAGCAGTAGCACTCCAGGACTCGCTCCCTTAGAATATTTAATGGGGTATTCAGGTTTGTATCTGTTATTTCTAATAACCATGGAAACCATACAAATTGCTAATATACATGAGTTTTGGATTCAGCTTACATATTTTTCTTGTAACTGCAGTTTCCTCTGTCTCTGTATAGTAGGATGGGATAGCCGAAGTTTTATTGAGGAGCAAAACTAAACTCTTCAAGGGTGCTTTTAGATGGAACTATTATCGTTCAACCAAGTTGTGAATGATGATTGTTTAGTTTGAACATGAGCCAACAATGAATGAGAATGTTCACTTTTTGTCAGTCTTTCATTTTATGTAGGGATAAAAACCATTGTTGGTTTGTTCACTTATTGTTCGGTTTAAACAGCAATCGTTCAGTCCCTCTCATTCGCTTATACGGCGAATGTGAGACTGAACAATTCTGATTTGAATGAGCCAATGATGTATCTGCTTTACTAAACAGACTGCATGAGAGCGAGTGGTGACATAACTCCCTCGTTCAAAAGAGAATCGGCTCATCTAAAAGGACCCTAAGAAGTGTCCAGCAAGGCATGAATGGTCATTCATTTCTATCGCTAACTAAATCATACAAACGACTGTATGTGTAGATTCTAGGTTGTCATTATTCCTCATACCCACTGTTAAAATATCTTGTTTTTGTAACATATTCTCCATCTGCCATCATTTTATAGCATTCTCTGTATATGGAATAATCCTGTTTTAACTGCAAGTTAACTACTGTACATCCAGTCTAATGGATCAGAGATATGCAGTTGTTCACATGGGATTTGTAAACTAGAGCTGGAAAGAGGGAAATCCGTCATACGCTGTTTCACAAGTCTGTGTTACCCGGACCTATCTGTGGTTCTACTGAACTTAGGTCATCATCGAATCCTATGGGTCATAGTGTGGTGTCTATAATATGGCACCAAATGCCATTGCATTGCAACAGGCTGAAACAATTATGTTGACCTAAAGGGCCTGTATGTTACGTTGTGCTGCTGGGATCTGTAGTACTAAGGTTTCTAGCAGCACAGCTCGACAGGTGGAGAATGATTGAACTGGCTGGGTGTGGTGATCTCCTGCTAGGCCATTCCCCGAGTCTTTGCTCACATATAAACCATGCTCCTGTCCGTGTCTGTCTGGTGTCCAGAGTGAGCAGTCATGTATCCATGTCCGTTACAGCTTGCTGTGTGTTTTGGTGTTCAGAGTGAGCAGTCATGAATCCTTGTCTGTTGCAGCTTGCTGTGAGTTTGTTGGTTCATGTCCGTTCGTGCGTTTATTTTCTGTCAGTTTTATGTCAGTTTGTCTGTGCTTTGTCCTGCTGAGTTTGTTTGTTATTTCTGCACCCTTAGGGTCCTCTAGTAGATATGTCTTGCTAGTGTAGGGACTGCAAGACACAAGGAACCTTGCCGTGGGCTTGCAGCTTAAGTTAATTGGCCAATGTACGAACCAATACCTCGTATTGTTATAGCTATATCATCTGCTTATGTATACAGGTATGCAAGGTGAGTGCTTTGGTCATTTGTCAGTCCCTATGTTATGTCTGTCCGTCAGTCCAGTCCGCAGTATGCAGTTCTTTGTCCAGTTGGTGTTTCTGTCAGCAGTCCAGTCTGAATTCCGTCTTAAGGTCCCTTGTTTGTGTTATACTCATCCACTTATGGGACACATTTGTGTGGGCCCTGTGCTTATTTGCCCACACGAACGTAACACTGTATCACATATATATATCACGTAACAAAATACTAAAACATCTCTTGGAACTGTTCTCATTTTCGTATTGTAAAATGTTGTTGTTCTGTTTTCTGCACATGATTATGGGGCGGCGTCCTTTTCAGAACTGCTGTAGCATTGGGAGATTTGATTAAGGGACCTTTCACACTGATCAGAATTAGCCCGCAGGATGCACCCAAATCTGCAGCTGCAGAGTTCCACATCGAAATCTGCAGGTCTAACTGTGGATTTTGATGTGGTATTGCAGGCAGGTGTTAAGTCATTTTCACTTCTGCATCAAAATCTATGTTTTACCTTTCTTTGTGATCATGGCTGGGATGATAATGAGATGACTACTGAAAAGTCATCTCTACAGAAATGTCAAACTATTAGGTTTAGTGGCCAGTATGAGAATTGGAAGATATTTAGATTTTTTAAAAATATATACAGTGGCATAGAAAAAAACCCCATAAAACATTCCAACATGCACAACCCCTTTGTGAATGCAGGGCTCAGGGTTATAAGCCGATCACCACAAATCCCCCTATTCGCATCTCTGGCAAAGCAGTTTATTTTGCCAGGGCAAGCCACAGCCAGCCTGATGTTTCAGATGAATGGCTGTTCTGTACTAACAGGATGGCAGCCATTCTTGCTGAGCAGCTCTCCTTTTTGGGACCTGAGTGGGGTATGAAGTTCAGATGCCCTACTAGGGTATATGAACAGGTAATGCTATTTTAATACAACCCCTTTTAATTTAAACAATAGCTCATTTTCTAATAACACATTCCCTTTAATGTTCTCACATTTTAGTCTATTCTGTTCATCAAAAAGAAAAGTCCAAAGTTTAATGATTCTACAGTAGTTTAATGGGGCTTTCCCAAAGAATTGATAGAATATTATGATATGATATGCCATCACATCATAATTAGTAGGGGTGCAACTCCCACCAATTCTTAGGTTTCACTCTCATGGGTGTATGGGGGCTGTGTATTACGTGTGTGTTTTTTAAGAGCATAATATGCAGTACCCAATTACATACACATGTTAAGTGTGTATTTACTGCATTTTTAACCCCCGATAGCCTATAATGAGTGTGTTACATGCCAAACTGGGACATGCTGCTTTTTTTAAATGCATATAATAAAAACGCATGTCTAAATGGCCCAAATGTAAATCAATGGGCTTCTAGGATTGCGTATTATGCTTGTGAAAAAATATGTTCATAATACTCAGTCCCCGTACGCCCGTGTGAACCCCAAGAATAAAGATGCCAAAGAAAAAAGGGGCACTTGTCCTATCAGCAAATCTATGTATGAACAAAGAAATGTGAATGCTACTTGCAGTAGATTTTGTGTGCAAATCCACCTAGAAAATCTGTGACAAAACTGTCAGTGAAAGAGGAATGAAAGGAGAAGGAGAGTAATAAGATCTTCTCCAGAGAAGGAAGAAGCTTAGTGGCCCAATGGCTAGCACTGTTGCTTTGTAGCGCTGGGGTTCTAGGTTCACATCTGATTATGGACAATATCTGCATGGAGTTTGTATGTTCTTTTCTTTTCCTTCTCCTCCTCTGGGGAAGGGGGAAGTAATGTGGTGGCTCATTTATTAGCTCTGCTACCTTGCAGTGCTAGAGTCCTAGGTTCAAACCTGTCCAAGGATAAGATCTGTATGTAGTTTTTATGTTCTCTTTGTTTTTATTCTTCTCCTTCTCCTCCACTGGAGAGCAAAATCCATGCAGGTGTTGTCCTTAATGAGATTTGTACCTAGGACCTCAACACTGCAAGGCACCAGTGCTAACTACTGAGGCATATTCATTAAAAAGGCTCCTTGTCCTTCAATTTTTCCTAAAAATGAGTTCAATTTTATGACCTGGCCGATCATGACAAACAACACTACTTATAACCTTTCCCATATTGATGGGCCCCAACAATTGCTACTCTAAGATCATTGTTGTGATCTTTCCTCCTTGGCATTATGTTAAAGCATGCCTAAATGCCAAACTGGAAGCAGAAAGGGTGTGCTTTATTTTTCACACACTACAGCTGCATGACAGTATAGTTTGGCATGTGTTCAGCTGACGATGCATTTACCTGATTTCAAAAGCATGTAAATGTGTGTTTACACCAAACGATTAATGGTTTGAATGAGCGAGTGATGTCAGAGTTTGCTTAGGCAGCCTGTTTAAACTGGCTGGTTCAAACAAGAAATTTTTCTTCTCATTCCCTTATACAGTGAATGTGAATGACTGGACTGAACGATTGGTATTTAAACCAAGAAATTAGTGCACGAGCCAATGATGATTTTTATGCCTGCATAAAATAAATGATGAATGAAGAGTGAACTATTTATCATTCGTTATCTGACCTTTGGCTGCGTTTAAACTGAATGATTATTGTCCATTTTCACTCATTTAAACTTTTTTTTGAATGATAATTGTTCAGTCTAATAGGGCCTTGAGGGCTCCTTCACACAGGCGCCCGACGAAAATCGCATAAACGAGAGGCAGCCACGACCAAGTCATAACTGAATTTCTCATTTTCATGCCCATTCAGACAGCCGGGCTGCGGCATATACTGTCGGCCAGGGGGAGAGAGTTCAGCTCTACTAAACTCCCTACCCATTCCCTCTTCCTCTTCGCCCCTTGCTGGCTGCCAGCAAAGGGAGGGGGCAGGACAGGGCAGGAACTAGTGAGCTAAACTCCCTCCCCAGCCTATTAGAGCTACTGAGAAGGGTAGGGGGAGGGATTTTAGCCATACAAGCTGCTGCTAAACTCCCTCCCACCTCCCTTTTCTGGCATGGGACAAAATCTATCTTTTCCAGCCAGCGTAAAAACGGACGTCTAGAATGTGCTCCATATGCACTATCTTTTCCGGCCGGATGATTTTACGCACTAAAAAAATCACCTGTCTGAACAAATGCATTGGAATCCAATGCTTCAGGTGGTCACAATTTTCGGACAGCGTTTTATCGCAGCGAAATAGCCATAACAAAACACTCTTGTGAAGGTAGCCTAAGGGCCAGATTTTTTTTTATTATGTCTTGAAATGTAACTCCATAGAATTCAAGGAGTTTGTACTTATTTTTTCCCGACTGTACACTACGTCACCACAGTGTGCACTAATAACTCCAAATATACAATAGATCAATGACTTTATGATCTAAGTTTGACATTTGGCACAACTCCTATAATGTCATATGTGCTTTGAGATAGGATTGCATTATTTCTACTCAATTATCATGATACACCATAACGACCAGCTCTGAAATGACAAACTCTGCTGCATCTTTATGCTTTTATTCCTAGTTTAACACATGGTAAATATCCACTAGATGGCAGTGTTGCACTGGAAGTTACAGTTTCTCCGACCTCCACTAAACTGTTCTTGCAGTAGTTATATTGAGGTATTCAATAAATAGTCAGCCTTTTTTGTATACACATGATAATCAATACTCTCAATGGTACAACCAATGTTACTCATTTTTTTTCTGTTTCTTCAACCCTGCATATTCTGAAAATCCTGCAAGATGAATATGCAGGTGCTTGGACAAAGTCACACAGGACATAACAATATGATATTATTCTATTTATGATACGTACAAGAAACATTTTTTTAAGTTCCCTATTTATCTGATATTTTTTATAAGTACTGTAAAATGTTTCTCTGACATTCCATGTGAACTAGTTTTGCAATTACGTTTGTCCACATTTGAATAGTAAATGTATTATGCTGCAAAGCTTGTGGTAAAAAAAATTGCTTAAAATTGATCCAAATGTTCCTTCTGGCTCTCATTTAGCAATAGGAACATCTTTTTATACCCAACCTGTTCAATAAATCACTGAAATAGATTTTATCTAGCATAGATTACACGGCAGTAAAATATGCCTATTGATTATTACACACTGTAGTTTTAGATTAGTATTTGGAGACCACTATTTGGTCAAACAGCCAGCCATTTTCCAATGCAGCACCTTGTTACAATGTCTGAGCTTCCTCATGGGGTTGACGGTAATTTCGGATGAGTGGGAACTGTTTAGAATGATTAACGCATTTGCCTTGGTACGAGAGGCTGATCTCTATTTGTGAGACTAAGGACCAATTTACGTGATTGAATATTGATGTGTATTCGCTCTTGTGTGTGAAAGTAAGGGTTATATACATTGCGTGAAAATCCAGTAATTACTAGACACTGGGCTAAAGACCCAGCTTACACATTTCTGCCTGAACCTATTACATCAAGCAGCTCCCCTTATTATAGTGCTGCCTGCTTGAGACAGAATATTAGTCCAGGTATCTTGTACTACAAGTTAAAAGAAATGCGTTCAGTCATCAGAGGCAAAATTGGACATGACCTTTGTAGACTACTAATTAGAGCTTAGTGGCATGCAGCGCTTCCAGTACCGACACATAACTAAGTAATTTCTGTGTACTTCAGGGGTGCACAAACTTTTCTGGTCCCAGGACCACATTGTCATATTGAACCTCTCCTAAAGGCTGCAATAAAACCTAAAATGTTATTTTCATCTAAGATAGTTATGGAGTATCTAAGTTATGTGTCGGTTATGTGTAGTGGGTGCAGGTTCCACTTTTTGGACCCCGTAGAATGAGGTTCTCCTTTTTCCTCTAGACAGGATTTCAGATAAGAGACCATGCCTGTGGATCTCTTCATTGTAGATAATTGGTTTTGTAGTAGTAGCTAAGAATTTCACAACTTCCAAAAACTACAATGGAGAGAGTTGCATGCATATATAAACACCTCTAACTCATATACTACTTTCTGGAGCGCCAAGCAGGGGTTAAAAGACCGCATTCTACAGGCATATGGGGCACCTAGAGAGGTTATTTCATGTACAAGCAGCCGCCAACAAGGGCACTGAGCAACAAATAGCTCATTTGCCGGAATGGCTTGGTTTAGCTCACCTAAAAACCAAGCAACTGTTGGCCTGTGTAACATGAGTCGCTCAATCTTTGAGTGACTGCCTGTTCACTGTGAAGAAAGGCGGCTCCACCTTCATTCACAGAAAAAGAATGAATAGAAATAAAGAGTGAAGCCAGATTACGCTTTTAACAAAATAATTTTATCCTAAAGTGCTGCTGGAAGTTTGAAAACACAAAGACAATCTTAGGGCTCTTTCCCAAGAGCGCATAAACGGCAACAGCGTTTTTATGTTTTCACACCTGCTCTGTATGAGTGCCTGAATGGGTGTTTTTCTGCGATCACGGACAGTGTTTTCTCATCCATTCATACGACTGCAAGCGTCGTTTTTAGTAAACCCTCACTCTGCCAAAATCCTCAGGATGCCTTCTAGTGTCTATATAGAGGCACCTGTAAGCTTTTCACAGCGTTGGGCACTGCATAAATAGCTCCCCCTCCCTTCTCTTTCCCTGCTCCCATAGGAGTCTATAGGACTCGCTGGTGTATATTGGCCAAAACATAGTTCCAGAACTATGTCTTGGTTGAGTGTATATGTGCCGGCCATGTAAATGTTTTCACGCTGCTGCCGTATTTATGCACCGTATATTCGCCTGTGTGAATGGCTGCATTGGAAACCAATGCTTCACATGGGTACCATATATGCGCCTGGGCGTGAAAACGCAGCATATATGCGCTTGTGGGAATAAAGCCTTAGACAGAGTTAAAAAAAAAAATCCACCTATGAGACTTACTATCACTCGAAATAGGGTGCCTACCAACTAGCGTTTTTTTTTCGCTGCGATTTTGCTGCGTTTTTTTTTCAAAATGTCAATGGGACTTTCTAATATTAAAATCCCATTGCACAAAAATCGCAGCAATGCAAACTTGCGATTTTTGTGCAATGCGATTTTAACACTAGAAAGCCCCATTGACATTTGGGGGGAAAAAAAAACAGCGAAGCCGCAGCAAAAAAAAAAAAAACCCTGGTGGGTAGACACCCTTAGAGATAATTTTAAAACAGATGGAACTGTTCAGAATGTCCACAAGAAACGTTGCAGAAGAGCGTGGACATTGTCAAGCCCCTAAAGCAAGAAAGGTTAATGCAAAAATATCTCCAGAGTCCATGAGAATCTATGTGGCAACAGGTCATAAAACAGAAAGGAATTTCAAAATCAAGAGTGCTTCAAAATGTGATGGACAATCAATGGGAAAAGTAAAGGCCCATTTAGACACAACAATTATCGCTCAAGATTTGCTCAAAAGACATCTTTTGAGTGATAATTGTGTCTAAACACATGGCCATCGTGCACCATTCATGCACTATTCGCTCATCGCTAACTTTCAGCAAGCTAAAAATCAGCGATGAGCCTTATAAGTGCTGTGCGCTGAGTTCTCAGTGGGATACCACTAATACTATTCTTTCAGCTGGTATCCCAGTGGGAGCTATCAGCTGCATGCAGAAGGAAGCCCTCCCGCTGTCCTCTGCACACAGCGGGAGCCTTCATTTACACACTAATAAGCTCTTAAGTTTCCAACATGATGATGCACCCCCACACTACCATTATGATATAAGGGCCTACCTTGATGCAAATCTACTAAACACATGGACTGGACGAAGAGGTTGAGTAGAATACCCCATGTTCACCAGGCCTCCCACCACTAGACTATTTTCATGGGGATACTTCAAAAGTTTATTGCAAAAAAAATGCAGCAGTCAACAAACTAAATGCAGCCACTGAACAAGAATAGCAAATGAAATTATTTTTGGTGTTTATTACTCCATTGCTTCGCATTATCTGCATTGCCTGGACCAGAACACTCATCAGTATGAAAACAGGTGTTGACAAAAAGTAAAAAAACAACATATCATAATAGTATATCCAAATGAATGCAAATCGCTTGGGGAGAATAAAAATAACATAAATCAACACTTTTTGGGTGTATAAGAGAAACTATATTCAAGCAAGAACTATAAATATAATAGGGATTCTGAACAGCGGTAGTCCTAAATTAAAGGAGATGTCCCGAGGCAGCAAGTGGGTCTATACACTTCTGTATGGCCATAATAATGCACTTTGTAATGTACATTGTGCATTAATTATGAGCCATACAGAAGTTATAAAAAGTTTTATACTTACCTGCTCCGTTGCTGGCGTCCTCGTTCCCATGGAGCCGACTAATTTTTGGCCTCCGATGGCCAAATTAGCCGCGCTTGCGCAGTCCGGGTCTTCAGCTTTCTTCTATGGAGCCGCTCGTGCCAGAGAGCGGCTCCGTGTAGCTCCGCCCCGTCACGTGCCGATTCCAGCCAATCAGGAGGCTGGAATCGGCAGTGGACCGCACAGAAGAGCTGCGGTCCACGAAGGTAGAAGATCCCGGCGGCCATCTTCAGCGGTAAGTATTGAAGTCACCGGACCGCCGGGATTCAGGTAAGCGCTGTGCGGGTGGTTTTTTTAACCCCTGCATCGGGGTTGTCTCGCGCCGAACGGGGGGGGGGTTTAAAAAAAAAAAAACCCGTTTCGGCGCGGGACATCTCCTTTAACAAAGTTCTAAAGAGTAGAATCAAAGTAAAAAAAGACAAGATAAAAACAATCCTTGCGCTGCTTATGCACAGCGAGGATAAATTAAGTAAAGTAGAACTTAATTCACTGAGGGGGTTTGGACTACAGCCAGGTTAGCCAAATATGGGGAATGAAGATGGTGACAGGCAGTCTTCATCCAAGCAGTTTATTTACAGTACAAGGCAGTACATATACACAGGTAAATGCAGTGGCAACGCGTTTCGGGGTGTTCTGTATCCCTTTTTCAAGCCTAATGTATTTGGGATGTATATATTATATTGTGGAGCCTTGTCACTCCAGACAGGCTCCATACCAGGTGAGGCCCATCTATTTTGCATAGCACTATTCTAAACCTCACATTAATATACTTAATATAACTATATCTGAAAGCTCCTCTTATGAGTGCCGATATAATATTTAACATTTTTCTCAAAGTACTAGAAAAGACATATGATGACACACTTTTAGCAGTACACCTTCAATGTATCAATTTATTCAGTGGTTTATTGGTAAGCAAGTTGTTAAGTTATGGTTTATTATATGAAATAAAGGAAACTGCAATAGACGATACACAAATCCAGAGAGGAGATTACATTGGATTCTTTCAGCAGCCCATGCGAAAACAATGGAGCTAATTGCAGAGCTCAGACTACCTGATGGGCACTGCAAACAGCTCCTGGAGGCTCATTTACGCGCAAATGAAGCTAATAAAGTGCTAATGGACATTAGTGTCCATTAACACTTTATGCAAAAAGATCGCTAAAACTGTCGATCTTTCAATCGTTTGAAAGATTGTCTTTGCGTGTAAATGGGGCTTTACTGTATGTGCTGTATTTTTCCTATTCTGCCTTAAGTGGTCATCTCATGAAGATAACCGTGCATATGCTTGCGTCAATCAGCTAATTCTCTTTTTACTGTAGATGATACATATTGATGCTTCTAACACTTCTGTCGGTTTACAGCCATTTTTCCGTAGGAAGTCCAGCATATGTAATGACAGTTCTCATATAGAATGCATAAGGGGTGAGGCACTGGGAATTAACATTTGCTTCAGCTACTGTACATCTTGATATGATTAAATACACCTAGACTTTGTCAATGCTTGGGATGGATGTCCATTTAACCCCTTAGTGACCAAGCCTGTTTGCGCCTTAATGACCAGACCAAATTTTGGAAATCTGACATGTGTCACTTTGACATAGCATAACTCCATAAAGGTTTTGCTTATCCAAGTGATTCTGACATTGTTTTTTCGACACATGTTGTACTTCCTTAAGGTGAAAATAGTCAGATAGAATTTGTGTATATTTATTAAAAGCGCCAAAATTGGGAAAATTTTGAAAAAAATTTCATTTTTTCACATTTTCAACTGCGATATCTCAAATATGTGCAAACATACTGTACAAATTCTTGATCAGATATATATTTCCATCTGTTTACTTTATTCTGGGTGCACATTAGAAAAAGTTCATTTTTTTTTAACCATTTAAGAGACGTACAAATTTAACATTGATTATCAGGATTTTGAGGAACACTTTATTTTCCGGCACCAAGCCAAGATTACAAAGGCTCATAGGTGTCAGAATGATAGATACTCCCACAAATGACCCTATTTTAAAAACTACACCCCTTAATGTATTCACTGAGGGGGGTCGTGAGTATTTTTACCTCACAAGTGAAATATGCAAATCCAACACAGGTGACAGATCCTACACAGAAATCCATGCCAAATCTGAAATGTGTGACCAGAGCCTTATATTGCAACTCAACACTGCTTAACCAAAACATATTACGTTTGGGAGATCCTCTCTTCCTTATGTCTCTTTTTAAATCCAAAACAGGTTTGGATCTTGGCATAATGTAGAGGTGAGATTATCACCATTATCCATCATTTTCTAAGGTAATAATTCTGCTTTTCCTTACATTTTGATAAAATATGCATTTTGGTTCATAAAGATGTGCAAGAGAGCAGACCTTTAAAATATGAATTGAAGGTGATCGTAGCTCAAACTTACACTAGTCAGTGTATGAGAAACTGAATTGCAAGTATGAAGCAATTATACACTGAATGATCACTGCATTTGGAACAGCTGGTGTTTGACATCTTTTGATCAGTAATGCGGTGCCATGTGATGGACGCATCATGCTCTGCTCTTAGATAATGTGCCGACCTCTCCTCTGCACAGCATGGGTAGTTATGTCAGAATTTTTGAAACAGTTGCACTCGCTAGTTGTACCTGAATCACAGTATGAAGATTGTACTAAAACTGGTGGAACCATATATAGATATTTGACAGAAGATCACACAGTGGCAGGCCATGTGTGGTTGATCCTAGTGGTGAGTGTTGGGTCACCCGTCTAGCTCCTCAACAATGACATGTCACAGTAGATCAGTTTAAACAGCAGTACAACAGGAAAATTGGACAAATTTCCACAATGACCCTGTGGTGTACCTTGCTTTGAATGGGGTTCAACACCGAAGACTGACAAGGGTGCCCTAATGACCTTGTACCATCACTAACATCACCTCACATGGGTTCAGCACCGTCAATGGACCTTTGACACATGACAGAAGGTCATCTGGATTGACTAGTCCCATTTCTTGCTCAACAATATGGATGTCTGGGTCTGCATTTGGCATAAACAACATGAAAAGCCATATTCCATGGTTGCACTGTTTGGGTTCAACAAGCCAGTGGTGTCATGGTCTGGGAAGGATTTTCCTGGCATGGCTTAGAACTGTTGGTCATCATACCACAATCCTTGAATAGTAAATGCTACAGGGATCTGTTATCTGACCATCTTTATCCATATCTTTAGAAAATCTACTTCGACCACAGTGCCATCTTTCAACAGGACAATGTTTTGTGTCACCAAGTTTGGACCGCTGAGGAGTGGTTGGAGGAACACAACAAGGAATTCTCTACACTGCCTTGGCCCTTAAACTCACCAAGGTGTAACCCCATTGAACATGTTTGGAATATGCTGGAAAGAGCTGTGAAATCTGCTCCCACTTATCTGCAAAATGTACACCACTGACAGAGCTGCCGCAGTGGGCATAGGTCAAGTTGAGTATGGAGGATTTTGCCACCTTGTGGAATCTGTTCCGTGATGTGTAAAACCTGTAATCACCCAAAAAACTGGACTAACCCATTATTAAGTAGGATTCCTAATGCAGTGATCGTTCAGTGTAAATCACAAGCAACTTAACCATCACAAAAAAACAGTTTCTTATCAGGTAATTGCCACTTGCAATTCCTGATGCAAATTATATCCACTGAAGGGGGAGTTAAGTTTTAATACCAATGTAATTTTTGGCAATTCTTTCCAACTCAATTGATTGCAAATTTTATACAGTAACTTCGAGACAAAGGTCTTTTAAACTGTACGACTTTGGAAAGTGTTTTGTTATGACTATTTTCTCTAAGGTACCTGCTAAAAAATAACTGAAAATAAGCATAGTCATTAGCAAACGATTACAATGAATAATTATGCTAGATGAACCAGGAATTAATTTATAATTAGAGGATAGAAATAAATGTCTAATGAATATGTTTCCAAAAATTCTTTGATGTAAAAATAATTAGTTTGGTCCAGCTTCTACATCAAGAACGATTTTAAAATTATGCAGACACTTGAAATATTCAGTATTTGGAGAAGACCTTTAATGGTCATTAGGCAGTAAAGCACATGCAGTGTGATATTCAATCTAGACTCAAATTATTTCATGTTTTGTGTCCTTTTTATTTATTAATGTCACAAAATGATATATGAATATATTAATGATGTTTGTGCCAAACATGTTTCATTTACCACTGCAGTACTTTAATGAAAATAGCACACTCGGTCTGATGATATTATTTTTAGATTTTTACATTTAATTGTTTACTTAAAAAAGAATAAAAGTAAAAAAAAACACTATACTATTGATACAGTCAAAAAATTTATTTTAAAGAAGCCCCAATTGTACAAAAAAGTAAAAAATAAATCAGAACAACCCCTGCTATTTATTTTTATTTTTCTTTGATCCCATTCTACCAAAAGCCACAATGCAAATTGTCAAAAAAATGAATTTGTCCCAGGGATCTAGATTATCCTAAATTAGGCAAATCTAATTTCTCTATGTGCAATGCAGAATAGATAAGCTAAGCCATGGCCCTCAGTCAGTCATACCTAAAATGGAGGGCATTGGGAGGAGATGGATACTGTTTTAGGAACTTGCAATAAGTCTTGAAAACTTATTGAAGACTGAAGGCCAAAAGGCGCGGCAAGCTGTCCAAAGGAATCTTGTTCCTGCAAGACAACGCCTCTGCTCACACTGCACAAGCAACCACGGCAAAACTGGTGGAGCTAGGCTTCTAGCTGGTGGACCACCCAGCTTATTCACCAGATCTAGCTCTCTCTAAGTATCATCTGCTTCCAAACCTGAAGAAACAACTTAAGGGTACCAAATTTTACCCCATTTCTGATGCCATGGCTGCTACGGATGACTGGTTTGAGGCACACCCGAAATCCTTCTTTTTGCAAGGCTTACAGTACTTGCAATACCGATGTAAGAAGTGTGTTGACATCAGTGGAGAGTATGTGGAAGAAATGTAAAGTTTCATCTTCCTATTACTTTTCTTTCTTGTAAATCCAAAGACTTATCAGCAGCCCCTCATATAATTGCACTTTTCAAATTTATTTCCAGGTTTGGGGGCCCTTTAATGCAAAAACTTTTATTGTAGAAGCCCTAGTGTTAATCTACAATTCCAATCTCATTCACTCTCTGTGGAAACATTTAAATTTAAGTGCATTAGGGCACGTGACACCGATCATGTTGATCATCATAAGCTCTGCAAGAAAGACAAGCTTAGGTCATGAAACCTTTTTAGAAGGTTTATGTTTCAAAGCTTTAAATAAACTGAACGGGTGGTAGGTTCTGGAGTCCTGCGACTACGTACCTGTCTCTAAGATGGCTAAGGCTGCGAGTTCAAAAGAGATAGTGGAGTGTTGTTATTCCCTGTTGTCACTGATAGCTCATAATATGTGCAGGAAAAAGTCTCTTAGTGGGAAGGGAACTGTTCAAAGTAATAAAATGAAGATAAGGTGATGAGAAATGTACTGTTAGAGACATATGATACTTAAGCAAAGGATTACAGCCTTCAATATCTAGATGCAGTAGCTCCTTCGAGAAATTAATGATAGATTTCCAAGCCATAAAAAGGATGCTGATAAATTGATGATGGTAACAAAATTGCTGGAAGTTATAATTCAGTACAGCATCAGGTGTTCAGACTTGGCTTTTGCAATAAAGAAAAGAATGTGGAACATTCATTGCTCTCCAGTGTTCACAAACAAACATTAAACAACACAACAAAATGCACTGAGCGCACCTATTTTTTATTAAAAGGCAAAAGGAAAATAATCTTGGGTCCTGTATTGACGTCTATTAAATTATATCAAGTCACGGCTGTTTAGCACACTGCTGACTCTATTAATTTCGATTTAACCCAATAAGTACCAAGCGTCGTATATATACGGCGCTTGGTCCTGGGCTTTTATCACATGCCATAATAATACGGCATGGGATTAAAGCTCCTGCTTCTGCAATCAAGCAGGAGGAGGTTGGGTGCTTGGCTGTCAGAGACAGCTGAAGGAGAAGACAGAAGCAGTCGTTAACCACTTCTGCATTTGGCAGGTGACATAACACTCAATTAGCACTATGTAGAGAATACATGAAGTGCCGTTTCCTATATGAGACCCATATTGCTGGTGACCCCATATAGATTGCTAGTGACCCGTGACATGTCAGAGCTCCAGTGTCTTAAAGCCCTTTTACATACAACCACTATTGTTCTCCCGCAGGGAGTTTGAATGATAATCGACCCGTTTAAGCATGCTGAAACTGAACGACTGGACGAAAATCATCCAGTTATTCATCTTTTAAGCTGCTTAAAAGATGAACGCATATCGTTCGGCGTAAACAGCAGATGCTGCTTATAGTGAATGGAGAGGGGCAGTGGAAGAGAACTCTCCTCCAGCCACCCCACCTCCCTGCTGGCCAACCTGTCAGCAATCCAGTGATAGTCGCTCCTGTACAGAGCAAACATCACAGGGACAAGTGTCAGGCATTGCTTTCCTGACACTCGTTATATGTAAGAGGACCCTTAGCAGACCCCAGGCTAGTTCTCACAGTGACCATTGTCACTATAGGAATCCAAGATTAGAAATAGCACTAATGGACTCCTTAGGTCAACACAGGAATGGAGCAGAGCATCCAGCCAGGGTAACCACACCCAGCATCACATAGTACATAGAAAACATCCCCCTACAGTGACAGTACTCCAAAAGCAGGCAGATGTATTGCACTTTATATGCTGCTTTGGGCAGTAAGAAGAACATTTGGATATGCTGATATATTTCTGCTTTTGGAGTACTGTCACTGTAGGGGGATGTTTTCTACTACTTTGAGTATCCTGGTGGCACAAAGTGCTAAGGCAGCAGAAATGCAGTCCTCAGCTCTCACTCATGACCTGAAGGTTGTACGTTCAATCCCTGCATGGTTCAACTCAAGGTTGACTCCGCCTTCCATCCTTCCGAGGTCGGTAAAATGAGTACCCAGTTTGGTGGGGGGTACTCATTTTACGACTGCGGAATAAGTTGGAGCTATACAAATAACAACATTTTTATTTTTATTTACTATAACTGAGGCTCCTATGGGTACTCACACTACAGTCGAAAAGTGTGAAATGAAAAAAATAGGCAATGTGAATGTCTCCCAAAGGTCTTATATAGGGGAACATAGATGTTGAAAAAAGTTACAAAAATAGGTAAAAAAATTACAAAATAAAAATATATATGTAAAAAAGAAAATCATGCCCCTTGCACACCAACTTATACCATCATGCCCCTCGCGCACCACCATAACATTGCCATATTGTGACCTGTAATCTAAGCCTATACAAATCATATAGCAAAACGGCTGATACAAAATGGTGAACTCATTCCTCTACTTTATTTTAAGAATTTTAAAAATAAAGAACTATAAATTTAAAATTTTTTTTAAAACTTTTTGTACACATTACCCCAAATAAACAAAAAAATGGGAAAACTTTCAGTGAAAAGGGTATTAAAAACATCTCTATATGTTACGGGGGAAAAAACAGGGCCATAAAGCCACCACATGTCTAAAAGCACTAAAAAGTGTTTGGTCCTGTAGGACTAAAACACCCTGGTCTTTAAGGAGTTAAAGTGAATCTCCACCTTTGGGTCACTTTAGAAGTTCTTACTTTAATATTATTATTGGGATAATGGGATAATAGAGCAAGGAAAAATCAAGATGTCTGCAACTTCCCTGGACCACAGAACACATGGCAGCCTGACTTCAAATTCTGTGACTGGAGTAAGCAGAGAGTTTCTCAGAAGAATTCACAACACTCCAATTTTTGATCTGAAATTATGTTGATTTATTGAAACATATGATAGAGTGCTAGGCTTTAGACATCAGATTAGTAGGGTTAGTGCATAGTAGCCAGATATTCATGTCAAGGCCATTCCCCTTCACTCACTCCAGCTATTATTATTGAGAAAGGTCATATGAACCGAAGCTTCTAACAATATCTGGCTGCTACCCACTAACCCCACTAATCTGATGCAGAGAGCCTTAAACTTTATCATTTGTTTCAATGAATCAACATAATTGCAGAGCAATAATTGGAATGCTGTGAAGTCATCTGTGTGGATTGAGGACTGTTCCAAAGTCTTTCACCGGCACCCTACATAAGCGGAGTACAGGATCACTGCAGAGTTTTGCTCTACTCTTTCAGAACTTGCTGAATATAGTGGTTGGTTCTCCAGCATGTATCTGCCTTTTCCTGCAGCAACACATACATATAGGGATTCATCCCCTTACCTTGTGTTTTAGAAATGTGAAACAAAGAGTTAAATTCAAAGACCAACCCTATATAAGGGCTCTTAGGTTCTCCACTGTATTTTTTATGGTCCTACCAGTGTGTGGACAGGTGGCTGCTCCTCTCCCCTGTTTTGTTCTTTTACCCCTTACTCTGTATCCTTATTTAGCAGATTTGGATGACTGGGTAACTATTTTTCATAGAACCATAGAATGGTAGAGTTGAAAGTGACCTCCAGGGTCATTGGGTCCAATTGCCTGTTCAGTGCAGGATTCGATTTTTGTTTTCTTTAGTGCTATATATCTGTTTTTCCATTATGATATAGCGCAATTAATTTACTCAACCTATTAAGGGTCAGTAACTTTTGGGATCCCTGACACTTGTATGCTGTCTGTGTTCAAGCTCTTTCGGCACTTGTTCTGTCTGTCAGTAGTTTTACTGATATCTGTTGGGACAAGCACCTGTTTCAGGCATAGGGCTGTAGTATGAATGCGTTCAGGGTCTAATCGCTGCTCTCTCAGTGAACGGGGCACAGAGTGATAATCTGCACCAATCTGGTATGGTAGTAGCAGTGGATGGTATTAAGAAGCTGCTGCCATCTTTCTTAAGGTATGCTACCTATTTAAGACCTTTTATGATTTTATGGTCTAGTTTTTTTTTCCGTTTCAGGTGTTTTTTTCATGTGTGTTTTCACCCAGTTTTTAAGAGTTTATCTTTTCTGATTTATATAAAATACTGTTGCCAACCGTGGGGTGTATCCTTCAGGTGGGAAAGTTATACCTCCATAGAAGGCTATTTAAAATAGTTTTCTGTGACCAGGGTACCTTTTTCTGAGGCTCTGTAAGTAAATAAAGTAAGTTCTAGTTGTTTTTAATTATTAGAGTTTACAAGGTCATATATATGTATTTTCTTGCAGGAAAGCGCTAATTCTATTGCTTAGGCACTGCCTTGTTGCTACTATTGTTCTTTGTCAGTGCTATTGGAGTTCAATTCTTGCTATTGAAGATTCAAAGCTTCAAGCTTGAGAAGAACCAGCAAGGGGTCTAGCTGGGTATGTTCTCTGAACTATGCTGTTGACCGTTTTTCTCTTCTAGAATCATGTCCAATTAGGATTCTAGTGGTTTCCATCAGGGAGAATTCCGCAAGAAGCTTCACGATACGTTTACACATAGGGGGAATACTGCGGATTTTGCTCAACGGAAACTTCCGTGGGAAATTCCACAGCATTTCCGCATCCAAAACAGAGTCAAAATCAATACCATTGGTGCAGCTTTTGACTTGAAAAAAAAATGCATACGTGCAGCTGATTTTAGAAGATACAGCGCTCCCCTTACCTCCGACGTCTTCACACTATCAGCGCTCCCCTGGTGGACTCTTGTGGCGCAGCCTACATGCACATTCAGGCCTTAGTCAGACGGGCGTTTTTTTGCGCGATTTGCGCATGCACATGCGTCCGGCGATTTTTTAAAACCATTGCTTTGCTGAGCCAATCAGGGGGCAGGTCTGACTCACACCCCCTTCACACCGACTGCAGGCCGGCCGCGGAGAACTCCGACTGCCAGGAGCAGGTGAGTATGTATATTTTTTTCATTTTAACACTTTTCTGGATGAATTGCAGGGAAGGGCTTATATATTTAAGCCCTTCCCGACAATTCATCCCACACTCGCCCGCAGCGCATTGCTTTTAATGGAGCCGCTGTATTGCCGGCTCCATTGAGTGCAATGCGCTGGACAGCTCCGGCCCGTTTCTAATGAAACGCGGCTAGGAGCAGATTTTCGGGCGATTTTTGGGCACCGGTCACGCGATTTGCGGATGTGCATCCGTCATGCGATCCGCAAATCGCTCGAAAAAACGCCCGTCTGACTAAGGCCTCAAAGGTGTAAAATTTTCCAATACATTACATGGTATGTTAAATGGTACCAGTGAATACTACAACTTTTTACAGAAAAGACAAGCGCTCATGTAGCTATATTGCTGGAAAAATGTTAATAAGTTATAATTTTTTAAAAGTGGGGAGGATAAAATAAAGATAAAAAAAGGGTGCAGCAGGAAGGTGTTAATTTGTTATCTTAGTAAAGATAGAGAATAATGTTGGACATGTAGACTGGGCAGAGTGCCCTTACCTTGAACAATTGGGTTCATATTACAATGCATGTCCCAGAGCAACCCATCCTCTTCCAATTAATCATATTTATTTTTTCGGTCCATTGTTATGAGGCATACTGCAGAAGTTGTATTCTGAATGTTAAAAGCTGCCATCATGCAAGCCACAGATCTCTTTCAGAGGGCAAAATGTGCAGTATTGGACATTACACCTATATTTACAATGTTGGCATTCTAAAAGCACCAATGAATGACCAACATAATAGCTCTATTAATATACACATTGCTTAGTAAGCACTTTGTATACCGTACAGGAGGAGGCACTGTGAACCTACATTTATTAAATATAAATGCCACATTTTTGCCAACTAATATAAATCTGAATAGAATTGATCTTGCTTTTTAGATGTGTTTCCTGTAAATTAAATAATTTTAGTAAAATTAGCATTTTTTATTAGGAAAATCATAGGAAATAGCACACTATATGAAGTTAAAAAAGATGCAAAAAACATATGGATTACCTATCAAATGAAAAATGTATAGTACTTAAATTGACACATACTAAATATTGGCAAAAAGCGTCTGTTAAATCCCCAAGTCATGAAGTGGTTAATTGAGGGATGACTCTACGTATGCTGCCATCTCTCCAGTCAAAAGAATGGGAATTATGAGTATATACCGTATTTTTCGCCTTATAAGACGCACCGGTCTATAAGACGCACCCCCGTTTTAGAGTGGGAAAATAGGGGAAAAAAATCATTACTCACCTCCCCCGGCGTTCTGCGGCGCTGCTGCAGGCTGTCGCTCCCTCCTGGTTCCCGGCAGAGCATTGCTTTCTGGACGCAGGGCTTGAAATCCCCGCCTCCAGAAAGCTAATACTGTGATTGGCTAACACATGCCGTCAGCCAATCACAGCCATTCAATGACATCATTGAATGGCTGTGATTGGCTAAAGGCGCACGTGTGTTAGCCAATCACAGTTAGGATTTCAAGCCCCACGTCCAGAAAGCAATGTTCTGCCGGGGACCAGGAGGGAGTGACAGCCTGCAGCAGCGCCGCAGAATGTCGGGGGAGGTGAGTAATGATTTTTTTTTTTTAAAAGGAGGAGAGAAATCTTCTAACTGATCACACATTTGTTCGTGCGATCGCGAATTTAACACGCAATCGCGCTAAATAAATCGCGTCCGCGCGTTAAATTCACGATCGCGCTAAAAATGGCGATCGGAACGAATTTTCAGCACATTCGCTTTATAAGACGCAGGAACTTCCCCCCCCCCCCCGCTTTGGAGGCGGAAAAAGTGCGTCTTATAAAGTGAAAAATACGGTACTCAAAATCCCATAGGCTAAATTGTATTTTTTCTCTTATCAATGCTAGTACCTCCTTGTAGACATTAACAGTCGTCTAAGCTCCCACCAATTGAACCTTATATATCCTGTCTGGTTGATAATTCATGAAACCACTGTATATTATTGGAATAGAGCCCATTAGTATTTGTGTATGCCCAGTTACAGCAGGAATTTTTAGATCCTTGTAACAGGCATTTTAAAGCAAATCGAGAATGTGTATTTGCATAAACTATGCAGAAGCTGTCATTTTGTGGTATGTAGCATTATCTATAAATGAATCTGTGATTGCAGATTTTTATAAATACTCTATTGTTGGGTAATTTGATATCAGAGTTATTGTTTTGTTGTGGCATCATACTTCATTAATTATGAATCAAATGTTTACATAGCTGCATAGATATTAAAGGCTGAAAAAAAATCTGTCAAGTTCAATCCTTAATTTATTTTTAATTTATTAGTAATTTAATGCATGACTGCTTTTACTCTGTTCCATCTCAAGTGCATATTTTTTTAAGAGGAAAGGATAATCAAGTTGTATATTTATATCTGTCCTTGCAGGGCACTCGTATGTGCTGGTGCAGATTCTTTATCTCTATTGAAGGAAAGTTGGACTTAATAAAATAGTTTTTCCTCCACTAGGATATATTTACAGTTGATGAAAATCAAAGACCTACAGGTAGAGGTCATATTGTCCTGCTTGACTCAGTGAATAAACAGACAAAATAAAGCAAAAACTATTGATTTTTCAGATCATCTTTGCACCTGATAGACCAGATAATAGCAACATATTTCTTCATATTTTCAGTGGAAAGACAAATAAGAATGATAAGGTGGTAGATGTGGTTTTAACCTGTAAATGAAGAGTAACTAGAAATAAATAACACATGAAAATCTAATATTGATTTTTCTTGCTTTATTCCGCTAATTTATTATGCTCACAGCCTCACTACATCATTTAAAATATTAATGACATGTATATCATGCCATTGCCTGTAGTACTAATGTGCGTTTGAAGGCTCTTTCCATAAAACATAAAAACAATAGTAATTTCGCTTGCTTTTCGAGGGACCCCAAATCCCTCTTAAATGTGCATGATATGAAGGTCATGATGGATGAAGTTCCTATGGTAACAGTAGGTCTTCTAAAGCTTGGCTATTCCAGGAGGAGAGGGTGACTGTGGAAGAGACAAAACCAAATTGTGCACTTGACATCTGTGACACCTAAGCAGGGAAGGTATGAGAAATTGGAAAGACAGATTTTTGGCTTGAAAATAGTCTATTACAAGTTATATGATACCATTACATTCATTGTTTCCAAACAGCAAATACACTGATTCCCAGGACTATTTTATTATTGAACAGATAGAATGTTAGATGTTGACCCCAAACTTTATTTTATATCAACTCTGGAAGTTTAATAAAAAAGGAGAAAAGAAAAATAAGGGATAATAATTTCTCAAGTATTTGTAAGTACAATTAGTAGGCAAATAGATTATATGTCCAGTTGCTCCATTTAGAATGTAGCAGTAGGCAGGCATGTTTAGAATGTAATGTGTGAGGTTATGGGTTTTGTCTTATCCTAGTGTACAAGATATAGCCACCACAGGTTATGTTTAGAATATACGGTACTGTGCAGAAGTCAGGTGTGTAAAAAAATGCTGCGACTTAAGAATGCTTTACAAGTGTTAACAGTTTGTTTTTGTCAATTAATAACATGCAAAGTGAATGAACAAAAGAGAAATCTGCATCAACTCAGTATTTGGTGTGAGCACCCTTTGCCCTCAAAACAGCGTCAATCTCTCTAGATATACTTGCACACAGATTTTGAAGGAATTTGTCAGGGAGGTTGTTCCAAAGAACTTGGAGAACTAACCACAGATCCTCTGTGGATGTAGCTTGTTCAGATCCTTCTGTCTCTTCATGTACTCTCAAGCAGACTTGATAATGTTGAGATCAGGGCTCTGTGGGGCCATATCATTAGTTCCAGGACTCCTTGTTCTTCTTTACACTAAAGATAGTTCTTAATGTTTGATACTGTCAAAGGTGGAACTGGTATGGATATCAACCAACTGAAAGAAGCAGTGCAAAACCAAAAAACATGGACGGTGCTCGCCTTTAGGGTCGCCGACGGTCGTTAATGACTAAACGGCTAACAACAGCCACAGTTCCTAATGACGTTGGCTGTATTTTTGAGGTCATTATCATGCTGCAGAACAAAATTTGAAGCCAATCAGATGGCTCTCTGATGGTATTGCATGATGGATAAATATCTGCCTGTTGTGAGGCAGATGGATGTGGATCTGCCTTGCCACACAACAGTTTGGCTATTGACTATCTGAGTTGGCAGCACCTGGAAAACCCCCGTCTTCAAGCTTAACCCCTCCAATTGGGATACCAGCTTTGCTTTCGGATTGGCAGCAGAGGTGCATAAATGAGGTCCAAAAGTCATGGCAGGTAGCAAACAAAATGCAGAACCAAGGTAAGGGAGCAAAGAAGACGGAATGGTCAGAAACAGGGATGGGTCAAAACCAGAAGTACACAGTAATTGGGGCTTTATCATAATGGCTATGAGACCAATAGCTTAGGCTTCCTCCATAGTACTCCATAGTAGTACAGTTAAAAAGATATATTTACATGTAAATTTTATATTGTCCCAATCATACTGACCTGTTAAATAAAGTTATCATGTATTTTTTGCTGCTGTGTGTTCACCGTAGAAACAAGACACCCCACCCCACTTCAAAGTGACAGAATCACATTTTTTTCCATTTCACTCCACTTTGGATTTTTTAAAAAGTTTTTCAGTACATATATGTTACATTGAATAGTATTATTGGAAAATACCACTCGTTTTGCAAAATAAAATAAGCCCTCAGACAGCTTCATTGATGGATACATAAGAGTCATGTTTTTTTTAAAATGAGGGGCGGACCAAAAGTTTTTTTAAAATGGGCTGTGAACTTGAAGGGTTACATCTAAATTCTGAAGTTGGTGCTAGTTCTGATTGGTGTTTAGGTGGAAAAGATTGCTCATCAACTATCAAATAAGCCTTTTTTGCACAGCCAAGCAGTAGAATACATTATGCATGCAAAACATTTAACATTTAACCTTTGCCTGTCTTCCAGCATCTGACTTAGACTAATGCCAACTAGTGATCCATCAGCTACAAGTTGATGCTGTAATGCAAGAAATAGTGAGGTCTTGCAATGAGAACCTGATCTGACACTATTCACTCTGAGTGAATAATGTCAGACTGTTGCAGAGGGGCGCTGTTATGTTTGTGCAGACTGAGGGAACAGTGACCTACACAAATACAACCTAAATAGGGGCTGGAAAGAATTAGAACAGCAAACATATACCGAACATGCCAGCAAAGGGAAAACAAGAACATAGACCCTACACCAACACCAGGTGAGCAAATACTTACCAAATGTACTAACACAACAAAGCAGATGGGAATACAAATAAATACAAGGTATTAGTTAGTGTTTTGGCCAAAGTACATAAGTTTACACACTCACGTCAAGGGTCCTCATTGTCTCGTCGGTCCCTATACTAACAAGACAACTAAACTCAGGAAAAGGAACCCTGCCTACAAGCAGGGCAATCGCCGCAATGAGGACAACATCACGTTGGAACCTAGGGACCACCTGTCTCAACCTAAATAGAAGTAGGCAGAAACACCAGATGAGGACATAACACAACAGGCATCTGTGCACCTGGAGACGCAGGGGAATGAAATAAGGAAATAGTACAAGAGACCAATATGTTTAATATAATATTTTACTTCCCAAAGGGACAATGCAAGTTATGTCAGCAAATGAAAAGCTTTTGAAGAATATCATTGTATCTTTCTAAGATGTAGATTATTTCTGTATTATTTTATTAATAATAGTTATCAAGGATTAAATAATCATGGCTGCAATCTTCCACAAACGGCACCATACCTCTTCACAAGTATGGTGTTGTATTGCAGCGCATCTCCATTTAGGTGAATTGTTTGAAATACAATATCACACACAATCTCTGGACAGGTATTGTGTTGTTTTTGCATGGAAGTAGCCACGATTTTCTAATTCCAGAGAGCCCTTTTAAAGGGGTTGTCTAGTTGTAAACTATTGGTGGCCTATCCTCAAGATAGGTAATCAATGGTACATTGTCAAGAGTCTGTTGCCAGTGAACCCTGCTGATCAGCTGTTCTCTGGGCGGGCGCAATCATGCACTGAGCCAATTTCTGCAGGAAGCAGGCAGCTCCATACCCATTGCAGTGTCCT
Organism: Eleutherodactylus coqui; assembly: GCF_035609145.1. Classification (NCBI taxonomy): domain Eukaryota; kingdom Metazoa; phylum Chordata; class Amphibia; order Anura; family Eleutherodactylidae; genus Eleutherodactylus; species Eleutherodactylus coqui. The sequence continues at coordinate 165,222,841 of NC_089838.1, forward strand.
GACTTGGTATTGCAGCAATTCATTTCCATGGAAACTTGGCCTACACTACCAAGCCTGGCCACTGCAGAGAGAATGGAGCTGTCTACTTCCTGCACTCGTCAGCTCAAGCACCAGCGCACTGGTCTGGAGAACTGATGATTGTTGAGGATCCCTGGCAGTAAACCCTTGCCAATCTAGTATTGACAGGATAGGCCATCAATAGTTTAGAACTGGACAGCCACTTTAACTATAATGAAGCAGAATTTGTTTTCTCTTTTCATTTATATTGTATATAGGAAAGTTAATACACTTCTTTTTATTTGATCGTCAGATAAGGACCTTTATGTCTCATCATATTTATTTACAACCTTGAACCCCTCTGTTGTCTTCAGTCATCTCTACTCAGAATAACTCATGTACAAGGTGTAAAAAGTATTAGCCTCTTTCATGATTTTTTTCTATTACTGCAAAGATGTCATATTGGATAGTTTCTGAGGCAAAATGCAATATTAGGCATAATCACAGCCTGAATCATAATCACAAAGAAAGGAAGAATAAAAATTCATATTATCCATGTCTCTGCTGAATAGGGCAGAACAGTTACCTGCTGATATGGAATTGCTATTTCATTCTGGTAATATATAGCATATTTGGTGCCAATATTAGCATATTATTTCTCAGTTTTTCTATGGGATGTTCAGAATGATCCTGTCCTACGTCTTGCATTGACGTTTAAAGCTTCATTGATCAACTAAAGCCAAACTGACTTCTTAATAATTGTTGTGGACTGATAAATCATTCAGATTCCTGCATCTTGTAGGAATCTGAGCAATTGCTGTTTAGTCTAAATGCCATCATCATAGGCTACCACTTGTGGCTGAACATGCTTGCCTCCCAAGTATGAGGGCTTTGCGCTAGTCTGTAGTTGACTATAGAGACCTATTCTTGATCCGCATGTTCTTTCGCAATGGGGACATCTGTTTCCAAGTGGAATAAACAGTCGAAATACTGGTGAAAGCAGCATCCAGGGAGTTGCTCTATAATAGTATTCAACTCACATCATCGAGTGCAAAAGTTCTTCTTTATTGTGCCCATAAAATCAGACAACGTTTTGACCCCATGAACGGTGATCTTTGTCAAGTCTCAATGGTGGTCTTTGTCTGAGACTTGACAAAGACCACCGTTCATGGGGTTGAAATGTCTGATTTTATGGGCACAATAAAGAAGAACGTTTGCACTCGATGATGTGAGTTGATACTATTATAGATCAACTCCCCTGGATGCTGCTTTCACCAGTATTTGGACTGTTTATTGTAACGTTGGTTCAGGATCCAGAACCAAGCTGCAAGCATTGCATCCTTACATCTTTGGAAGAAGCCTCCCTCCCAGCGGAGGATTATATGTGTGCTGTGGTCTATTGCTTTTCGTCTTATGTTTCCAAGTGGAAGATGGTCCCGACAAGAATTGGCTTGACATGCTTTCCTCTGGCTATGTTTCTCCCTTTCCCCCTTTATTCGTGCCTCTTCGACATTCAAAGTGCTGTTGGTAATGGTTGGTAAAAGCACAGGAACGCTTATGGCTGAGATGACCTGTGGGGTATCTGTGGCTGACAGATTGTCCCATGTAAAAGCACCCTAAATAAGTATACCCTCTTCGAATTCTATAGTTTTACATATCCTGACATAATAGAAAAACATCTGGTCCTTAAGCTTAGAATTAGATAAATACAGCCTCAGTTTAACAACAACACATGAATACAAGCTAAATTACTCCGTGTTATTATTTATTTAACAACATCGAGGCCAACACCAAATCACTTAATTATCATCTTTTACGTGCTGTGCTGTAGTAAATAGGGTCACAGAATTCTGTTGGAACATGTATTAATATGGTGCAGCCCTCCAACTTAGTAATTAGCAAGCTCTAGAACCTTTCCAAAGTATTTAGTCAGCCCACTTTATAAGGCTATTTATTAGTAAATTTCAGATTCAATTTCAAAATTTATATTTTCACTGATCTTAATTAGATTTTTGTGCCAAATGCTTTTAAAAACAAAACAAAAGCTTCATCTTGAAGAACCAAATTAGACTCATGTCCAAGAAAAATGCTTAATCTTTAAAAAGAAGGAAGCCTGTATTTATGTAATACGCAAATCAACAATTGAGCTGAAGAAAGAAGTAAGAATGAAGCCCTGTCGTTCTGATATAGAGTCAATCCCATGGGCTGCTTGAATACTAATCCGAAAATAATTTCATTTTAAAGTCATTTTATGATCCAATCCAGGCAGGACCAGATGTATCGGTTGGGAAAACCTCTTGCTGAGCTGACCCCAATTAGTTGAGAAAAAAAAATGATTCAAAACATATATTAAGATATGTTTTATGTGGCATGACTACACTAGACCCAAAAGACTGTTGATGTAGCTATTTTTATAAAACATGTACATTAATATTCTTTGCAGCATTTTCCAGGCAGATGCAATTATTGGGAATTATCCTTTAATTGAAAAATATTATATCATTAATAATTATTTAGATTGTGGTCTCATTTTCACACATTAAAGGATATGGTTCAGTCTAGGCTTCCGTCTAGATTTTCGGCATGCGAGACGGAAACTCGAGATGGCGAATGAGGGCGGACCTGAAATTACTCTAAGAAAAATTCCTATAAGAAGTGTTTTACAAGGCAATCATTCATAATTCAGCAATCTGACGTTTTCTCTGAGCTGCAGCAAGAAATGTCTTGTATAAAACAAAGAACAGGATGCCAGGTGTTTTTTATCAAAATGGATAATGGTATTTTACTGCAAGATGTAGATAGAATGTTATTGTGCAATCAATATATAACATGATTCCATTCTGGGGAGATGGAAAAGATGTGAGGAGGCATGCTAAGTGTATGTCTGGGCACTACTGAAATGTAATTCAGCTGCATGATATAATATTAAAATAAGGGAAATGAGAACATGATTTCATGTCAATGTATAAAACTTACTCAGTTTTATATACTTTTATTTCAGTTTAACAGATGCGTAGAACACTGAGGATTGTTCTTTTATTTTTCCTTCTTTCTTTTTTGTTCCTTTCTCTTTTTTTCTTTTTCTTTCTTTCTTTCTTTCTCTCTTTCTCTCTCCCTCTTTCTCAGGACATTTTTTGAGATTAGAAGACTGTAAGTAAGATTCCCATTAGGGAGTTTTTAAAGGTAATTTCAAACACCATAGATTAGGCACAGAAACTTCTGTGCACAAAACCATGCAAGTCTGCAGTCAGCAGAAACAACTCTATTTCAATGGATGAAAGAGCTTTATAGCTGCAGAAATTTCTGAAACAAATCTCCATGTGAGCATAATTATTAGGAGACCATAGACATTTAATTTTGGTGAGACCGGCTGGCTATTTATAGTGTATGTTGGATTTCAACATGCTCATAACCTTTGCTGAATAAGGTGAGAACAGCTATCTAATTCCTCTTTAGTGTACTTCCTGGCAGAATTTACTAATTATTCAACACAACCAGGGGAATTCTGTAACATACATTTACTGTGTATTAACCCCTTCACCTCTATAATATATATGCTGTGTGGATGTGGGGCCTATATGCTGGTGGGTGTCAGCTGTTTTAAACAGCTGACAGCTGCTAAGAGTGGTCATGAATGGCGAAAGGGAGGCTCTTGTGAACCAACAGCTCTCCCGTAACATGATCAAGAGGTGCCGATGGGTTGGCATGTCAACCCAAGACACAGTGAAGGTTCCCAGTACTGCCATGCATATATATAGTGCATGCATGAACTGTATCAAGCTCAAGTCCTCTATGGGAATTAAATAAAAATGTAAAAAGCATTGAATAAAATTTCTAAAAATATTAAAAATATCAAAAGATCAGATGACCCTCTTTATCCCAGTTTTCATATAAAGCAGTAGAAAATAAAGAAAATAAACATAAATTCATTTCTTTGTGTGTGAAAAAGTCCAAGCTATTAAAATATTGCACTATTTATCACATGTGAACGGGGCCTAGTCTGCTATATTATTATACTCCAGAACAATTCACATAGAATTGAAGGCTGTTTAATCCATTTGTCCTCTTTGACGTACGTGAATGTCACAGGTGTGCAGGTTGAGTATGAAGTAGGCTGAGCTGAGTTTGTTTTCTGCCACAAACAGCCACATAAGGAGCTAGCACTAATTATAACTGTTCAGCAACTGACATGCACTGTCAGCCCTGACTGCAGAATGTAAGATGTCAGTGGGAAGGGTGTTTCTTTATATGACTCACCATCCCCTCCCCTATGACCTAGTCATGGATGGCCAATGGTTGTTATGGTAGCCCTGGACCTAATGAAGACTCACAGCGGCCATGTATTTAGCCCTATAGTTATAGGTGAACATTGAATAAACAATATACTGCAACATATATTGCAGTATACTGTAGAAGTGATCAGATGATTGCAAGTTCATGACCCCCTAGAGGAGCTAAGAAAAAATATAAAATTAAGTCAAAATTGTAAAAAAAATTGTAAAAATATAGAAATAAAAAAGCTATTTTTCCCATTTTTTGCAGAAAACAATCTTTGCAATAAAAATCCCAAATTGGTATAGTTGTGTCTAAAAAAGCCTGAAGTATCACATCATTTATCCTAAATAGTGAGCACTAAATAAAAAAAAAAAACTTAATACCAGGATTACTTATTTGATCACCTTGCCTACCAATAAATACTTAATAAAAAGAGATCAAGATCTCATGTATGCCCAAAAATGGTAACAAAAAAAGCCATAGCTCAGCACGCAAATAATGCAACACCCCAATTAAAATTGCAGAATTGCATGTTTTCCTCTTCACCCCATGTAAAAATTTGTAAAAGTTTTCCAATACATTTTATTGTACAGTAAATGGTACAATTTAGAAATACAACTCGTCTCGCAAAAAACAAGCCCTCCTACAGCTATGTTGATGGAAAAATAAAAAGGTGGGACTCTTGAAATTTGAAGATGAAAAATGAAAATCCTGAAAAATTACTAGTAGGTAAATGGTTAAGCCTGAAAGTGTAGAGATGCAACCACAAATTCATATTTGTTAGTCCTTCTCACAGATCAAACATGACTCTTGTTTGCTGATCGATAATGCAAATAATAAACCTTACAATAAAACCATGGACATAACAAAATGTTTAAAGGGAACCTGTCAAGTCCTTTATTCGGTCTTCACGGAGGGCAGCATAAAGTAGTGACAGGCATGCTGATTTCGGTGGTGTGTCACTTATAGGGTAATGTGCAGTGGTTTTTAACAACTTATAGCATGTTTCTGCAGAATCCCAGCAAAAAATGAGTCCCACTTAGCCTGTCTCAGCTTTCATTTAAATCAGATCCCCATACTGAGTTTTTGCCTTATCTGGTTGCTCACGATTTATCCCTATAGTGTCAGAGGGTGTAGCGGTAGTAAAGGGAGCACCAACTCTCTGCATTTATGCATACTGTGGGCATTTATATCTGCAGGACAAGTTTTGCCTGTCTACATTGTGCTATACACTGGGGCAGTAGGGGTTTTGGGCTTTTAACTACTCATATAAAGGGCTCTTTCACATGAGCGCTGTCTGCACAAACGGGTTAATACAAAATACTTTGAAGTAGCCCGATCACATGATCCAAGGTGCGTGCTTTCCAGCTCCAATAGGAGTGTATGGAAAGCATGCAGCAAAGATAGCACATGTTGTATCTTTGCTCGCACCTCAGAGCTGACATACGAATTTGCACTCACATGTCCTATCTTTGTTAGATGCGCTAATTCAGTGCGTCTAACAATCGTCATGTGAATGCTTCTATAGGAACCAAATGGTTCCTATAGAAGCGCTTTCTGTGTACGCCTCTAATGCGTGCCCACAGCGCTCATCTGAACGAGCTCAAATAGTGTGAAATTTTATTTGTATTCAATAAATGTTATATTTAGGGGGACCCTAAATCTTGATTCCCCTTAAATATAATAGTTATTATTGCCTTGGGCATACGTTTATTATAATTTATCCCTTTTTGAGGCATTTTGTTTCTGGTTTTGGAAGTACATGAATAAACTGGACTCATCTCTTGCTGGGAGCTGCAGAAACATACAGAAACATGCTGTAAATTCCCCCAAAATACTGTACAATACCACATAAATGGCAGATCACTGAAATCAGAGTGTCTGCCACTAATATACTCTGCCCTCAGTGGGGACAGCATAAAGGACATGACAGGTTCCCTTTAAAGCCCACTGCACATTAGCCCATAAGTGACGGACCCTGAACATTAGCATCTCTGCTCTCCGTGAGAGCCGCATAAGGGCCAAATTCCCTTTAAACTCTCTGATTACACAATACTTTAGATAAAAATTATGTATTCACAAATTAACAAGTTTTTGCAACAACCCATCTCACCACTAGGAGATTGAGCACATTTGTTGGTAAGAACTACGGTAGCATTCCCTCTATGATGCACTAACATGCAGGTCATAGAACAGTGTCGGATCTTCGGAGCTATTTTTGCATGCAGACTCCTTCAACATCTTGATAAATCTGGGACACTTTATTTTTAATATAAGTTAATAATCTTAGAAAAATGATGATGATTAAAATTGCAAAATAGCACAGGTGTTCTTAGCGAGTGGTACTTCCATGTAATCATTTTTACCCACTGGGACAGCAGCAGTGTTCATTCCGTGCTCATGGAACTTGCTTTACATCCGATTACCACAGTACCAGTGCGGTCTGCTTGCTCTATTGAAGTACGGGCACCTCACAACAGTACATTCATTACTGTCAATTCTAGGATGTATAGCCTGAAGTAAGCATTCACATAGATGGAATGTATATATTCATTTCCTTTCCTTCCTTAGTATTTCAGAAAACCCATTTTTTCTGAGAAATTAAAGGGAAGCTAAAATGTATTTAGAATACATAAAATGGTTAATTACATTTCAGAATTCATTCCTAATAGTAAATCTGTTCATGTACTCACAAGGGACTGTGCAGATTTCTCTCTCAAAAAAAGAGATGGACACTTTATCACAGATGGGGAATATGTTGCGGAAGCTCTCATGTGAATTAAAATGTCCATATATATTATAATGACAAACAGGAATGTGCACTGACAATACACTGAGCACACAGTGGGAGTCGAATTAGAAGATTCATTTGCAGCCATTACATCTAATAAAAAAGAAAAATATAGTCTTTCAAAAACAGAACGCTACATGATGTATGTGCAGCATCTCATCTTATTTGATGTAGAATTTGCAAATTTAATTGAAAACCCTTAAGTACTATTTAACTCGATACCTTAGTCTATATCTAGACCTGTCATTTATGAGAACGGTGCGGAGTATGTTTCTCTTCAATCACTCATGAGATATAAACCTAAAGTCCAGGGGATCTGTATTATATTGCAGATATTTGATCTCATGAGCTGCATAATCTTTCTTATTCTAAATGTTTTTTAAAGGGAACCTGTCAGCTTTAGCATACTTCCCAAACTGCAGGCAGCATGTTATAGAGCAGGAGGAGCGGAGTGGATTGTTTTATGGGGAAACAGTATAACTTGTATTTGAATTACTTAAAGGGATTTTCTGAAATGTTGCTTTTATATAGTTTTGGGCTCCCCATGTCCAAAACTATGTAAAAGAAATATACTCAGTGCAGCACCAAACTTCCATTAAAGTGGTTCAAGGCCGCAACATCTGACAGGTGATGTCATCCAGCCTGGTGATATCACATAAGCACGTCACATTGACTTCTAATGTAGAAGCCCCAAGGCAGGTTTACAGGGCTTTACTAATGATGTGCCTACTGGCCTCTCATTGGCTGCAGCGGTCACGTGAGTAAAAAAACCCACGTGACCACTGCCACCGATGTAAACAGGGGACCAGAGTGGTGGCAGTGGCGGTGAGGGAGCAGTGTGCAAACTGGTTTTCAAGGTGTCTATGAAAAGCCTCCACTCTTGGACATCATACGAGCAGCCCAGAACTGAAATTTAACAAAAAGTTAGGGTCCCATCCTAAGGTCCAATATCCACGGGCGGACTTGGTTTGCGGAATCTGTGTGGGAGATCCGCAAATCAAGCCACCCATAGGGATACATGGGTGTCTGCAAATGGATTAAATTCACAGCAAATAGAGTGGCAGCATCCCAGGCGTATTAGCAAAAAGTGATAATTTATTCCTCCATATAACTGCTATGTTTCGACCCTCTTGGGGTCTTTATCAAGCATCTACTATTTGGGGTTCTGATGGCTCTGACCCCTTCATTGTGGCGTGCATTCCGTAGACTTGGTAGTCTCTGGCTGACAGGTTTAAATATCCAGAAGCGTGCTGTGAGTTAATAGAAACGGATTGCAAATAGAATAAAAACATGCGGATTTGATGTGCAGATCTTTTGGTCTGGAAAACAATTCGCAGCATGGTCCCTTTTTTTTTGCGAATCCTGCAGGGACAGGTTCCCATGAAGTCAATGGAAGCCATCTGATCCGCCGTACACCCTCAGCTGACACTGCAGATGTGCCACGGATGCGCAGGAAAGCAAGAGATTTAAAAAAAACAACTGTACTGCACATGTCCAACGGCGAGCCGAGAGAAGCATGCACAGTACAGCGAACCCAGAAGTGGAGGGTTCTACACGGACACCGCTGCCGGGCAAATCAGGTAAGCAGGGCTCACTGGCCGTGGGCACGGGCGGATTCCATGCAGGATTCCCTGTATGGAATAAGCGCGTGTCGTGGACATGAGGCCTTAGTGAAGAAATGGACAAGATTTTGTTCTCTGTGTCTATAAATTGTTACATCTGTTTCAGGTTGGAGAAGATTCCATTCTTGCAACCTGGAGCCCAGAAGTTCCGCCTTCCATTTACTTAGGCTTAAAACATAGACTAAATCATTTAAATCTGCCTGTGTTAAGAAGTGTGAAGCTGAATGTCCTGTAGGTTTTTAATGTAGGGTCATTTCTTTCACTGCCTGATGGAAATTCGTTCTCTTCCTGCATTGTCTCATCATCACTATCATCTTCAAGTTCTTCACTGTACGAGGACAGGAATAGTTTCAGATTGCAGTACAGGCCTCATTGCAGTTAGCAAGTAGGGATGCACAATGTGATTTTCTGCTTGTGAAGCCCTTGACATTTGTAAGACAGAAGTAACAGCCTGTCACATGGTCCTTTTGATCCCTCCATATCATGGGTACCCCAAATTACATTGTAGTACCTGAACCTTTCCACTAGTTTATTAATTGCACATAACAAGCGGCACGACAGCAACGCGGAGCCAAGTTTTGTCCTGATTTCAGATATCACATCCAAAGTAATACTTGCAGGCCTTTAGTATAACAGACATCTTCTTCTTATGTCTCTGAAATCTTACCTCACCACATATATAGCAAAAGCTGTCTGGCTGTTTCCACATGTGTGAAGTGCAATATTGTTTCACTAGGAAAATATGGGGCCTTATTTATCAAAATAGTTGAACAATAGCACTGTCTTTATTGCCCTTAGCAACCAATAAAAATGCAGCTTTCATTTTACCTAAGCAGTTTCAAAAATTAACCCTTTGCAATCCAATTTTGGATTCAGGGTTTCCTAGGGGGCTTTCTCTTTCTGCCATTATACAATGGCGGCGTCTGCTGGCTAGAGCCAGTACTGCGGTATGGGACATGCTGGAGAGGCCCCCTCCCCCCACAATGGAGCGGCCGGTAATATACAGCAAGAATACCTTGCCAGACGTCTTCCGACCTCGGAGCTGTACAGCCTTCAATCAGAATATCTTCAGACGTCAGACAGTGGATTGGAAAGGGTTAAAGCTGAGCTGTGATTGGTTGCTATGGGCAACAAAGACAGTTTTACTGTGAGACAGTTTTGATAAATGAAGCCCAAGGTTTAAAGGTCAATATACTTTAAGAAAATGGTGTAATATTGGATATCCTACTTTCTTATGATGTCTATAACTTCATTATCTTGCCTGACAGACAATTTTGGTTGCCATATTTGCATTCAGAACCCTGAATATAGGTAAGAACACTGATTTTTACCTAGGAAAACAAACTTTTGTAACCCAAGGCTCATCATTCAGTCGCTGGCAGTGTATACACAGAACGATTATCATTCAGTTCCGCATGATCCAGCAAGAAACTGAACATAATCAGTACGTGTAAAAGGGCCTTTAGTGAAATTATTGACTGGTACAGCATTGCTTCTCGTTGCACCAAAGCCATATGAGTATATTGTCTAAAGTTTCACAACCCTACAAGTCCTGCTTCTGATATTTATATTGAGTGCAAAACGTGAATGTTATGAGGAACTGCAATGTAACACTTGCTCTAGCTTATACACAGCGACCATTGGTATGGTATAAACTAAAGGCATAGAAATATACAGTATATGCTATAACATATGCACTAATTTGACCATGTGTCATTGTAAGTTGTGCAGCACCATTGACTCAATAGAGAAGCTCAATAATTAGTAGATACATCCAGGGGCGTAACTTGAAGCTTCTGGACTCCAATGCAAAACCTGTAACAGGGCCCCCAACTATAATGCTTTATTCATAGTACTGGGCTCCCTATATGGAGAGGAGAGGCCTTATGGGCCCCCTAAGGCTCCTGGGCCCGGGTGCAACCGCATCCCCTGCATCCTCTATAGTTACGCCAGTGGATACATCAATTTTTAGGCATTTTCAAAGTCTTTCTAGGGTACAAAGCAATGCAAGGAAGAAGCCGTGGCCATAACAACGATGGCAACCAATTGTGGCCTGCCACTGCCACATTGCACTAGAAGAATATGATTGGTCATTGCAAACCCGTGATGTGTTGTCATTGAGTAAAAAAGTGGCGGACACAGGTGTTAGATTATTGTAAAGATGCAGTTCACTGAGCATGTTTAAGACCATGTTAGCTGGTTGCAACTTAAATATTGCATCTCGCAATGAATTTATTGTATTATGAATACTACTAAAGACAAACTGCTTGAGATGTCAGTGGTTATGAATATTTCATTTTTCTTAGCTTAACAATATTAAAGGGAAGAAATATAGAATGCAATATTGTTAGTTACTGGCACCGAATAGATATCTGATCTGATTATAAATCACATTCCGCTCTGTCATTTTAATTCCTCTATGCATTATCTAAGATGTTTCATAAGACAAACAGTCATCTCCGATATTGTTGTGCTGTTGGTTCTTTAAATGTCTTGTTCCTCCTGTGTCTCTTGAGAAAAAGTCAGGTGAATCTCATCATTATTCGTCTCTTCAAGGGCGAAGCTGTGATAGACAGGGCTTAATGTGTATCTTGGTAGAATTGGATTTGATCCTCAGGGCTGGGCCAGAGGGCTCCTTTTGTTAGATATGTTAGATTTACTTTCTCTCCCACAAACAAAATTACCTCTTGGAGGCCGACATCACTTTCAGCATCCCAAGATCCCTTTTTCTTGATTTCAGTCACATCTAAATCTGTTTAAATTGTCGACATGATGATTTGTAGAGAGACAGGGATTAAGCAGGAAGGAGATTAACACAGTTGTCTGTCTTCTAAGAAATAATATACCTGCTGACAGTAAGGGCATTCTGCAATTTACATAACTTAGTTTACAGAAAGGCTTTGCGGTTGTTATTGGGTCACTTCTTTTGCCTTTGTGTACACTCACCTTTCTTTCTACATACTAAAGAGATTTCTGCCCTGCCACACAGTTCTCAAAATTCTCAACATATTTTATGTGATTACCGCTCATTTGCATATGGTTGCTTCAGACAGCACAGGCTGAGATCTACTGTTCTTAGAAATATACAAAATTGACAGCAGATAAAGTCCACAAAGTCCATCTCGTCGGCCATTATATTATTTCCTTTATAGATCTTAGGATAGATACTGTATATGTTTGTTCCAGGCAGCTTGAATTCATTTAATTGTTACGGTAATTTTCCAACACTCATCTACTGAAAGTTAATTCCGGGTATCTACAACTCTTTCAGTAAAATAATATTTCCTGACATTGCTTCTGATCTTCCCTCAGCTAGATTGTGTTGTCTAGTTCTAGTAAATAGTTTCCTATTACAAACATTTCTCTTTTGAACCTTATTTACACCTGTAACATATTTAAAGGTTTCAATTATGTCCTCCCTTGTCCCTTCTTTCCTCCAGGCTATACAAAATTAAGTATTTTCGGATACGTTTTGTTCTTGAGACCTTCCACCATTTTTGTAGTCCATCTTTGGACTTGTTTTATTTTATCAATGTCTTTCTGTAAATAGTCTTCAGAACTGAACACCATATTCCAGATGTGGTCTCACCAGAGCTCTATACAGCGGGATCACAATCTCCTTCTTTCTACTGGTTATACCTCTAACTATATAGCTGAACATGCTACTTGCCTTCTTTGTTGTCTGCCACACTGTCATCTCATTTGGAGGCTGTCATAAATCAGAACCCCTAAATCCTTCTCTTCTGAAGTCTTGGATAACACAGAACGGCTAATTTGATACTTATTTCAAGGATTTCTTCTCCCTAAGTTCATTATTTTACATTCGGGAACTTAGAACTGCAATTTACATTGTTTTAACCATTTAACCAATAAAGCTAAATTGTTTTTTATGTTCAAGACTCCACCAGGAATACCAACCTTATTACATACTTTCATGTCATCAGCAAGCAGACAGACCTTACCTGTTAAGCCTTCTACTATATCACTTACAAACATATTAAAAAGAATAGGACCCAGGAGAGACCCTTGTGCTACACCACTTGTAACGTGCCTGTTTAGAATACACTCTATTAACAACAACATTCTATTATCTATCTTTTAACTAACTGCAAATGCACCAGACTATCAAAGGATTAGGTCCAATTTTCAGTAATTTATTTATGAGCTCTTTATGTGGAACTGTATTAAAGGCTTTACTGAAATTCAGATAGGCCATATCACTGCAAAGGAAAAAATGAACTCAAATATTCCTGCCAGCTGCCATATTTACCTACATACTAATACAGAGATATACAAGGACAGGTACAAACACCGTGTGCCAACACAATGCAAACAAGCAGAATTCTACATAGAGGAACATTGCAAAAGTGCAAAATACTGATGAACAACCACTCACATGCCTACTGCATATTGGGGGAGTAGTTGCTTAATATTACACTTGCACATAGATAAGACATACAAAGGGAGCCGGGTCACATTGATATGTGTAGTGCACCATGCAGGCTTACATAATGATGACACATTCGATCCAGGCTGGAGGGTTGACCTGCATCTTAGATGGGACACACTTAGTATAATACTATCAGTCCTCACCAATATGCGGTAGGCCTGTGAGTGGTTGTTTATCAGTATCTTGCACTTGTGCAATGCTCCCCCATATAGCATTCTTCCTGTCTGCATTCTGTTGGGAAGTGGCGTTTGCACCTGCACTTGTGTATCTTTGTATTAATGCATAGGTAAATAGGGCCACAGGCAGTAAAGTCAGAGAAATCAATGAGATTAGTTTGATATGATTTACTGTCAGTAAAACCGTGCTGTTTAGGGTTCAATGGGTTGTTACAGTGGCATAGCTATAGGGGTCACAGTTGCAACCTAGCCCCTAAACCATTGGAGCTCAGAGGCCCCCATTGCCACTGTAGCACAGCACCTGTGAGAACACCCCTCCAGTGCATGGACCACCGCACCACAACTCAGGTCTGTTGTCTGCACGGAGGTTATCACATCTTCTGGTTTTGGGCCTCATGCTGCTAAGTGCCGACTCCTAACCCCAGCAGCGTGTTCTGAGTGCAGAATGACCTGCATATAATAAGATAAGTACCACTGCTATAATTTATACATCTTCTGTGTATAGTGATATGTACCATGCTGATTTAACCTGGGCATCTTCTGTATATAATTATATATGTACAGCCGATATGAGTTATACATATACTATAAAATGAGCCATGCCTAAGGGGCTACAAACAAATTTTTATGTATTCCAGGGAATAAGTCATGTTCAGAAAGCTCATGCCAAACTGCTAGATTGGAGGCATAACTTGAAAATTCGTGGCCTCAATGCAAAACCTGTAACGGGGCCCCTCCAACTAAAATGATTTATTCATACTACTAGGCTTCCTATATGAAGAAGATAGGCCTTATGGGCCCCTTAAGGGCCCTGGGCCGGTTGCAACCGCATTCCCTGCATCCCCTATAGTTACGCCCCTGGGCTAGATCATATATGTAAATTTGTTTTGCAGCTGTACATAGGTTTAGGTACTGGTACAGGTGTAGATGACTGCAAGCTGTATGGTTTACGTATGGGTGCAGATGACTGCAGGCTGTATAGTTTAGGTATGGGTACAGCCACAGATGACTGTAGGCTGTATGGTTTAGGTATGGGTACAGCCCCAGATGACTGCAGGCTGTATGGTTTAGGTATGGGTACATTTACACATGACTGCAGGCTGTATGGTTTAGGTATGGGTACATTTACAGATGACTGCAGGCTGTATGGTTTAGGTATGGGTACAGCCACAGATGACTGTAGGCTGTATGGTTTAGGTAAGGGTACAGGTACAGATAACTGTAGACTGTATGGTTTAGGTATGGGTATATTACAGATGACTGCAGGCTGTATGGTTCAGGTATGGGTACATTTACAGATGACTGCAGGTTGCATATTTTGGGTCTTGAAGTACAATTTTGAGCTGGATACTGATCTGGAAAATAATTGTAAACAGCCAAGGATGTTATCAATCAGAGAGATGTCACCTGTGATCACTGGTGGTAAGGGGAGCTTTACATGGGATAACTTTCAGCCAAAAAATAAATCACTCAAATAAGATTTTTAGTGATAGTTGTTTTGTGTAAACATGGAAACCAACAAGGTATTGAGCAAGAAATTACTCAGTAGTTGCTTTGTTTGAAACTAAATGACTGGTGAACAACTTACTCTTATTATAAACAGGCAGTTATTCATCTTTAAACAAATGCCTGTTCACAGTGGAGGGAGGTAGGTGGCCAGAAGTGATCTCCAGCGTGGTCGCCTCCATTCATTGAATGACTATTGCTGCTGTATGAAAGCCCAGAAACAATAGTCATTGGGGCAGCTGGCATGTGCTTATGCTTCCAACAGTCATCATGTGTAAAGTAACCCTAAATGCAATGTAATCATTATCATTGTGTAGATCTGGTGTCTGACTATTATATGGTGACAGCATTATTTTGAGGTATCCTATACCTAAACCTTAAGAGAACCAGTGATGATGCAGAAACCTCCAAGCAGACCACGGCCAGCACTCATCAAGTGCAGTAAAGGAAGGGGGGGCTCCGAGCAGAACTTTTGCACTCCGGCCATTAAGCCTTTAGTTACACCTTTGGGTTTTTAGTTCCTGCGTGGTCAAATTTCCTCTTTTACAGGAGAAGTTCCATTAATTTATCTACTACAGATGCCAAACTATCTGACCTGCAGTTCCTGGCTGCTTCTTTACCACTCTTCTTATGGATGGGTACAACACTGGCTATTCTCCCCGATCATCAGGAACATTACCTGTTAGGGACTGGTTGAACAATTAAGATAGGTGCAGCAATCACAAATTGTAGTTTTTTTAGAACGTCTCATCATACCTCTTGTCTTCTTCTCTGAAGTGTAATTTAGTTATGTATGTATCTATGTGTGTATCTATCTGTCCAGATGGAACTAGAGCAATGTTTGCCTTCTGCGGTCCTTAAGACCCCTCAATAGATCATGTTTTCAGGATTTTCTTAGGTCACTCTCACACATACATTCACAAAGTGCCGAATTCAAAACCACTGCATTTTACTGTGATTTCGTAGAGCATTTTTGAATGCATACTACAGCTCTTGACAGCGGTTTTTAACGCACCCCATCATTGTAATGGGGGATGAGGTGCGTTAAAAACGCTAAAATGCACAAAAATAGAGTAGACAGTGCTAAAAAATCATGACATTAGAAATGCCATGTTCGAGTGCTAATCTGCAAAGCCCAATTGTAAGCAAGGGGGGTGTTGTACAGCATGTAGCGTGGTGTTTGAAACACTGCACTGAATGCTGTAAAAAGCGGGTTGTTATAGAGCAGCCTTAGGCCTCATGTCCACGGGGAAAATCAGGCCCGCTACGGATTCTCCATGGAGAATCCGTAGCGGGTTCCTCCTGCCCCGCGGACATGAGGCATTAAAATAAGAACTCACCTCTCGCACGCTCCGGATCTTCCATTCGCCGCGGCTTCATCTTCTCTCTGTCGCGGCCGGATCTTCTTTCTTCAGCCCGGCGGATGCGCACGGCACGCTGGTTGTGTGCCGCTCGCATGCGCCGGCCCGAAGAAAAAAGATCCGGCCGCGACGGAGAGAAGATGAAGCCGCGAACAAGGGAAGATCCGGAGCAGGTGAGTATATTCCGATTTTGGTCTCCCGTGGATCCGGACGGCTTCCATAGGCTTCAATAGAAGCCTGCGGGAGCCGTCCCCGCAGGAGACCCGCATGAAAATTGAGCATGGTCCGGATTTTTTCATGCTCCATTTTTTTTAAATTCACTTTTATTGACCATCCGCGGGTATTTATCTACCCACGGGTGGTCAATGCATCCCCATGGGATGCGGATCCGCATGCAGGTGATCCGCTGTGGATCCTAATTCATAATTTGCCCGTGGACATGAGGCTTAAGTATCACACAGGTGATGTCATTATTATCAATGCCTCAGAAATTGCCACAAGGTATTCTCTGCAGAGGATATCCTGAAAACATGACCTGTTGGGTGGTCTTGATGACAAGAGTTGGGAAACACTGGGCTAGACGATCTTATTTTTAAACCCACTTTTCAGGATTTGCCTATTTGTCTCTGTTGCATACTCTCTTGAAATTTGCCATAGGTCATGCCAAATACATTTTCAGCTGCCACTTCATCTTCAGCCACAGCGGTCCACTCCTGGGGCCCTTAATTGGCTGCAGTGAGTCTGTGATATTCCGTATACAGGCCGACTTGTAAATAAAGTGCTGATAGGAAGAAATGCAAATGTTAAACAGAGCAGTGATTGGGGACGGCCGCGTATGAGCTGTTTTATGATTTTTCTGCATGGGCAGCTTGTTTGAAAAAAAAAAAAACAACTTAGAAAACCCCTTTAATATGCAACCACACGATTCACTGATTAGATATTTGAAATAATCAGCACGTTTACACATGGACCCCATAGAGTTGTTACCTTGTGTATATTCATATATACAGTAAAATAAATGTGATTTTCAGCATAGAACTAAAAAACAAGATAATATGGAATATGACAAGTCATAAAGCTAAAGACAGACTAGACATTTTTGGGATTCCTTTCATCAACACATAAATGAAACATTGGACTGTCTTCCTGTAAATTCTGCTCTAACCAAAATGTTTTCTGCCCTTTTAATGACCATCTAATAATGAAGCATATTTGACATTCTGGCTTCTATCACATAGCTTAATGATGGATTAAAGGACTTAAAGGGGTTGTCTCGCGAAAGCAAGTGGGGTTATGCACTTCTGTATGGCCATATTAATGCACTTTGTAATATACATTGTGCATTAAATATGAGCCATACAGAAGTTATTCACTTACCTTCCCTGCGCTGGCGTCCCCGTCTCCAAGGCTCCGTCTAACGTCAGTGTCTAATCGCCCGATTAGACGCGCTTGCGCAGAAGGGTCTTCTGCCTTCGGCTCGGTCCGGCAGCAGCGGCATTCTGGCTCCGCCCCTTCTACGCGTCATCGCGTAGCTCCGCCCCATCAGTGTGCCGATTCCAGCCAATCAGGAGGCTGGAATCGGCACACGTGACGGGGCGGAGCAACGCGATGACGCGTAGAAGGGGGCGGAGCCAGAACACCGCTGCTGCCAGATAGACCTGAAGGCAGAAGACCCTTCTGCGCAAGCGCGTCTAATCGGGCGATTAGACGCTGAAGTTAGACGGAGCCATGGAGACGGGGACGCCAGCGCAGGGAAGGTAAGTGAATAACTTCTGTATGGCTCATATTTAATGCACGATGTATATTACAAAGTGCATTAATATGGCCACACAGAAGTGTATAACCCCACTTGCTTTCGCGAGACAACCCCTTTAACTCTATATACATATTATTAATTATAAGATCAGGGATGTGAAATGTGTGAAGATGAGTAGCCAATATCACCCGCAATTAATAGCATCCAGGGAAGTGTACTGATGACATATCAAATCATATTCTGACTCTTCGCATCTGTAGTGTGACCGTCATATACTGTCAGTGTATGCACACAGAGATACTATATAGCAATTACTTTCAGCTGTACATCCCATCTGTTTTTATCTTTTGGCACTTGTAGTGAGATTTTGGGGAGAAGCAAATATTTTGTCTAATCTGCTGCCAAATGCACAGTTTTTTCTTGTTTGGAAAAAGAGAACAAACTCCACCTGCTCATCATCTTCAGGATTTCTTAGCTCATTTACTTCAACACTTATGATGTATATGCAAAATAATTGCATGGTCCATGAAATTCTCCAATTAGGAAAGATAATAAAGTAGATTTAGCAAAAAAATCCAAGTATTATGTGTTCGAAGTCAGATCAGTAGCTTCTTTTTGGCTGTAGCAACAAATGTGTTTCTCAGAATGCACAGATTTAGTGATTTTCATGAAACATCAATATGGATTTTAGTCACTTTCTCATTCATCTGTCTGACTTGTCTTGTAGGAAGCGATACTGTCACTCCATATACAACATTTGCAGCATACAGTATATTACTATTTGATGGATTGATGCATATGTGATCTGTGTAAGACCCAGCTGATACTTTTCAGTTTATAAAAGACAATTTCTGACATAAAAATACTGCCTTTAAAGGATGCACATTTCCAAAATGCTAGCCTTATTTCTTATAACAAAGGTTTATCATCAGTCAGCTAATGATCACACATGACTTAAAGGGGTTCTATCATTGAAAAAGAAAAATTCTATACTTACCTATTCCTACCCCATCAGTCTACTTACAAGATCTTCACCTTACCTATCTTCTCCTGTCCCCTGCAGTCCGGGAGGGGTCATCTCACCTTCAGCTGCCTGATTCTTCTCCTTCCTGTGAGGTTACGTACATTGCCAGCAGTCTTCTTCCTGCCAGCCTATGTACATTACATCACAGTTCACATCCCAGCAGGGGGAGTGCCGATCTACTGTAGAGACTGCGCATACACGCTATCTCTGAAATAGATGAGCATTCTTTCCTAGTCAGTGAAGGTTACAGCACTGGGACCTGACCTTCACTGACTCGGCCGGAAGAAAATATGAGGAATGCAGCCTTCATAACGAGCTGGCCAGCGTGCGGTGAGCTGACTTGGGGTACTGGAGAAAATCAGCGATAAGAAGACGTGGTAAGTAGACTGCCTGTGGAGGAATAGGTGAGTATAGAATTTTTTTTTTATGACAAAACCACTTTAATGGTTCCCTTTAACATTCTAGCCTTTTTCAATTGCATTGCACCATATTGATACAGAAGATTTGTCAAGGGAATATAGGTTTACAGAAATATAGGTGAACAGCACACCTGAGTAAACACAATTTTGGGGGAAAGGAGACAGGAATTCCCACTAGATAATTTAACAATTGGATCACCTGAACCCAATAACCCTGAATATATGGGCATTGTCGTATTAAATGATAGAAGGATCCCACTTGGTGCACACATCTTCCCTGCTTGAACATTCCCTAGCTCTCGTCAGTTAATCTTTATATATCATATATATTTGGGTAGGGTAGCTCTTTCAGATAGCTCGGAGAAATCATATGTGGAATACTAAAAATATCCTCCCTATCTTTGGGCGTTTTGTCCAACACTGTTTCCCATTTAGATTTGCTTTGTGCAGTTGCTTTATCTTTGTGGAAGGCAGATATTTTCTACCTGATGAAGGTGCTGGTCCAGCACTGTAATATGTAGTAGTAAAAAATGTATTAATCTAACCAGTCCTGCTTTCGTGAATTACCTCCATCAGCACCCGAAGAACCTGTTATTTTATTATTCACAGTGCATCCCTTGATTACGGACTCGTCTCTCACAGCCTCACTCAGCATGCAGAGCCGCGCTGAAATATATGATAATAAAAGCCTTCAATGGCATTGTGCTCATTTTGCACAATCCAAGCAGGTGAGTGTGTTTATTATTTACCTGTATAGACTTTTTTCAGTCTACACTATGCATTGTCATTATAAATGTCAGTTTAACTTTAACTCCTTCCAGACCACATCATGTAAATGTATGTCATGTGGTTGTGTCGTGTGTATTTCGAGGGCCCGGGAACTGTGTCTGCTCCATATCTGGTAGCTGATACCTGCCGGCAACTGCTGTGATCATAGCTACCTCTGATTGTGGCATTTTACTGTTTGGATGCCACGGTCAAAACTGCTCATGTTTCTAAGCAGTCAGTCAGAGGAGGGGGGTGATCGCGGTGCCCCATATTCACTCCCATAATGCAATCACAGGATGGCAATGCATTAGCAACATTAAAAAATCACAAATAATTGCAAATTCAAAGTAAAGAAAAATGTACAAAAAGTTTTTAACAAAGTTTTTTATGGTTCAAAAGCATTTTATCGTCAGGGAGTGGACAATACATAATACAATACATACTACGAAAGCATAGAAAAATATGAAGGCATATACAGTGTTCAAGTACAAGACAAAGAGCAGAATGTAAATAAACCATACAGAAATTTGAGTAATGAACATTGCCCTGCACACATTATATGCCAATCCACTTCTATATTTTTCATTGTAACCCACATACATAAACCACCAAGAATGAGGCACTGAAATAGAGAATAGACATAACTTCTCAGACAGGGAAATTATCTCTTCCTACCTAGTCTTTAGCACAGTGCAGCTCCACCAAATGTGAGTGATGGTGCCCCTTTCTTCACCTCACCTCCATCAAAGATCTGGTACTGCCAGGTAAACGCAATAAAGAAGAGAGGGAGTTCTATACCAACAGGTCAACGTTTTAAAGTTTGTTTCTTAGAATCTGCAGGAGACATATTTTATGGGTAAGGAAGAAACCATGATCCCACTCTGAAGAGGAGAAGGGATGGCCCAATTCACCACCCCATTCTTTAACTAACTGAAAACTCGATGAGCAGTCCCCAGGCCCCTGAAGTGACCCATAGTAGTATGAAATAGGATGTGAGGGCAAGCCATACGAAGCCCATAGGAATTTGCATTTCGTTGACGAAGATCTAATATGAAATTGAGCTGTTAAAGTAGAGCTGAAGCTCTGCAGTTAACCATAAGCATACCATACATCCCCCCCATGGGGTTGAATCTGGATAGAGACTCAAGTGAGGCCATTTGTGTGATTGGACAACGATCTAATGTGAATTGGCGCTTTTGATTAAGGTATTAAAAGAATGATGAGGCATGTCTATGTTGCAGTTGGGGAAAGTACTGTCAGCTGACAGCTTTCTTATGTATATGACCAGTCTTTATTGTACAATCCCTTACATACTCTTGTCATAAATCAAAGAACTGACAGCCAAGAAAAAAAAATACCAAGAGAGCCCAGACATTAACTGTAAGCACACTGCATTACTGAACAGAAGTGTTGGTAAGCTGTCCAGTGTCAGCGGAAGAACATTTCACATTCTGGGATCTATCAGTCCTGTTAATGCTGGATTAAAGAGCGATGCTTGTATTTTACATGACAACAACACATATCTATTTTGAGTGAAATATACCATGTACTTAGCCCTGTAGGCTTCTTCCGTCTTTCTTAATTATAGAGTTTCTTTTTGTCTTAGTATGCGCTGCTATTAAGTAAAATGACTTTAAGAAACAATCAGATTCCTGAGATTTCTACATTATCCTCATTAAGTAGTGTGATTAGTAACAGCAGAATAACATTATAAACACTCCAAGGACATGCAAATTGGGATTCTGGTTGTGGAGATGTAGACTAATAAGAACGCAGACACTCAGTAAATAAAATCTAATCTGCATTTACTGGCAGCTGCTGTTTGTTACTATTACTGTTATTGACAATTTATAGAAATGCTTTAATCATTTTTTGTTATATGTTAGAGAACAGGTATTATTAGCCAGGGAAATGTCAATTCAAGGCTGTAGGGGCAAGCACTAATAAGGTTAATGAATAGCTGGCCTCCAAAGCAACAGATGGCCCTACTGGAGCGAGAGTTTTAATGGCATTTATTATGCCTTGGGTCAGCTGCAGTTTATCTTAATTTTAACTCATTTAAAAATATTCTAAAGGCATATTAAAACATGTTTAATATCTCCCTACAGGGAAATGAAATTTCATGCTGAATTGTTTATAGAATATCAATTTGTTTAGTGTGTCCAGGGGTAATGTCACACGGTTTCGCTGGATGTCTTTTTGGCTCTTTTATTCACAGAAGTCTTTGCCCCTGAGACATCTAATTTAAGCATATTGTTTTTTAAAAGCTTTTTCCTATTCACCTCTATAGGACGCATTCAATAGGTAAGTTCACCTGAAGGTCTAAAATATGATGGCTTCATTTTATAGCTTGGAAATCATTTTGTAGAAGTAAAGAGTATTTCTTGCCACTCTCTTCATCCCATACTTTCCTACATATTTCATATCTCTCGGCTGAACAGCTAATGATTTCCTCCCATTAAGATGTACTTACAAGAAGTAGGGTTGTTAGACATTTTCATGAGTGAGACACCAAGAGAAATTTATCAGCTCCCAAAATATACTCAGAAGCAGCATAACCTAGAGTAGACTGAACCTTTGGAACCATGTTTCCATATTTAAATGATTTAATGCATATGTTATCAAAATTCATAAAGAAAAGACATTTAAAGGGAATCTGTCATGCCTCCCCATCACTATAAACTAAGTTATGGTGCTGTTATACTCACCCCCTCCCTAGTTACTGCAGTGCCCGCCACTGAAGATCGGGCATGGCACTGAAAAACAGACTCTATTGGAGATTGCGCACTTGGCACTGTGGAAAGAGTCGGATTTTCAACGACGGACACCACAGGAACCAGGGAGTAGGTGGGAATAAAAAATACATGTCTTGTCCCCTAACAGCTCCATAATTTAGTTTATGTTGCTGTGGGGACGGGACAGGTTCCCTTTAAGTGATAGGCACTGGGTAAAAATAGCCATATATATAAGAGCTGCAAGGTGAGCATGTTAATATGTTAATTTCAAACGTTCGAAGGAGAGAAGTCTTAACCAGACACTTCTTGATTTGAGCAGATGCCTCTGCTGTCTTATTGACTTATCATCACTGTTTTTGTGCTGTGATGCATGCTTGGTACACCTTATAATAGGAAGCTATGGGAAGACACTCTGCCTTTATTTACAGAACTGAGTTGTCTTACATTTTACGCTTAAGTGAAACGTACATAAGGAACTCAGAATAAAAGTCTTAGTCAAGTGTAAAAAAAAGTAACTAGCTTGGATGTGGTACCTGGCTTGACAAAGACAGAATGTGTCTGAGCTGATTTTTTTTTTGCTGATTTATTACTTATACAGTATAAGGGTGCGTTCAGAGGAGTGTGTGTGCACGCGTATTAACGCATAGGCACACGCTCGTGTGAACGCACCCTAAGAACATGAATCAAAGAATTTTGAGCTTGCACATAAAGGAATGAAAGCGGTCACTAACTGTAGATAAAGACTCTTAACAAGACCTCTGTACATTAAATTAGATCAAGCTTAACATAGAAAATTGATTGTAGAAAAAATCCACATGGTCCATCTAGTCCGCCCTTATATTATTTTCTTTCCATTTTTCACTTAGGATTCACTAGGCTTATCCTAGGCTCGAATTCATTTATTGTTGATTTTGCAAACAGCGCTCACTGATGAGAACTGATAGATGAATGAGCAACTGCTACCTTCTCTTCTTACAACCCCTCTCCTGATGCAAAATCTGATGTCTGGATGGTCTGATTCACATAGTGGGGCACTTTAGTTGGTTGTTTTAGTTTGTTTAGAGGTTTTATAGAGGTAGATTTGGTGACTGTCTTTTCTACAGCTGTATTTAGAGCAACCTGAGTAGATTTTTGCACTCCTGCAGTTTTAATTGTAGGTATAAGGGCGTACGGACCATAGAGGCAGATTATGGTGCCTTCATGGTAGCATGTGCTTCTACGGGACCTATGGAGACAGGGGGCCTAGTGATGTTCAGTCCCACCTCCTTTTCTTTTGGGTAGCTTGAACCAATGCAAGAGTCCCTTCTCCAGAGGAAATCGATTGCTCGAAAACAAGGGGAACAAAGGAGTTGAAAATTGTTTTATGGGCTGTCAAAAGCTCAAGGAAGGGAAAACAAATACCCGACCCTTTTATTCTGGATGCCAAAATCCAGCAGCTTAATAAGGGGCCGAGTTTAATCCTTGCTATGGCGCTCCCTCTTTTCTATGTATACCACTGTGTAGGTATCCAATATCTTCTTACAAGAGTATAGATTGTGCGATAAAAAAACTAGGGAGGATACAAACTATCTGTAGGACAACCCCTCTATAACTGGATCAGACGTTGTCACTGGGGAAAGCTCTGTCGGCCATATATTTTAGTTGCAGGGAAAATGTAGCAATAAATACCTGTTCATGTTATATACTGGTTCTCTATTCTGGCTCATAGATTGGGATACTAAGTGGGGACTCCCCTCTATGAAGGCAAAATGGGCTAACATCGTGATACAACACCTTTAAAGAAGCACTTAAGGGTTTTTATTAATTTGAAAACCCATTACAATATCAGTGACCTTTGCTGTGCAGAATCAGTCTGTGTAGCTCGTCCCCTACAGGCTATGTGTTCTGCGGTTTTCTTCCAGCCTCCAGGTCACATGACCAACATTGTGGCAATGCTCTGTGTCCTGCAGATAATGGGGCAGATTTATATCAACTGCCATGAAGAGCAACTGTTTTTCTTGCCCGTAGCAACCAGACACAGAGCAGCTTTTATTTTGAAGCACAAAGTACGAAATGAAAGCTGCATTGTGATTCTTGCTGTAGACAAGAAATATGATTGTTCTTTATGGTATTTAACATAAATCTGCCTCATTAACAGCAAGACACAGAGTGCTGTCAGAGTGATGGTCATGTGACCTGGAGGATCATGTGACAGATAGATTCATCACAGTAGAAGTCAGCCGTAGGCTGAATTCACATGGGATCCCACAGTGGAATCTGACCTGCTGCCCTGCCGGTGACCTCTGTGGACTCCTGCGTACCTGTCTTGTGGATGTGCTGGCCGGGCCGGCTGGCACATGTGCAGTACAGATGGCGCCACGCTGTCGCTAGGCGAAATAGAACATACTGTGATTTTGCCTCAGAAAACGGAAAATTATTGGTTTCTGCTAGTGGTCAGGAAAGAGCGATTTTCTATAGCATGTCTATGGGCAAGATTTGCTGCGGAATCCTTAGGCGGATGCCCGCTCCAGGACCCGTAGTGCAAATACGCCTGTGTGCATTGGGCCATACTGCAATCGATCTCTCAAAAAAAGAACTGTGTTTATTTAACTGTTAACAGTTACAGTTTTACGGTAACAAAACAGCACTAAGTGATCGGAACTGTAGCAGATCTATGCAATGATGTAGGAAAAGTTGGTCTTTCTATATTTTTAAAGAGAACTTATCACCGCAATATTAATGTGTGTTTTATTTTATATATATATATATATATATATATATACTAGCTTACCCATCGCGCATTGCTGCGAAGACAGACATACATACATACATACATTCGTTTTTATATATCTAGATAACAACCAATCACAGCGCAGCTTTTTTAGGTTACCTCAGTGGTATAATATATAACAACCAATCGCAGCGCAGCTTACATGTTACCTCAGTATAATATATAACAACCAATCACAGCGCAGCTTTCATGGTACCTCAGTATAATATATAACAACCAATCGCAGCGCAGCTTACATGTTACCTCAGCTTTATAATATATAACACCCAATCACAGCGCAGCTTATATGTTACCTCAGCAGTATAAAATATAACAACCAATCACAGTGCAGCTTTCATGTTACGTCAGCAGTAAGAGAAATAACAACCAATCACAGCGCAACTTTTATTCTGCCTCAGCAATATAAAAAATAGCAACCAATCACAGCGCAGCATTCATTTTACCTCAGCGGTATAATATATAGCAACCAATCACAGCACAGCTTTTATTTTACCTCAGCATTCTCAATATCCTATTTATGACATAATCAATGCTCGTGCCAAATTTTGCGCTTAGGATTGAATAATTGATTTGGGACCCATTAACTTTTCCTATTTATGACATAATCAATGCTCGTGCCAAATTTCCCGTTTCTATGACATCAGGAAGTGAGAAAATTACATTCCGTACGTAAAATTTGGACGCTAATTCTTTTGCGCATAAAATTGAATAATGGAGTTGGGACCCATTAGCTTTTCCTATTTATGACATAATCAATGCTCCTGCCAAATTTCAAGTTTCTTTTACATTGGGAAGCGAGAGAATTCGATTCCGTACGTAAAATTTGGACGCTAGATTCCGTACATAAAATTTGGACGCTAATTCTTTTGTGCTTAAAATTGAACAATCGAGTTGGGACCTATTAACTTTTCCTATTTATGACATAATCAATGCTCATGCCAAATTTCAAGTTTTTATGACATTGGGAAGCGAGAAAATTAGATTCTGTACGTAAAATTTGGACGCTAGATTCCGTACATAAAATTTGGAGGCTAATTCTTTTGCGCTTAGGATTGAATAATCGAGTTGGGACCCATTAGCTTTTCCTATTTATGACATAATCAATGCTCCTGCCAAATTTCAAGTTTCTATTACATTGGGAAGCGAGAGAATTCGATTCCGTACGTAAAATTTGGACGCTAATTCTTTTGCGCTTAAAATTGAATAATCGAGTTGGGACCTATTAACTTTTCCTATTTATGACATAATCAATGCTCATGCCAAATTTCAAGTTTCTATTACATTGGGAAGCGAGAGAATTAGATTCCGTACGTAAAATTTGGACGCTAATTCTTTTGCGCATAGAATTGAATAATCGAGTTGGGACCCATTACCTTTTCCTATTTATGACATAGTCAATGCTCGTGCCAAATTTCATGTTTCTACGACATCGGGAAGTGAGAGAATTAGTGACAATGATGGAAACCGAACGATCTACGTGGGGGGTCGTAACCATCGACGATGCTCGCGCACGCACCATTTATCATAGAATATTTGTACTATGCCTATAATCTTCCCAGGAGTGCACTTAACAACTTCCCAAAGTTTCATGGCGATCGGATGAATGGTGTAGTAGCGCATAAAGGACAAACAGACACGCATACAGACATGCATTCAATTATATATATATATATATATATATATATATATATACATACTATATGGACAAATGTATTTGGACACTGCAGAAAATCAGCAAATATGCAAATACTGAGTTTCCCGAATGGCATGCTGGGAAGGGCATGGGTAAAATAAAAAGCTGCTCATTTTATAATAACTATTCATTCATCTGATCGAGCACTTGTGGGATGAACTGGAGCGACGGGTACGACACCGCCACCCACGCCCATCCTCACAACAATCTCTTCTCACACCCTTGCATGAGGAATGGCGAGATATTCCTGCCCAGACTTACAGAGAACTTGTATAAAGTATGCCTCGATGTGTTACCACTGTAATACAAGCAGAAAGAGGGCCAACACCTTACTAAATACCATATTTTTCGCTTTATAAGACACACCGGTATATAGGATGTACCCCTGTTTTAGAGCGGGAAAATGGGGGAAAAAAAATTTGAACTCACCCAGGGACAGCACAGGGCTAGTGCTGGGTGACGGAGCAGAGGGAGCAGCAGAGGTCCGCAAAAACCGGCGCTCCATATCACAGCGGCGCTTGTGTGCAGCAGGAGGAAGGAAGGAAGCCGTTTGGTGGAGGCGGGGAGTACCCGCCGGCGGTCACGACCAATCACAGGTATGTATGGGCGGCAGTGGGGAGGAGACTGGTCGCACATTTGTTTGTGCGATCGCAAGTTTAACACGCAATCGCGCAAACTAAATCGCGTTTGCGCGTTAAATTCGCGATCACGCTAAAAATGGTGATCGGAACGAATTTTTTGGCACATTCGCTTTATAAGACGCAGCAACTTCCCCCCCCCCGCTTTGGAGGGGGAAAAAGTGCGTCTTATAAAGCGAAAAAATACGGTAGAATAATAAAGCCCCTTTTCTGAAAAACATGCAGTTTTCAAATACTTTTGTCCATATAGTGTATAATTCCCTCCCACATAATGAACAATTTGTTGAATGAGACTCATTTATAAAACCTAAAATTTGCTTCATTACCGGCTGATAATTGCCTGACTCAAGGCAGGCGTTGGGCATTAACTTTCACTTGATGTTGTCTCCACTCTTGGAACACTCGAAAAAACTGCATCTACAATACATGACTGACCTGGTGAAGGTTTTACGGCGTTGCTTGTCCTTTATTAATATTGTGACAAATGAGACAACTAAAACTGTCAGGAATGAGAAAAACGTGCATTAAATGGCAGCCTGGATACTTTCTAAACACGCGGGCTTGTGTCATTCTCAACTGGCTGTCAGCTATTTGTTTACACCAGAAGAAAAAAAATGGTTTGTGACAGTTTTTATAAATGGGACCTAATGTGCTCTCCTGGTAGGGAATGTGTTATACAAAGTAATATTTTAGCATAAAAGAGAACAAATAGTCCACGGCCAATAAAAGCTGCAAGTAAAGTAGCAGCTAATGAGTGAAAAGCTTTCTGACACTACTCTGTAATATCACTCAATGTCGGGGCTTGGTATTATTTGCAATCACGTATCAGTCATGGCCTATGAGAAAAAAAAATAATATACAGAGTTCTTTATGTGCAAAGATTTTCTTTAACAGATGATTTTCATGAATCCACCGAGCGAGATGACTACCATTAGATTTGCAATTAACCTTCTCTATGCCAGAGACTTGAATTACTGCCGTCACTCACAATACCATGCAGATAGATGATCACAGAATAGAAATAAATGGGTTCAGTTACGAATACAAATATGTAAGCTACATTTTAGCCACTGGATTGAATGAGTCACATTTTCAATAGTTTTAGCACTATTTTACCCTTCAGTCATAAAAACATGAGTTTTGTGATAATCACTGTTCCACCTTGAAATGATCATCAATGTAAAAAAAAATCTGCTGGTTGAAAGTAGGTTTACATTCACAAACATGCTTTGTATGGATGAAAGGCAGACGAAGGATTCAGTACAAGATACAACATCATGCAAGTAATTACAAGAGAAAACAATGCCTCTAGTTTAAGCACCATAGGTTCAAGGTAGTTCAGGAAACAGTTTGACATGAAATACTCAGCAGCAAGAAGATAGTAATTATGAATACTAACAAAGAACTAAAACAACAAATCAAAACTATCAATGCAATTCCAGCAGCTGGCAAAACATCAGGGGTGCTTGCATAAATAATTAAGCAATATCAAACAGAAGCAGATGATGTCAGAAGACTATATGACTGCTTTGGAGTCACATCTGTAATGTTCTATTCCTATTCAATCATAATCACGAAGACCTTGAAAATGTAATTTACTGTATGAAACAGTTTCTGTTGACTTTGTTTTACTAGGTTTCCATTGACTACCAATGTCATTGTTATCTATTGTTAATTATAACTCATTTTTTTGTTAGTATTGTCATCATTATTTACGACACTTGGTACACGGATCATGAATAGATGTAGATCTTTATGATAAAATGATATTATGCACATGTTTAGTAATGATGATTGAAAAATTGGCTCATTGTTCCGAGATGAACTTCCATTTATGAAGGGATGTTTCCTAAATATAAGACAATGAAGGTTGAAATGCTGAACCAAAAATCCT
Source organism: Eleutherodactylus coqui (assembly GCF_035609145.1). Taxonomy (NCBI): domain Eukaryota; kingdom Metazoa; phylum Chordata; class Amphibia; order Anura; family Eleutherodactylidae; genus Eleutherodactylus; species Eleutherodactylus coqui. The sequence continues at coordinate 165,252,716 of NC_089838.1, forward strand.
TGCTGTGCTGTTTCTATTAGTATCTGGTGACATTGTCTGGATTCCTAGAATTTAATTAGTAGAGGGTTTTATGATTCAATTATTCAATAGCTAAATCAAATATTAGCTATTCATATAACCTAAATAGTGACTTAATTAACCATATCAGATGCAGGGTTGTTGACGAGGGGAGTGTATATCTCTGGAAGTTTTAGAGTTTTAGAGTCTCAGGTACCGTCCACTGTGCAGTCGTAATGTGGCCTGAAGCCTCAAGTTGGTGAAGTCTGCAAATGTTCACTGAATGTGGATTGTTTTAGGCAAACTACAGGCCATTACCAATCAACAATCAGTTGATACTTAATTAATTTGCAATTGCGGCTCTTGGCCGCTACGTTAGACCCTACTATAAGGCCTCCTTCACATGGACGATTTTCTGCAGTAAAGTTACATGCGTCAAAAAATCACGTCTAATAGTGCCAACTAGAGATGAGCGAGCATGCTCGTTCCAGCAGTAGCATACTCGAAGGTGCTCATTACTCGAGCGAGCACCACGCAGTGATTGAGAAAATTTCATCCTCTCCTCCCCGCATGTTTAGCGCCATTTTTTAGCTAATAAACATGCAGGGAAGGCTTTACCACTTCCTGCTGTGACATGCCAACCCTGTGCACATCTATAGCAGTGACTGGCTGGGCTGATTAGGTGACCTACGAGTATAAAAACTCAGGTTACCTGAGGCTCTCCTCACACGCACACTGCATGAGCTGAGGGATAGAGCTGCTGCAATTCAGGGAAAGCGATAGTGTAGGGTAGAGGGTGCGGTTAGGCAGGGATCCTTGCTCCAAGAACCCAACAGTCCTTTCTAGGACTACAACTCCTCTCATTGTGTGCATCAGCAGTTTGGCTGGCTGGGAGCAGTAGTGCGCACAAAGTATTCTCAAGCATCCCAGCTATATACTGCATACTGTTACCGGTTTTATGCAGTATACTGCTAGTGGTGTACAGAGAGTACATAGGAAGTAACAAAACTCCTATCATTTTTCATTTTTTACATTTTTTGCACGCTGAAAGCATACTGTATATACCCGTGTGTGGGTGCTGTCAATCTACGCTATCTAACAATAGTATACACAGTTTAATAATTTTTTTGCCTGTGTTACTGCATGAAGAAGACGGCCGCACCACCAGAAGAAAGAACACATGACCGGCAATGGAGCCCAGATGCGCCCGTGTGACTGAGCCCTCTAATAACAGTATACACAGTTTAAATTTTTTTTTGGCCTGCTGAAAGGGTACGGTATATACCCGTGTGTGGGTGTTGTCAATCTACACTATTTAACAACACCAGTATACACAGTTTAAATGTTTGTTTTGCCTGCTGAAAGCATACAGTATATACCCGTGTCTGGGTGCTGTCAATCTACACTATCTAACAACAGTATACGCAGTTTAAATATTTTGTTTTAGGGTTCAAAGCGTACGCTATATACGGGTGGTCTCAATCCACGCTATCTAACAGCAGTATACAGATGCTCCCCTACTTGCGAACAGGTTCCGTTCCAGGAGCCTGTTTGCAAGTCCATTTGTTCGCAAGTCTGAACAAATGTTTGCATGGAGCGGGATCGCGGGTGGATCCCGCTCCATACAACGTCGGGTGCTGGCTGTTCTTACAGCGGACACCCGGCGGCTGCAATTCCGACGAGCCGCACCGCTCGTCGGAACTGTTAACACTTTAAATACCGCTGTCAGAACAGTATTTAAAGCGTTAACAGTTCAGAAGAGCGTCGCGTCTCGTTGGAACTGCAGCCGCCAGCTGTCGGCTGTAAGAAACAGCAGGCACCCGGCGTTCAGGGGGCCCATACAGATCGCGGGACACAGTGCGGTTACTAGGCAGCTCTAGGGCTGCCTATGCAGAGTACCCATCAAGCGCACGGCTTGATAGGCGCTCTGCATAGGCTGCCCTAGGGCCTTTCAGAAAGCCCCCGGCTGCCTAGCAACCGCACAGTGTCCCTCGATCTGACCGGACAGGCTTCTATCAGGCTTGATAGAAGCCTGTCCGATCCCTGCACAGTATGATGTAATGCCATAGCATTACATCATACTGTGCAGGACAGATTGTTCGCATCTTGCGAAGTTCATAAATCGAACACTGTACACTGTTTATTGTGCATATCTAGAGGTTCAAAGCATACACTATATACCCTGTGTGGGTGCTGTCAATCTATGCTATATAACAACAGTATACACAGTTAAAACAAATTTTTGCCTGCTGAAAGCATACGATATATACCCATGTGTCGGTGCTGTTAATCTATGCTATCTAACAACAGTATACACGGTTTAATTTTTTTTTTGCCTGCTAAAAGTGTATGGTATATACCTATGTGTGGGTGCTGCCAATATACGCTATCTAACAACAGTATACACTTGTTAAATTTTTTGTTTTGGGGTTCAAAGCTTACGCTATATATCCGTGTGTGGGTCCTGTCAATCCACACTATCTAACAACAGTACACACTGTTTATTGTGTATATTTTGGGTTATAAGCATACGCAAAATACCTCGCAGTTTGCTTAGAATTTTGACCAAGAGCATTCTAAACCATGATGAAGACTAGGGGTAAGGGTCGAGGCCGAGGACGTGGGCGGGGTGAAACAGTGCCTGCTGCTGATGAGTTCTCTAGCTTCATCTTACATTTTGCAGGTCTGCGTGGTAGACCATTATTAAAAGAACAACAGTGCGATCAGGTGATGATGTGAATAGCGGATAACGCATCCAGTAATTTATCCAACACCCAGTCTTCCACGCAGTCCACTCATGCTAGCCAAGGGACTGCACCTCTGAATCCTCAGGCTGCTCCTCCTTCCTCCCAGCCTAGTCACTCCAGGAAAAGGAGAGATTCAGTACAGGCATACTCCCAGGAACTGTTCTCGGGTCCCTGCCCTGAGTCGGAAAAAACAGTTCATCAGCCAACTGAGGAGTTTGATGTGACTGATGCCCAAAATTTGGACTTTTCACAGACTCAGGGTGATGAGGGTGGGGACTTCCAAGTAGTGTCTCAAGAGCTATTTGTGTTCGAAGGTCTGGAGGTTTTTTATTGAGAGCACGGATGGCCGATGAACAGTGGTGTGCAACCTGTGCCGCACCAAGATAAGCAGGGTAGCCACCACTACCAGCCTAACCACCACCAGCTTGCGCAGGAATATGACTACTAAGCACCTGATGAGGTGGAACGAAGGCTATTCACCGCCTGCGGGTCACACTACTGCCTCTTCCCCTGTGTCACCTGCTGGCACTGAGATGCAATCCCCCTCCCAGGACCCAGGCACGAGCGTCTCCCTCCCTGCACCCACACCTTCACCTCCACGGTCCTCTGCTGCTACCACCAATGTGTCCCAGCGCAGCGTTCAGCTATCCATAACTCAAGCATTGGAATGCAAGTGGAAGCAGCCACCCACCCGCATGCACAATCGCTAAACGTGCATATTTCCAAACTACTGAGCTTGGAGATGCTGCCATATAGGCTGGTAGAAACGGAGGCTTTCCACAACCTCATGGCGGCGGCCGTCCCTCAGTACTCGGTCCCCAGTCGCCACTATTTTTCCCACTGCGCCATCCCCGCCCTACACCAGCATGTAACACAGAATATAAACCGTGCCATCACCAACACAGTTACTGGGAAGGTCCACTTAACCACTGACATGTGGACAAGTGCTGGCAGGCAGGGACACTATATCTCCCTGACGGCATATTGGGTTAACCTGGTGGAGGCTGGGACCGAGTCTGACTCTGGGTGCGATCATGTGCTACCCACACCGAGGATTGCGGGTCCTACCTCGGTCATGGTTTCTCTGGCTTATTATGCTACCTCCTCCAAACACCCCCCCTCCTCCTACTCCTCCACCTCTGAATTACCATGTTTGAGCACATCGCCTTCAGTCAGTAGCTCGAGGCACTGCAGCACTGCCGAGGGGAAGCGTCAGCAGGCTGTGCTGAAACTCTTGAGCTTGGGTGACAAGAGGCACACCGCCCAAGAGCTGTTACAGGGTTTGACGGAGCAGACAGATCTGTGGCTTTCGCCAATGAATCTCCAACCAGGCATGGTTGTGTGTGACAATGGGCGTAACCTGGTGGCGTCTCTGCAGCTTGGCAAACTAACACACGTGCCATACCTGGCTCATGTGTTCAATCTGGTGGTTCAGCGCTTAAAAACTACCCCAGTTTGTCTGAGCTGCTCAGCAAGGTCCGTTGCGTGTGCGCACAATTCTGAAAGTCCACCACACATGCTGCCACCCTCAGGACACTGCAACATCGCTTCCAGCTGCCAGTTCACCGACTGTTGTGCGACGTGCCCACACGCTGGAATTCAACGTTGCACATGTTGGCCAGGGATTAAGAGCAGTGTAGAGCCATTGTTGAATACCAGCTGCAACATGGCCGTCGGAGTGGTAATCAGCCTCCGCAGTTCTTTACAGAGGAGTGGGCATGGATGTCTGACATCTGTCAGGTGTTAGGAAACTTTGAGGAGTCTACCCAAATAGTGAGCGACGATGCGACCATTATCAGTGTAACCATCCCGCTGCTTTGTCTGCTGAGAAGGTCGCTGCTAAGCATAAAGGCCGACGCTTTGCGGATAGAATAGGAGATGGGGGATAACAATACGTCGCTTGATAGCCAGACCACCCTCACGTCTGTTTCTCAGTGCGTATTGGAGGAGGAGGGGGAAGAGACTGCTGCCCACACTGAAGAAGGTACCCATGCTACTTCCTTCACATCTGTTCAGCGTGTATGGGCTAAAGAGGAGGAGGAGACTGAGAGTTATCCTCTTAGTGAGGAAAGAGATGTGTTGCATACTGGGACTCTGGCACACATGGCTGACTTCATGGTAATCTGCCTTTCCCGTGACCCTCGCATTAGACGCATTCTGGCCAACACGGATTACTGGATGTTCACCCTTCTCGACCCATGGTATAAGGAGAACCTTTCCACTCTCATTCCCGAAGAGGAAAGGCGTATGGGAGTGATTCAATACCACAAGGCCCTGGTGGAAAAGCTGATACTAAAGTTCCCATCTGACAACGCTAGCGGTAGAGGACGTAGTTCAGTGGGCCAACTAGCAGGGGAGGTGTGGGGAACAGGCAGCATGTCCAGCGCATGCAGGGGAACACTCTCAAAGGCCTTTGCCAGTTTTATGGCTCCCCAGCCAGACTGTGTCACCACTCCCCAGTATAGGCTAAGTAGGAGGGAACACTGTAAAAAGATGGTGAGGGAGTACATAGCCGACTGTACCACCGTCCTCCGTGATCCCTCTGCTCCATAAAACTATTGGGCGTCAAAGCTGGACACATGGCATGAACTTGCGCTGTAAGCCTTGGAGGTGCTGGCCTGCCCTGCCACTAGCGTCTTATCAGAGAGGGTGTTTAGTGCTGCTGGGGGGATTATCACGGATAAGCATACCTGCCTGTCAACTGACAGCACCGACAGGCTTACACTCATTAAGATAAACAAAGCCTAGATTTCCCCTGACTTCTCTTCTACACCGGTGGAAAGCAGCGGAACATAAAAATTCTTTAAGCTGGAACAGGAGAACCATGCACCCTCTATCACCCAAAAAAAGAGAAGAAGTAGTTTGGTCTATCCTTCTCTGATCTTCCTCCTCCTCCTAAACCAGCATGTCAGCATGCTGAACAGCCAATTCTTCAGAGGGCCAAAAGGCTCTGTAAAAACTAACCTGGCTCTGTTAGCAAATTAAGCAAGAACGAGCTGTATGTTAAAAAAATTTTTCTGGGTTTCACCTGCACTCTGGGTAAACACATTCTTCTGGGGTTCGCCTATACTCTTGGTATAAAAATTTTTCCGGGGTTTGCCTATACTCTTAGCAATCAAATTTTTACGTGCTTCACCTATACTCTTAGTAAACAAATTTTTCAGGGGTTTGCCTATACTCTTAGTAAACAAATTTTTCAGGGGTTCGTCTATACTCTTAGTAAACCAATTTTTCAGGGGTTTGCCTATACTCTTGGTACACAAATTTTTAAGGAGTTCGCCTATACTCTTGGTCAACAAATGTTTCAGGGGTTCGCCTATATAGTCTTGGTACACAAATGTTTCAGGGGTTTGCCTATACCCTCTGTACACAAATCTTTCAAGTACTGGCATCTGAGTCCCCTTTATGGCCATGTTTGTGGCTCCTGACAATTTTGTGATGGAGGTGGCATGGGATTGCAATTCTGATCAGCACTGTATAACAAGACCGAGCTCATTGCAAACTGTCTTTTTTTGGCTTTAAGCGGAAGTAAAATACCCTGAGTTGTTAACAGCCGGATTGGTTTAGGCCTGAGAAACGCACGCATCCCTGAGGGTCTGCGATCGTCAATATGTACAATCTGCTCCTGATCCATCGCGCAGTGCGGGGTCCTGCTTTGGCCACTCAAATTTCTTCATGTGTCTCACTGTCCTCGTAGCAATCAAAGTAAGCATAACTGATTTCATGAGACATTGACAGTTTCACTGTATACCTGTGGTGGCAGCTTTTGTGACACCTACTGCTTAAAACAAATCTTTTGTTGTAGAAGTCGTTGTTGAATTGTGCAGATAGTTAGAAGTACTGGAATCTGAGTCCCCTTTATGCCCATGTTTGTGGCTCATGAAATTTTGTGACGGAGGTGGCATGGGATGGGAATTATGATCTACGTTAATTTATCAGCAATTCTCATTAGGATTGTGGGCTATTGTCACCGTAGCAATGAAATCCTTTTTCAACTTTAATGAAACTTGTCACCGAAAGGACCAAAAATAATAAAACTTAGCTTTTATTGATTTTTAAATAATAAAAAGGCGTCCTTATATTTTCTCATATGTGCTAGAAGTCACACAATAATTAAAAACAGTAGGGCTTAGATATATAGATGAACACTGCTCTGTCCCAACAATCTAGGTGCATTAGCCGGGAATCGAACCCGGGCCTCCCGCGTGGCAGGCAAGAATTCTACCACTTCTACCACTTTTGTATTCCCTGATGTCTTTTTCTATCCAGGGTTACTCAGATTTCTATTTGTCAATGACTTGCACCACCAGATGTTTATTAAAGTGTGGTGAAGCACTCACTGTCAATGACCTTGAACACTTTTAATTCACTATCACAGGGTAGGCCTGATGTCCTCTGATTAGTCACGGTACAGTGATGTCTGTTAATTTACAGTCAGTAATATTGTACCTGACACACACATTTACTAGTACTGTCGTCCCATTTATAACAGTTGCTCATTAATATTGCTTGGGTCGTATTTGTTCTTATTATTTCTAGAACAATATCGCGGTGATTGATTTATATAGAAATCACCCCGATATGTCACCATTAGGTGTTAGGTCCGGAGTATGTTTTTGTATAACGCAGACCCAAGCTTATATTGGCTTGATACTCTATGGTATTCCCTTATGCCTATGACTGATCGCATGAGCCATTCATTTCTTATGGCTCATGTGATTATATACCAAGGTTAATTGCAACCAGACGACAGTTTCAGTGATTATCAAGGATAGAGATAAGTTGTTCCAAATAATAGTGTGTTTTCAATATGTTCTCTCTCCTACTTATACATAGGCTCTATTCCGGAGAGATGATGCTCCCACTTGTATAAGTGATTATTACAGGTAGAACGTATATAAGATGAATAAAGACAGTGGCTGCATTAAATGGAACAGCTGCAGTATTCATCTATGAGCTACTCATCCTTCAGGATTTAAATAGCTGCAATAAAATGCTCTGTCCCAACAATCTAGGTGTATTGGCCGGGAATCGAACCCGGGCCTCCCGCGTGGCAGGTGAGAATTCTACCGCTTCTACCACTTTTGTATTCCCTGATGTCTTTTTCTATCCAGGGTTACTCAGATTTCTATTTGTCAATATGTTCTCTCTCCTACTTATACATAGGCTCTATTCCGGAGATGATGCTCCCACTTGTATAAGTGATTATTACAGGTAGAACATATATAAGATGAATAAAGACAGTGGCTGCATTAAATGGAACAGCTGCAGTATTCATCTATGAGCTACTCATCCTTCAGGATTTAAATAGCTGCAATAAAATGCACATAGATAGTTTGGTGGTAGCCCAGAATGAATTCTAGGCTATCACCTATATCCAATGCCCTTTTGGATAAATCTCTGTCTCTGTATATGCAGTCTGTTGTGATGCACCAACAGCTGCTGACTAGAGTGATAATGATAGACTCTGTCTGTTATAGTTGTAGTTGTATATGTCTACGTGGGTTGCATTATGATGAACATACAACCCCCACATAGATTAGTTCTTATGGAGAGAATCGGCCCATGGAACCTATCCCTCCCTCTCCATCTACGCGTTTCCACAACCTTGGAGATGGTTGCTTCCTCAGGATGGAGCTAACCTAACATGACCAGCCTCTCAGGCTGTCAGGATGTAAATTTAGGTATAAGTAGGAGAGAGAACATATTGACAAATAGAAATCTGAGTAACCCTGGATAGAAAAAGACATCAGGGAATACAAAAGTGGTAGAAGCGGTAGAATTCTCACCTGCCACGCGGGAGGCCCGGGTTCGATTCCCGGCCAATACACCTAGATTGTTGGGACAGAGCATTTTATTGCAGCTATTTAAATCCTGAAGGATGAGTAGCTCATAGATGAATACTGCAGCTGTTCCATTTAATGCAGCCACTGTCTTTATTCATCTTATATACGTTCTACCTGTAATAATCACTTATACAAGTGGGAGCATCATCTCTCCGGAATAGAGCCTATGTATAAGTAGGAGAGAGAACATATTGAAAACACACTATTATTTGGAACAACTTATCTCTATCCTTGATAATCACTGAAACTGTCGTCTGGTTGCAATTAACCTTGGTATATAATCACATGAGCCATAAGAAATGAATGGCTCATGCGATCAGTCATAGGCATAAGGGAATACCATAGAGTATCAAGCCAATATAAGCTTGGGTCTGCGTTATACAAAAACATACTCCGGACCTAACACCTAATGGTGACATATCGGGGTGATTTCTATATAAATCAATCACCGCGATATTGTTCTAGAAATAATAAGAACAAATACGACCCAAGCAATATTAATGAGCAACTGTTATAAATGGGACGACAGTACTAGTAAATGTGTGTGTCAGGTACAATATTACTGACTGTAAATTAACAGACATCACTGTACCGTGACTAATCAGAGGACATCAGGCCTACCCTGTGATAGTGAATTAAAAGTGTTCAAGGTCATTGACAGTGAGTGCTTCACCACACTTTAATAAACATCTGGTGGTGCAAGTCATTGACAAATAGAAATCTGAGTAACCCTGGATAGAAAAAGACATCAGGGAATACAAAAGTGGTAGAAGTGGTAGAATTCTTGCCTGCCACGCGGGAGGCCCGGGTTCGATTCCCGGCTAATGCACCTAGATTGTTGGGACAGAGCAGTGTTCATCTATATATCTAAGCCCTACTGTTTTTAATTATTGTGTGACTTCTAGCACATATGAGAAAATATAAGGACGCCTTTTTATTATTTAAAAATCAATAAAAGCTAAGTTTTATTATTTTTGGTCCTTTCGGTGACAAGGATTGTGGGCTATCGCTCACAATTTCAAAGAGGGTCGCTGCCAGGCCCTGCCAACCCTCTGCAGTATGTGTCTCCTGTTCATCCTCATCCAATACGCACTTATAAATAGTAATGAGGGTGGTGTGGCTATCAAGCGACTGAGTGGCATGAGGACAGCTGAACGCTGTACTGTGAAAAATCCTGGGGGGTGGGATTGGACAGCAATGCCAGCATGAAACACAGGAGAAGAGGCAGATGTGTCACCCGCAGGCGGTGATTGGCCTTTGTTGCACCTAGTGTGGTGCTTAGCTAAGATGCGCCTGCGCGTGTGCCTTGCTGATTATGGTCTGGCCCAAGTAAATTGTTAGGGGGGTGACCACCAGGCTTTTGCCCACAATTTGGCTTAATAGTGCGACCATGCTGCCCCTGCTGTTCCCTATCCGTTTCTGTGGTGTTTCCATGGCTTTCTGATGTTTTCAGGTGATTCACACAACCTCCCCTTTGCGGAGCATGGGTCACCTTGAAAAATGCTCGAGTCTCCCATTGACTTCAATTGGGTTCGTTACTCGAAACAAGCTCTCGAGCATTCAAAAAAGCTCGACTTAAGCAACGAGCACTCGAGCATTTTAGTGCTCGCTCATCTCTAGTGCCAACGCTTTCCTATGGAAACCTTCAGATGAACAATTTGTAGCTGGGTCAAAAAATTGCACCAAAAAAGATAGGACATCAAGGGCAGAATTCAGTGACTGAAATTCCCTGCTGCGTGAAAAAATAGGTCTTGATCTATCTTGTTGCAGAAAATCTCAGAAGCCGCCAAAGACTCCTATGAGAGACTATGCAAGGTGGCCGCTGCTGGGGAATTACTTCTTCTCCCCTGCAGGGGAACCCTGGTCCTGCCACTGCTGGGGGATTCTTTCTTCTCCTCTGCAGGGGAACCCTGGTCTTGCCACTGCTGGGGGATTCCTCCAGCCCTGTTGAGATGAAGAGAAGTCCCGTGGAGAAGAGGGTTCCCCCAGGGTTTCCCTTCATCTGTCTCTCTCTCCTCCCAGAGCTGCAGCACTTTTTCGCTGTAACACGTAGTTCCCAATTGTGTGAATGGGCAATTTCACCGCTAATTAAGCTTGGGACTTGATAGTGGGAAATCGTCTACTCACTCAATTTTCTGCAGCACTAGCTGTCATTTCCTAGTGCGGCTAGCTTCTGCTTAAGAGACAAAAAAAGAAAAATTGAATATGCTGTGTATGTGACACGGTGCAATTGTAAAAGAGAGAGTGCCCTATGTCATCAGACAAATTGGAGATCCACATTTAATTAATTTTTCCATGTATTGTAACCAATGGTAAGGCCTTGCATGAGAAACCCTGATTAGAAGAACACACGTAATACATCTCTTAAATCCTTTCAAACACATACTGTAAAGCCAAAGATTCTGTCATTCATTTGCCAATGTGTGTATATTGTGTTCATTTGCTATGCTCTGATGTACATGACTTGTTCTTCGCCCTTAGATATTATGGACTCAATATTAGTACAAAGTAATATCCATCAATAATTTACTTGATTGTTTCTCTACTTATGACAGTGTTCAAACAGATTTTGTCATATGTAAAATACTAGGTAGAAAACAATTAGAGATGAGCGAACGTACTCGTCCGAGCTTGATAATCGTTCGAGTATTAGCGTGTTCGAGATGCTCGTTACTCGTGACGAGTACCACGCGATGTTCGAGTTACTTTCACTTTCATCTCTGAGACGTTAGCGCGCTTTTCTGGCCAATAGAAAGACAGGGAAGGCATTACAACTTCCCCCTGCGACGTTGAAGCCCTATACCACGCCCCTGCAGTGAGTGGCTGGCGAGATCAGGTGTCACCCGAGTATAAAAATCGGGCCCTCCCGCGGCTCGCCACAGATGCATTCTAACATAGTTCAGGGAAAGTGCTGTCTTACTGGAGCTGCTATAGGGAGAGCGTTAGGAGTGATTTTAGGCTTCAAGAACCCCAACGGTCCTTCTTAGGGCCACATCTAACCGTGTGCAGTACTTTTTGCAGTGTTGCGCATTTTTTTTTTTTTGTATATCGGCCGTGCAGAGCATTGCGCCCTGCAGTAATTATACATAGTGCAGGGCCAGTAGTGGTGAGGCAGGGACAGAAGACATATATTGTGAGGCAGGGACAGAAGACATATACAGTGTATATAGGCAGTGGGCCATTTTGGGAAAAAAATCTATTTGGGCTGCCTGTGACTGTCCTCAGTGTTCTGGGTCTGTGCTGGGTGTAGTTGTCCTCCTAATTCATACGCAGCCAGCTAAGTGTTACAGCAGGCTTGCGCAAAATTATTTCCTGGCTCTGTGTTGGCTGTTAAATCACCGCTGTATTCCAGTCCACAGTGCAACAGTCTGCAGTTATTTGACATACTCCAGGGCCAGTAGTGGTGACGCAGAGAGAGAAGACATATACAGTGTATATAGGCAGTGGGCCTTTCCAAAAACATTTGGGGAAAAAAATCTATTTGGGCTGCCTGTGACTGTCCTCAGTGTACTGGGTCTGTGCTGGGTGTAGTTGTCCTCCTAATTCATACGCAGCCAGCTAAGTGTTACAGCAGGCTTGCGCAAAATTATTTCCAGGCGTTCCGTAAGCGAAGTCAGACTCCAACTACAGGCCAATAAGCAGCACATTTAATTACAGCATTCTGTTTCTGCATTACTGGTAATACAGCATGCTGAGGGGTAGGGGTAGGCCTAGACGACATGGACGCGGGCGAGGACGCGGAGGCCCAAGTCAGGGTGTGAGCACAGGCCGAGCTCCTGATCCAGGTGTATTGCAGCCGACTGCTGCGGGATTAGGAAAGAGGCACGTTTCTGGCATCCCCACATTCATCTCACAATTAATGGGTCCACGCGGTAGACCTTTATTAGAAAATGAGCAGTGTGAGCAGGTCCTGTCGTGGCTGGCAGAAAGTGCATCCAGCAATCTATCGTCCACCCAGAGTTCTGCGCCGTCCACTGCTGCAACTCTGAATCCTCTGGCTGCTGCTCCTCCTTCCGCCCAGCCTCCTCACTCCATTACAATGACACATTCTGAGGAGCGGGCAGACTCCCAGGAACTGTTCTCGGGCCCCTGCTCAGATTGGGCAGCAATGGTTCCTCTCCCACCAGAGGAGTTTATCGTGACTAATGCCCAACCTTTGGAAAGTTCCCGAGGTCCGGGGGATGAGGCTGGGGACTTCCGGCAACTGTCTCAAGACCTTTCAGTGGGTGAGGAGGCCGATGACAATGAGACACCGTTGTCTATCAGTGAGGAAGTAGTAAGGGCAGTAAGTCCGAGGGAGGAGCGCACAGAGGATTCGGAGGAAGAGCAGCAGGACGATGAGGTGACTGACCCCACCTGGTTTGCTACACCTACTGAGGACAGGTCTTCAGAGGGGAAGGCAAGGGCAGCAGCAGGGCAGGTTGCAAGAGGCAGTGCGGTGTCCAGGGGTAGAGGCAGGGCCAGACCGAATAATCCACCAACTGTTTCCCAAAGCGTCCCCGTGCGCCATGCCACCCTGCAGAGGCCGAGGTGCTCAAAGGTCTGGCAGTTTTTCACTGAGAGTGCAGACGACCGACGAACAGTGGTGTGCAACCTTTGTCGCGCCAAGATCAGCCGGGGAGCCACCACCACCAGCCTCACCACCATCAGCATGCGCAGACATATGATGGCCAAGCACCCCACAAGGTGGGACGAAGGCCGTTCACCGCCTCCGGTTTGCACCGCTGCCTCTCCCCCTTGTTCCCCAACCTGCCACTGAGATCCAACCCCCCTCTTAGGACACAGGCACTACCGTCTCCTGGCCTGCACCCACACCCTCACCTCCGCTGTCCTCGGCCCCATCCACCAATGTCTGTCAGCGCACCGTCCAGCCGTCGCTAGCGGAAGTGTTGGAGCGCAAGCGCAAGTACGCCGCCACGCACCCGCACGCTCAAGCGTTAAACGTGCACATAGCCAAATTGATCAGCCTGGAGATGCTGCCGTATAGGGTTGTGGAAACGGAGTCTTTCAAAAGTATGATGGCGGCGGCGGCCCCGCGCTACTCAGTTGCCAGTCGCCACTACTTTTCCCGATGTGCTATCCCAGCCCTGCACGACCACGTCTCCCGCAACATTGTACGCGCCCTCACCAACGCGGTTACTGGCAAGGTCCACTTAACAACGGACACGTGGACAAGCACAGGCGGGCAGGGCCACTATATCTCCCTGACGGCACATTGGGTGAATTTAGTGGAGGCTGGGACAGAGTCAGAGCCTGGGACCACTCACGTCCTACCCACCCCCAGAATTGCGGGCCCCAGCTCGGTGGTGGTATCTGCGGCGGTGTATGCTTCCTCCACTAAAGCACCCTCCTCCTCCTCCTCCTACGCAACCTCTGTCTCGCAATCAAGATGTGTCAGCAGCAGCACGTCGCCAGCAGTCGGTGTCGCGCGGCATGGCAGCACAGCGGTGGGCAAGCGTCAGCAGGCCGTGCTGAAACTACTCAGCTTAGGAGATAAGAGGCACATGGCCCACGAACTGCTGCAGGGTCTGACAGAGCAGACCGACCGCTGGCTTGCGCCGCTGAGCCTCCAATCGGGCATGGTCGTGTGTGACAACGGCCGTAACCTGGTGGAGGCTCTGCAGCTCGGCAGCCTCACGCACGTGCCATGCCTGGCCCACGTCTTTAATTTGGTGGTTCAGTGCTTTCTGAAAAGCTACCCACGCTTGTCAGACCTGCTCGGAAAGGTGCGCCGACTCTGTGCACATTTCCGCAAGTCCCACACGGACGCTGCCACCCTGTGCACCCTGCAACATCGGTTTCATCTGCCAGTGCACCGACTGCTGTGCGACGTGCCCACACGGTGGAACTCTACGCTCCACATGTTGGCCAGGCTCTATGAGCAGCGTAGAGCTATAGTGGAATACCAACTCCAACATGGGCGGCGCAGTGGGAGTCAGCCTCCTCAATTCTTTACAGAAGAGTGGGCCTGGTTGGCAGACATCTGCCAGGTCCTTGGAAACTTTGAGGAGTCTACCCAGATGGTGAGCGGTGATGCTGCAATCATTAGCATCACCATTCCTCTGCTATGCCTCTTGAGAAGTTCCCTGCAAAGCATAAAGGCAGACGCTTTGCGCTCGGAAACAGAGGCGGGGGAAGACAGTATGTCGCTAGATAGTCAGAGCACCCTCCTGTCTATATCTCAGCGCGTTGAGGAGGAGGAGGAGGAGCATGAGGAGGATGAGGAGGAGGGGGAAGAGACAGCTTGGCCCACTGCTGAGGGTATCCATGCTGCTTGCCTGTCATCCTTTCAGCGTGTATGGCCTGAGGAGGAGGAGGAGGATCCTGAAAGTGATCTTCCTAGTGAGGACAGCCATGTGTTGCGTACAGGTACCCTGGCACACATGGCTGACTTCATGTTAGGATGCCTTTCTCGTGACCCTCGCGTTACACGCATTCTGGCCACTACGGATTACTGGGTGTACACACTGCTCGACCCATGGTATAAGGAGAACCTTTCCACTCTCATACCCGAAGAGGAAAGGAGTTCGAGAGTGATGCTATACCACAGGACCCTGGCGGACAAACTGATGGTAAAATTCCCATCCGACAGCGCTAGTGGCCGAAGGCGCAGTTCCGAGGGCCAGGTAGCAGGGGAGGCGCAGAGATCAGGCAGCATGTACAGCCCAGGCAGGGGAACACTCTCTAAGGCCTTTGACAGCTTTCTGGCTCCCCAGCAAGACTGTGTCACCGCTCCCCAGTCAAGGCTGAGTTGGCGGGAGCACTGTAAAAGGATGGTGAGGGAGTACGTAGCCGATCGCACGACTGTCCTCCGTGACGCCTCTGCCCCCTACAACTACTGGGTGTCGAAGCTGGACACGTGGCCTGAACTCGCGCTGTATGCCCTGGAGGTGCTTGCTTGTCCTGTGGCTAGCGTCTTGTCAGAGAGGGTGTTTAGTGCGGCTGGGGGAATCATCACAGATAAGCGTACCCGCCTGTCAACCGACAGTGCCGACAGGCTTACACTCATCAAGATGAACAAAGCCTGGATTTCCCCAGACTTCTCTTCTCCACCAGCGGACAGCAGCGATACCTAAACAATACGTAGGCTGCACCCGCGGATGGAAGCATCGTTCTCTATCACCATCAAAAACGTGGACCTTTTAGCTTCATCAATCTGTGTATAATATTCATCCTCCTCCTCCTGCTCCTCCTCCTGAAACCTGACGTAATCACGCCGAACGGGCAATTTTTCTTAGGCCCACAAGGCTCAGTCATATAATTTTTGTAAACAATTTTTATACGTTTCAATGCTCATTAAAGCGTTGAAACTTTCACCTGAACCAATTTTTATTTTAACTGGGCTGCCTCCAGGCCTAGTTACCAATTAAGCCACCTTAACCAAAACGATTAATGGGTTTCACCTGCCCTCTTGGTTGGGCATGGGCAATTTTTCTGACGTACATTAGTACTGTTGGTACACCAATTTTTTGGGGCCCTCGCCTACAGTGTAATCCAATTAATTTTTTGCCCACCTGCATTAAAGCTTATGTTACATCAGCTGTGTTGGGCACTGCAATGGGATATATTTATGTACCGCTGGTGGGTTCCAGGGAGCCACCCATGCTGTGGGTCCACAGGGAGTTGTAACTGCATGTGTCCACTTCTAAAGAACCCCAGTCTGACTGGGGCATGCAGTGTGGGCCGAAGCCCACCTGCATTAAGCACGACATTACCTCAGCTGTGATGGGCAATGCAATGGGATATATTTATGTATTGCCGGTGGGTTCCAGGGAGCCATCCATGCTGTGGGTGCACACGGAATTCCCATTGCGGAGTTGTACCTGGCTGTGACTATTTATAAAAAAACGCGGTCTGACTGGGGCATGCAGACACCTTGACAGAATGAATAGTGTGTGGCACATAGGTTCCCCATTGCTATGCCCACATGTGCAGCTCCTGATGGAGGTGGCACAGGATTGGATTTCTCATTGCTTCTGTACAGCATTGTGGGCTATCGCCCCACCCCTTTTAAAGAGGGTCGCTGGCTAGCCGTGCCAACCCTCTGCAGTGTGTGCCTGCGGTTCCACCTCATAGCAGACGCACTTATAAATAGACATGAGTGTGGTGTGGCATGAGGGCAGCTGAAGGCTGTGCAGGGACAGTTTGGTGTGCGCTGTGGACACTGGGTCGTGCGATGGGGGGGGGGGGGTGTTGGGCAGCATGTAACCCAGGAGAAGTGGCAGCGGAGTGTCATGCAGGCAGTGATTGTGCTTTGTTGGAGGTAGTGTGGTGCTTAGCTAAGGTATGCATTGCTAATGAGGGCTTTTCAGAAGTAAAAATTGTTGGGAGGGGGGGGGGGGGCACTCTTGCCGCTATTGTGGCTTAATAGTGGGACCTGGGAACTTGAGATGCAGCCCAACATGTAGCCCCTCGCCTGCCCTATCCGTTGCTGTGTCGTTCCCATCACTTTCTTGAATTGCCCAGATTTTCACAAATGAAAACCTTAGCGAGCATCGGCGATATACAAAAATGCTCGGGTCGCCCATTAACTTCAATGAGGTTCGTTACTCGAAACGAACCCTCGAGCATCGCGATAATTTCGTCCCGAGTAACGAGCACCCGAGCATTTTGGTGCTCGCTCGTCTCTAATGCCTTCCTTTTCAGGTACACTATTGTACGGCAGAAGTACGCTAGGGGACTGAGGCCTCATGGAATCTGGGGGCGGAAAGGGTTAATAACTTTAATAAAAGGTAGATGGAAATGGTTTGTATTGGGGATCGGGGGGTTCTAACCTGTTTTTTATTAAGTCACTCTAGGGTCAGGTGCTCGCTCATCTCTAAAAACAATTTCATATG
Organism: Eleutherodactylus coqui; assembly: GCF_035609145.1. Classification (NCBI taxonomy): domain Eukaryota; kingdom Metazoa; phylum Chordata; class Amphibia; order Anura; family Eleutherodactylidae; genus Eleutherodactylus; species Eleutherodactylus coqui. The sequence goes on from NC_089838.1 coordinate 165,270,143, forward strand.
TTTAGGTTTGTATAATAATATGGTATTTCTTATTCATTTATTAAATCAGTCATCAAAACCGAGCATCCTCATTCAGATAATGAAAGAAACAACAAATCTATACTGATGAAAATATTTCTCATATGTTTTTCTGGTGCAAGTTGAACAAAATTGATGTACTTTTCTACATTAAAATCAACTTAAGCTGTTTCAAAAATTGTGCCTTTAATGGTATTTAAATAGCAAAAGCTGCTGGATAAAAGGCAACATTTGCTTAGCTTTTGCACTTTGTATTTAACTAAATGGTGCTAAAATGAGAAATCATGCAGATTTTGCATGAAAATGTGCACATATTTCAACACCTAAACACATTCAAAGTATACAGTTATTGTATGTACTCCATGTCAATTTTCTCTTTTTTTGTATGTTTCTAAATTAACACAGTATGCTTGATTGCCATTAGAACACTTTACTTTCCCAGGAAAACTGCATAAAAGCCCTATAATGACTTAGCTTATGGAAAGCTTCACTCATGTGCATGACAATATCATTATTATTTGCATAAAAGGCACAATTCAATAGGTATTACAATATTGTAAATATGCCGGCTGGAAGGACGCATTATGCTTCGCAGCCAGAGGATTTTTGTAAAGATAATTCATAATTACTACGTTAAGTGCTGCTACCATTGCAGACAATAAATACCTGACTCACTGATTGTCTTATATGATAAAGTAAAATATGTAATACAGCAGTGACATCAGTTATACATTGTATGTAAGGTGAAGTGTCTGATATGCAGGGTGGATGGAGGCCACAATTGTCTATAAATTCTTTCTTTTGTATGATTTTTCTTTCATAGAATTAAATCATGTTTTTTTATTTTGCACAAAACACATCAAAATAGAGTAGGATTAAAGTCCTAATATTTGTTATGTTATAAACTCCTAAACTATCTGTATTTAAAGGAGCAGGGAGGATAAAAAATAACAGCAAGATACAGGAAAGGGGATATTTAGGGTTATTTATTGCTACTCCAAAATCTCGGGTTTTTTCAAATACTCATATATGATTAAAAGAAGCAAAAAATGAAGGGGGAATGCTTTTACTTTTCTACTTCTATGGAGATGCTTTTAAAAATACTATAATAGAAGTTATGTTCTTAATCATATGTGAGTACTGGAAGAAATCTTGTGTTTTGGAATTTGCCCCCCTTCCTGCCCGCATTGGTTTCTTTGCTCGCACCATGCCTTTCGGATTTCAGGTTAATGGGCGATGTGGGTGAGATGGTTCAACTTTTTCTATTATTTATTGCTACACAATTGAAAATTAATGTGACTTAACAATATATTTTATTTTATCATAAAAGCAGCACCTAACTCCTGTTGTCAACCTTGGTTCTGGCAGCTCTACTTCCGCATTTGGTCTGATGCAGGAAAGTGCTTTCTCATTTTTGTGTCCATGATGTGTATAAAAGTTGCTCTCAGTCAGACTCAATTCAGCAACTCACTCTCTTCTCCATCATGGCAAATTCAGAGGCACATCAATTTTCAATCGGGAAGCAGTAAATGACTTTTTATTTCTACAGAAAACCCTTTTCAGGAGGGGTTGCCCAGAGTGAGACAAGCATAGTTGTATTGCTCCTAAAAAATTAACCTATCAAGGGATGAGATAAATTGGGCAACAAGTAAACAGTTAGTTCTTGAAGTTGATGTGCTGGAGAAAGTAAAAATGGACAAGTGTAAGGATTTGAGTTTCTTTGACAGGGTCAAATTGTGATGGTTAGATGACTAGGATAGAGCATGTCTAACGCATCAAGTCCTTTGGAGTGTCCCTGGTATGCAGTGATTAGTAACCAATAACAGACTCAAGGGCAAACAAAGCTCATGGATGCACCGGGCAGTGAAGGCTAGGTCATCTGATAGAATCCCACAAAAAAGGGGTTTTCTGGGACTATTAGGATAGGTCATCAAATCATCAGTAGTTTATTGGTAGGGGTCTGCCACTCAAGATTTCTACCAATCAGCTTGTGATATTATGCGGACAGAGCCAGAAATAGACAGCTCTGTCTATGGTTTTGGAAATGCAGGCACAGCTCCCATTAAATTTAATGTGAACTGCACCTACAATACCAACTGCACTACGGACTACAGACTTCTGGCTTTGTCTTCAAAGACCATTCAGAGTGCCCATGACAATGCATTCATATGGATGTTACTTTGACAAGTACCTAAACATAGTTACAGAGCAAATAGACCTCTTCATTGCAATGGTATTCTCTACCATTTTAGTGGGATAATGCACCCTGCCACACTGCAGAAATTGTTCAGGCGTGGTTTGAGGAAGATGAAAAACATCTTAAAGTCTTGACTTGGCTTCCGGCCTCCACAGATTCCAATCTGTTGTTCTGGAAGACCCAGTCCTAAGCTTCTAACTTAGCGGTCTTAAGGGGGTTTTCTAAGTTATTGTTTTATATAGTTTTGGGCTTCCTATACCCAAAACTGTATACTATCAATATACTTACTGTGGCGCCAGACTACCGTTTCACTATTCTGTCACCACGGCATCTAATAGATGATGTCATCCAGCCAGTATGCCGAGTAACGTTCTGAAAACCTGTGATGTGGGCTTCTAATGTAGAAGCCTGAGGCATGTTTACGAGACATCACTGATGACATTATAGCTGGCCTCCTCATGCGTAAACAAGCCACATGACTGCTGCAGCCAGAAGAAAACTGAAATCGAAGCAGCAGCCAGCAACGTGGGGTGGGGTGGGGGGGGGGGGCTGTGCATAGTGGGAGGTGAGCATTTTGATTTGTTTTTTACAGACAATATGTACCCCCACTGCCACCAATGTCAGCAGTTCTTGGAAAGCCCCCTTTAAAGGGGTTGTCCTATTTCTAGCTGTTTTCATGCAGGAAGCAGACAGCTCTGTACATTGTGCAATGGCTTGGGATAATATTTCCAGCTGAGTCCCATTCACTTCAATAGGTCTCAGCCTACATTACAAACATGGGCCACTTCATGATGTATGGAGCTTCTTGCAGCAAATCAGCTGGAAGAGGGGCAACCTCTTTAAAGAATTTGCTGCTAACGTCTTGCTATTATATATCACAGAACAATTTCAGAGTTCTTGAGGAGTCTATGCCTCAATGTATTAGAGCTGTTTTGGAGCGACATAAGGGGGCCTATACCATATTAAACAGGTGCTAATAATGTTATGGCTACTCAATGTATACTGTAGGGCTAACTGTTTTACTTCTTCTCAGCTATAGCTATTTCTGGAACATATAGCTGACAACCAATAAAATCTAAATTACTGCTTTCACAGGCTGGTCACCAATCTTTCTGAGTTTGTGGAATGACAAAGCTACCAAGTCACTGAAAGGAGTCGGTCAACAGTTTTTCCAATGCAAAACTACCAACAGTGCTGTGTGGGTGCAGGGGAGCATGGATAAAGCATTTCTTTGTCAATGATATTAGCATTACCTGTAAGGATAAAATTAAGTTTTATTCTGCACTGCCACAGGTGCTTTCAGGGTGGGCCTTTTCTCTGAAGTACTCTCCATTGAGCTACTCCAAAGCTCTGAATGAATGTTGTGGAGGTTCACTGATTGATGCTACAAGTGCCAAGTCAGAGCTGTGGAGCAACTTTATAGAACGGGAAGAAAGCACTTCACAAAGGAAACCTATCTACAGAGTACCTGCAGTGGCAAATGGCGCAGAATAAGGCTACGTTTACACATGGTGTTTTTGTTGCAGTTTTTAATTGTAGTTCTTCTGCTGTTAAAAACCACATCAAGAAAATGTATGTGGTTTTTTGAGGACCGCATGTGTTTTTTGGTTCGAAGAATCTTTATTGGGTTTAATTTTTTTTCCCCAAAACTAACAATAACACATACAATATTCCAATAGATATACAATTTGTATCATGAATTAGGTAGATTATAGGGTGAAGTTAATATCTATTGGTTTAAACAAAAGAGTGTAAGGGAAAAGCAGGTGAATAACTAGTACCAGGTAAAATAAAGAGAACAGTTATAGACAAAGCTCCTGCGGATTATCAACTATCGGATAAAAACATAGGACCCTACAAAAGTAGAAAAACATAACAATAATCCAAATACACTGATTACAGGATATCCAGGCTTTCCATATATGTAGGAATTTCGAGAATGTAGATGTGCTACTCTTTAAAAGGTTATGTTTTTTTGAAAATTAGCATGATCACGTAGCAATGCATATATAGGCTTTAATCCTTCAGTTTTTTTAGTAAATATATTAAATATATTTAAGTTGAAGTTTATGTATATGTAGGAAATGCCTCATTTGCAAGTATTTGTATTGGTTTCTTGGAGTCAGATGATCCTGAGTTTTGAGTTGCTCACACAGAACAAAAGACTCTTCCATTGACAGGTGTGCGAGTGTATATACTCAATGATATCCAGTTTAAAATGTTCAAATATGGAATAATATATTGAAGCAAGTCTAGTATAATGTATTCTTTTGGGAGGAAGCTTTGTGGTTTTGACAAGTCATGTGTTTTTTTCCATACTTTTAAGGATGTTTGACATAGCGGAAAGAGGTGGGATAATAAAGGCAGTTGCAACAAGGGGACTATAAGTAAAGATTTCATCAAGATAGATTAGGCTAATTGATGCTCAATGTAAACTCAATATTTCTGTTTTTGGACCTCCACCATGGGGCTAGTTGGAAAATGTGTATATATATATATATATATATATATATATATATATTAGTCTTGAATATCTGCAAAACCTAGACCTCCTACCCATCTATCTCTAGTGAGTATGGTGCTGATCACCCGAGGTTTGTGTTGCACCAAAACAAATTGAGATATGAATGTATTCATGTCTGTTCAGAAACATTGTGAAAGTTCAATAGAGAAGGTACAAAATAGATATAGCAATTTTGGCAGTAAAATCATTTTAAAAGTAGCGATTTTTCCCATCGATGCTATTTCAAATTTTAATAGTCTTTGGGAGTCTTTCTGCAATACTTTCAACATTGGATCAAAATTGTGTTGATAAAGTTTTTATGTAAAGCTATTATTGTTTTGTTCAGGTATTTTATACCTTCATTTTGCCAATCAAAAGGGTGTTTGTTTTGTAGATAATATAGCAGGTCACTGGGGATATTCATAGGTAATATTTGGGTTTTTTATCAGTCCAAACTCTTCTATTATCTCCAGTGCATTATCAAGAGATGGTATGGGATCTGTTAATGTCAAAATTATATCATCGGCGTCTAGCGTTATTAGGCAGGAATGATTGCCAACCTGTATTCCTTTAATTAAGGTATTTTCTCTGAGGGCTTAGGCTAGTGGTTCTAAGGATAATATAAAGATTAGCGGGCAAAGAAGGTAGCCCTGTCTGGTTTGATTTACAATTTTGAAACCAATACTCATACAGAAGGTTTTTTTTTAATACAATACAGATGTAACTTTGAGAAAAAAAGCAGCCAAAGCCCATTTTGTCTACAGCTGCAAAAGTATATATGACCAATTTAAACAGTCAAAAGCCTTTCTGACATCCAGAGCAAGAAAAATCATGTGAACGTTTGTGGATTTGATATGGTGTGCAAGGTTTAGGACCCTTTTGGTTTACTGAAGCTTGTTGACTTTTAACAAATCCAATTTGATCTTCTTTGAACAAAGATGCTAAGATAGACTCTGTTAGTGCAATTTTCACTACTCGATATACTGTAGGTGCCATATTAGATAGGAATAATAAACAGGCCCGGAGACCCCCCCATTGAACACACATCTACATTGTGTACACCAAAAGGGATCTAACCTTTATTTAGGCAGGTAAAAGTTTATGTAAGGTTTCCAACACAGGAAGTTGGGTCATTCAAGTACAGTTATCATCATTTTGTGTGCCGATAGGTCATTCTCATTGGCAGGTATTTGTAAGGTAGCTGTGTGATCATTCACTGGGGAGGAGCTTCCCTTCAGCATGCTCTATTCATTCTTGACTTGTTGTCCAAAGGAGATACTTCCTGTTTTTCTCCAGCCATTTCCTCTCCTTTAACACAAAGACGTTCCTTTTTGCCATGCGGCTGTAACTTGAGCCTTGTAGATGTCTTCTGCTGGTCAAAACTGGTCTGAATTGTTTTTGGACACAATACACTGCTCCTTTAATTCTTATGGGGATGTTCCCTTCCCTTATTTTAACATCTTCAGAACTGACAACAGAAAATACACAAAATGGCGAACCTCTCATAGTCATTCTCCCATAACTCCAATCTGGAGAGTAGGATTTGTGCATAAATTTTGATATAAATGTTTAATAGTGATATTGACTGAAAGTTCTGGCAGTGTCTGGTTGCTTTCCTGGTTTAGAAAGGGTAACTATTAGGCTTGTTGCTTTTCTATAGGAAAGGAACTAGTTCAAAGGTTCTGCATAGAATATTTTGAAAAGTCTTATAGTAGGCATTTATAAGGCTGTCTAGGCCAGGTCATTTACTAACTCGTAGGGAGTGGATACGTTTGAGCACTTCCATTATTGCGATTGGTAAATCAAGAGTTTCCTTCTGTATTTCTCAAAGAGTGGGTAAGTTAATATTTTGAAGAAATTTTTGAATTTGATGTGTAGTGCTTGGAAACGTAAAAGGGTTGTCTTTTAGATTATACCAGGCTGAATAATCATCTTGGAAGCTAATTGCTATATCTTTAAGGTTTGTGAGCTTACCTTTGTTGTTTTGGCCAATTAAATAAGGAATCCACAATTTTAGATGTTGTGCTTTGAGTCGTGATGCCAGTAGCTTTCCAGATTTATTATTATGCAAATAGTATTGTGCTTTAATCTTTGTTAATTTCCTCTCATCATTTTGTAGTAACTTTGAAGTTTATGTTTCTATTGAGAGAGCTCTTCTGCCTTTTGGGATGTTTATTTTGTGTTTTAAGAGCCTTTATTTTGTCAAGTAAGTCATTTAGGGTTTTAGTTCTTTCTTTTTTTACATGGTGGCCTAGTCTAATAAAGAAGCCTCCTATATATGCTTTTTACCAAAAAACATGTGTGTTCTCATCAAACAATGTATTAATGGTGAAGTAGCCCTTTAAATCTCTCTCCAAATTGTATTTATGTTTCACTAGTGATAATAAAGAGTCTTTACTATGCCAGATATATGTTGGTGGTTGGTTATATTGTTCAGCTAAAGTCAATGAGATTGCGGCATGGTCGGATCAGGTGATCATTTCAAGTGTCGATTCTTAAAAACGCAATAGTAAGTTTCTGCCCAAAATGAAAATATTGATCCTCACTTAACTATTATAGCCATTTGAGTGGAAGGCACTATCCCTCTGAGAGCTGTGCATTGCTCGCCAAATGTTGAAAATTTCTTCCTTCCACTATATTTCAACAAAAAACTGGGCCTGGTTGCGCAAGTTGGTGGTGCTATCAAAGTTGTCTGATACTGCATTGAAATCACCGCAAATCAGTAATTTGCCTTGTTTAAATTTTGAAAGAGCACCTCTTGATTTGGTTGTAAAATGAGAAAAATTGTGGGATAACTATAATGTTTTGTGCAGAAGGCGTCCTTTTATATTATTTTGTATTTCTTGTGCACAAAAAACATCCAGGGATAATATTTCAATATTCTCCCACATAAATGCATGTTTTGGTGGGCTATTAAAGGGGTTGTCTCGCGCCGAAACGGGTTTTATTTTTTTTTGCATAGGCCCCCCGTTCGGCGCAGGACAAACCCAAGGGATGTGCTAAAAAAAAATAAATATATATATATTACTTACCCGAATCCCCGCTCTGTGACTTCTTTCTTCTTCCTACTTCTTCCTTCTCCAAGATGGCCGCCAGGATCTTCACCCACGATGCACCGCAGGTCTTCTCCCATGGTGCACCGTGGGCTCTGTGCGGTCCATTGCCGATTCCAGCCTCCTGATTGGCTGGAATCGGCACACGTGACGGGGCGGAGCTACGCGATGACGCGTAGAAGGGGGCGGAGCCAGAACGCCGTTCGTGCCCGGACCAAACAGAAGGGGGAAGACCCTTCTGCGCAAGTGCGTCTAAAAAAGCAAGAAGACAGCGAAATTAGACAGCACCATGGAGACGAGGACGCCAGCAACAGAGCAGGTAAGTGAATAACTTCTGTATGGCTCATATTTAATGCACGATGTATATTACAAAGTGCATTAATATGGCCATACAGAAGTGCTGAACCCCACTTGCTGCCGCGAGACAACCCCTTTAAGTCTCTTAATATTTAATTATGCCATTTTAATTACCATGTTCAGCAGCAAATAAAAGAAGCATAGTTATATGGAGTTATTTGCAGTAAAAGCAGTACAAGAATGTTATCATGAGAGCAGCTTTCTTGTGCTATTTTAGCCATTGTTGATGTCTGGTGCATAGTAGAGAGGAAAAAAAGGAAAAACAAAAAGACACAACAGCAACAGCAAACAGTCCTTCACAAACTTGTGAGTGGGAAGGAAAATGAAGCAGCTCGTCTGGAGCTGAGTACTGTATGGGGGAGATGAAAGTTCTCCAGTGTATCCTAATGTTGAGTGATTCATAAAGTCTTACTAGCAGTGCAGATTTAAAATCAATTCGATTAAAAATCGAGTGAATTTGTGAAGTTAAGCTGAAAATTCTCACTAGCCAATGGTTCAGAGCTTGTCAGGAATCAAACCAGGGACCTCCTGTTCTCCAGTCAGTGGCTCTCACTACTGAGCCATTAATGTGTGGACAGTACCTTGCATTACTATCAGCCTTGCTCCATGATCCAAGTTATTTAGTTCCTGCCTCCTGGGCCTGACCCCACCTCTGTCCCTGATTAGGCTTATTATAAAAGCCTGATCATTATTGTACTCCCCTTGCCCTTGATCAAGCTCTTCTTCCATCTGCTCCACTGCAATTCTACAGATACCTCTCACTGTTAACCCCTAGCTTCCCTCTGACTACGCTACTTGCCTCATCCACCCGTACTGCAAATTGAGACCTCCTTCTGCTGACCCCTGGCTTCCCTTCTGACAACTCTCTGGACCTGCACAGTAAGTACACCAAACCCAGTGCCAGAATATGCTACAGGGCTAGATCTTCGCATTAACCCTTCATGCTTGGGCGAGTGCTTGGTAGGAGCAGACACAGGGGAGCCTTCATGTGAGCTTCCAGCCATGCCATCTTGGTCCCGCACCAGGGACTAAAAAAAGTAAAAATTGATCAACTACTCTGGTTTAGCCGATGATTTCTTCCCCCTTTATGGCATCCTAGATAGCTGGGCAAGAGGTGAGGTCCATGCAACTGTGTGATAGCGCAGATTTTTCTCAGCGCTGCGAGCCTTGAGTGAAGACATTGCAAATGAGAATGAAACCATTGAAAATTATTGGTTTCATAATCATATGTTTTCACTCACTCTCGCATTGCAGGAAAGTCTATCACCAGTGGGTACGAGCCCTAACTCTAGAAATCATGTTTCCTGGCAATTCTTTAATTTATTTTGGGAGAGAATGCCCCTGAAATGTACTTGAAAATGTACCTATAATTTGTTCTTCTTTCCAATAATCAATAATTTATGCAAAGGTAATAAACTTTGCAATGCGTGTTATTAAAGAAAACTGCATCTTTCTCCACTTAACAGATGACTCTTATCAGATTTCTCTATGCCTAGCTATTGCATTGTCTTTAAGTGTTCAGAAACTCTGCACTTCACTGAAAAATGTCATCAAGAAGGCGTGAATATTATTGGAGCTTATCACCAAAGAATCATTATGCATAGAGCAGAACTGCAGACACTACAGGAGACTCCTGTATCACCTAGTATTATACTAACACACTTGCATCCAACAACAGAATTCAGATTTACTGCAGTTACTACCAAGCTTCCACAAATTTTAATGTCAGGAATCCATGAAGTCGAGATCTCTGGATCATTGTGAGCCTCTTGCACTGAAGAGCTGCTTTAGCTGCTCATATGCCTTCAGAAATAAGTGTACAGAAAAAGGTATTCACTGATAAATGTCTTTTGCAAATGAAGGAGTGACTTTTGCCAAGCAAAGGAATGAAAATACATTTATTAACCTTGTGTAGGTGTGCGCTACAGAGAATGGCCTGTAGGGGGCAACGGACAATCAGTCTGGTGCCTGAGGCAAGAGGCACCCACAGGTGTGGTTAGTAAGATAAAAAGGTTTGTTCCTGCTGCAGTGAGGGAGTGTGTGGCTGAGAGAGCCAGAAAAACAGCTCAGTGGAGCTGGGAGGGCTGCTAGCCCCGGGTCTGGTGCAGACCAAGAAGGCCAGAGGTTGACAGGGTGATGCCCCTAACCTCAACACCTGGGAGGTGTGTGTGTGTCTGGGAGAGCCAGACTGCAATTGAAAAGGAACTCTTGTTGTATGCAGAGAGAGAGAGAGACGCTGTGGACTCAAGGAGCTACGTGGTTCCAACAAGACCCTTGGGGAACGCCTGCCCTTGGACACCCTGCTTGTCTTCTCCATCCGCCGCTCGGAGTGCCTGGCTGTATAACAGCCGGGCGCTTTGTGCAGAAAACAGCTGGATGCAGAAGACAAGCGGGCAAACCCGCTTGTCAACTGCATCCTCTGCTCAGAGCGCTCAGCTGTATAACAGCCGGGAACTCGGAGCAGGGAACAGCTGGATGCAGAAGACAACCGGGGACACCCTGCTTGTCTTCTGCATGCTCCGCTCGCAGCACTCGGCTATATAACAGCCGGGCACTAGAAGCGGGAAACAGCGGGATGAAGAAGACAAGCGGGGACACCCCGCTTGTCTTCTGCATCCTCCGCTCAGAGCGCTCAGCTGTATAACAGCAGGGTGCTTGGAATGGGGAGCAGTTGGATGCAGAAGACAAATGGGAACACCCTGATTGTCTTCTGCATCCTACGCTCGCAGCGCAAGGTGATCGCTTAACGTTTATACGCTTGTGTAAATAAGCCCATAAACTGAAATAATGTAGCATTTTGCGTAACAAAGTTCTACATTTCATCCAATTTTTAATTATTCAATACCCTTTAAATAGAATTATTTTGATCCAAGTTTCATAAACGTCCTGCAACTCTGTCTGGGTGTAAAAGCTCATTTAAAAACATACAAACAATCACAGAACTCTGTGATTGTTTTTATGTTTTTATATTTCCCTTTCTGTGACGTACTTATATTAGTGTGGGGACTCACTATAAGCAAGGAACCTTGACGCGGTTAGTGAGCTTATGGTTCTTGGCCAAAATCCAACTAATGCCTTGCGTTTATTATCAATTATTCACATGCAGTGTGGATTTAAAACGCCAGGGGGAGCCCAGGGTGGCAGTACCAATGTGGTTCACTTTTTGATGTGCAGGGCAACCTGCCGAACTATTATGGTGTCATTAATAGGTTGCTGGTCTGCATGGTGAACTACATGTATTAGAAGGTCTGCCACTTTGTATCTACTCTGTGTGGGAGTATACCCCAAGCAGCTACCCCCCTCTATATTAAGAGGCTATGTGAGTGGCTGTTTCATCAGTGTCCCTCACAGGTGTAATTAGCTCCCTCATTTGGTAGTCTGCTACCTGCATGATGAGAGGATGCAGCAATCCGCCCTCCTTAGTCAGTAAGTATATGGCCATGTTCTGTGATAGTTTTTAAAGGCCCATTTAGACACAACGATTATGGCTCAAAAGTCGCTCAAAAGACATCTTTTGAGCAATAATCGTTGTGTCTAAATGAACCTTTACAATTTCAAATTCCGCCTGTGTATTTTCTCTGCATGCCTAATTTTGTATGGACAGGCAAGTACAGAGGCTGCAAAAGAAGGTATTCTTGCAAGGAGCTTAGTTGTAGCACCGAAGATCAAGGTATGACTAGAATAAAGGACAAATTGAAGATAGGGGTTTTGTGTTTGTGTTTGATTAAGGCTGCCTGCACACGAGCGTTCCGGATTCCACTCGCGGATTTTCACGCGCGTATGGTACCTAAATGTGCTTGCGGATAGGTGCGGATGCGTGAAAAATCACGCGCGGATATACGCGGATGTGTTGCGGAAAAAAACGCGCAGAAAAATCCGGAAGACACCCTTATTGTAAACCCAACCCCTAGAGAACTGCCCATTCCCTGGAAAACAGCTTAAAAACCAACACCCAGACTCCGTTCTGTCCCTCTTGCTTGTGTGAGCACTGTTAAATTATTCTGGCAACATGCTTTCACCCGGTGAGCAGATGTCTTTGTGGGCATGGTTGATCCATGTAACTTTTTTCGGACGTACTGCGGTAACGGAGGAGGAAGAGCCCCCCAGGAAAAAAAGGAGGTACTGGGTGCACCGTGGCTGGTGTCTGCTGGCTGCTCTCTGGTAGATGAGGGGACTGAAAGGACAGATCTGCAGTTGAAATGTGCCTGTGAAGCTCTGTGCTGTGTGTTGGGACGCCTCCTACCATGCCTACTTCCTGTAGTCATAGCAACCAGTGACTCCATCCGCAGCTGCACTCCGGATGTACTGCGTGAAAAAACGCACCCATTGGCCGCCTGCACACGAGCGTTCCGGATTCCACTCGCGGATTTTCACGCGCGTATGGTACCTAAATGTGCTTGCGGATAGGTGCGGATGCGTGAAAAATCACGCGCGGATATACGCGGATGTGTTGCGGAAAAAAACACGCAGAAAAATCCGGAAGACACCCTTATTGTAAACCCAACCCCTAGAGAACTGCCCATTCCCTGGAAAACAGCTTAAAAAGCAACACCCAGACTCCGTTCTGTCCCTCTTGCTTGTGTGAGCACTGTTAAATTATTCTGGCAACATGCTTTCACCCGGTGAGCAGATGTCTTTGTGGGCATGGTTGATCCATGTAACTTTTTTCGGACGTACTGCGGTAACGGAGGAGGAAGAGCCCCCCAGGAAAAAAAGGAGGTACTGGGTGCACCCTGGCTGGTGTCTGCTGGCTGCTCTCTGGTAGATGAGGGGACTGAAAGGACAGATCTGCAGTTGAAATGTGCCTGTGAAGCTCTGTGCTGTGTGTTGGGACGCCTCCTACCATGCCTACTTCCTGTAGTCATAGCAACCAGTGACTCCATCCGCAGCTGCACTCCGGATGTACTGCGTGAAAAAACGCACCCATTCACTTGTATTGGAGGCTTCACGCGCATGATCCGACCAAAATTAGAACAGGTCGCAGATTTTTTCACTCGCGTGAAAAAACGCGAAACACATCCGTCCGTCTGGGGACAACTGCGGATCCTCATAGGAGTATATTGGCTGCGGTCTGGGGCGGATTATGTGCCTAAAATCACGCGCTTGAAATTCTGCTCGTGTGCAGGCACCCATTCACTTGTATTGGAGGCTTCACGCGCATGATCCGACCAAAATTAGAACAGGTCGCAGATTTTTTCACTCGCGTGAAAAAACGCGATACACATCCGTCCGTCTGGGGACAACTGCGGATCCTCATAGGAGTATATTGGCTGCGGTCTGGGGCGGATTATGTGCCTAAAATCACGCGCTTGAAATTCTGCTCGTGTGCAGGCACCCTAATATAGATTTTTTTTTGCTGCATAGCCAAGAACCATGTGGACAAAAGCAAACAGTTTTACTGCCAACAAGTAGGGTTTTGTGATCCAAGTTTTAGCCACATTGCAAGAACAGATGTAACACACAGAACTATGTGCTTCACCTCTATTTGCTGTGTAGCCGAAAACTGCATTGAAAAATCGCATCCATTTGTGGTAAACCACATTTGTGTACAGGTACCTGAAATATGTGTTTTGTATTGGAGAGATGTCTATTGTGTAACACCTGAGTAAGAATTACCCCAGAAGGGAAGCTTTGTCTATTATATAGCATGTTAAACACAGGTTGGTGTCATCACTCAGACTTCCTTTTTTGTGGTTTACATGTTAGCTTTCAAAGTACCTTGGAAAATTCACAGCAATCGAAAACCCACGCAGCTCTCATTGGTGATGCTTCATAACTCCGGCTTTATTGCTGCAGATATTTTAAGCCACAACTTGGCTCCTTCTCAGTACAGAAAACTGAGAACGTCTCAGCAAAACATTTACCATTTAAGCACCGATTTGGAGGTTTGTAAGTTAATATCAATCCACAAACATTTGTTTGCTAATATCAAATAAATGTTACATTAACCCTTCAAACACAGATAGGAAGGAAGCACATGAGGCAAAAATCGTCTATTTTTTCAGATGTGACTAGATACATTCCAAGGATATAGCTATATAGAGTGCAAAGATAAGCACTTGCACATGGGGCTTCTAGCTTGAAGGGGCCTAAATGTTCATTGGCCACATAAGAAGTCACTAATGTGATATATGCTACATTGTGGCCCTGCTGCTAATTTTGCTTTCTGGTCCAGGAGCTTAGGCCACTCTCACACATGCATTCAGAAAACGCTGCTTAATATGGCAGCATTTTACCGCAATTTCGAGCTGCGTTTTTGAATGCACCCTATTATTGTGATGCATGATGTGGTGCATTAAAAAACATGAAAATGCATGAAAATAGAAAAAACTGCGGTCAAAAGTCATGGCATTAGAAACACCACGTTTAAGCGCTGGTCTGCAAGGCCCCATTGAAATCAATAGCGGTGTTGTACCATGGTAAGAAGTGTCCAGTGTGAGAGTAGCCTTGAAGTTACGCTCCAGAAACTGCATTACATTGTTTTCAGGACATAGTGAATATGGAATAGCAAATAGTGCAATGTATAAGCAGTAAACACATCCTCGTGAAAAGATCTAGTTAACATCAGGCAAGTTGATAAAATGAAGGGAAACAAAGAAAAAGAAACTTTGCCACAAAAAGCCCTTTTCAATCCTTGCCTCTCCAGCACCACTGTCAGCCCTTGTTCCCTTCCTACCTACAATAATATCACATACATCGTCATGATCACTGAAGTCAGTCAGTGGCCTCAGTGATCTCAAGCTATACATTCCACAGTGCTATTACGGCTGAGGCCATTGTATATATATGTATAGCACTATATATTTAGATAATGTATAATTTTTCCCTGGATTGTATAAGCTTTTGATCCTTTTGTGTCACCCTATTTCTTTATAGTCTGTAAGCTCTTATGAGCAGAGCCCTCAGCCCTATTCAAGCTGACCATCACTTTAATGCTGTATGTTATGTCTTAGTTTGCGTGTGCTACGTCTGAATTGTAAAGCACTGCAGAATATGTTGACTATGTTGGCGCTATATAAATAAAGATAATTCACAGGGGCAGAAGTCTAATTCTTACAGTAGAAGTCCTTCACAGTTTAGACTCAATAAAATATAACGTTAAATAGTAAATCCTTAAAAACATAAACCACCATTGGGCACACCTAACATACAACACATGGAATGAATAGTCGACGTATAAGTAATCTAATGAAAGCTAGCCTCCGAATAGCAACCCTGTACGGTGATGTCAGTTGGAGTGCTTCTCTATCAGACAGGCCGTTTAAATTATCCTGGTGACACAATAGGAATAAACACTCCTCTCCTTCCTTGGTGCACTTTACTGCTCAGTGTATGGCTAACGACAGGGTCCTGTCATCACACAGACCCTGATCGCGCAAATTTTAGGAGAAATAGACTCCTTACCACACACCTTCTAGTATTGTATCCAAGAGCACACTCTAAGGGGTTAATCCCCCTCAATAGTATGGAATGAGTGTGATACTTTTTGTGTGGTAACATACTATTGAGTGGTTTAATTACGAGCAGCCAGGAGGATTGCTGTCTCTCCAGAATATCAAGAGTGAATGACAAATTAGTACGTAATGGAGTGATTGAGCCAAGGCGCAGTCTCTCCGGCTAGTTAGACTCTCCCTCCTTGGTGCACTTTACTGCTCAGCGTATGGCTAACGACAGGGTCCTGTCATTATACAGACCCTGATCGCGCAAATCCTAGGAGGAATAGACCCCTCACCACACACTTTTTACTCCTGCATCCAAGAGCACACTCTAAGGGGTTAATCACCCTCAATACTTACCTCCCACTGCCTCATCGACGTTTTATTTATTATTCATTCTCTAACTGATGCAAATCTTCCTGATGAACCGTTGATCTTACGGGGAAATGCGTCGAAGATCATTATCATAGTTATTGATTAGTAGAGAATATCGTTACTACAAGTTAGGTTCGACTTTCCTCTACAACCAGTAGATTCAGTCGATACCTCTCTACACCGATCAGAAAGCCGCATAAACCTATACAGACTCCCATCTGGATGCTATTAAGCACCCACAACCTAGGAATAATCTACGCCGCCTCTTTAACGCCAGCACACTATTCTGCTGTGCGCATAATCTGATCAGGCATCCGATATTGGGGGTGTTTATTCCTATTAAGTCACCTGGATAATTTAAACGGCCTGTCTGATAGAGAAGCACTCCGACTGACATCACCGTACAGGGTTGCTATTCGGAGGCTAGCTTTTATTAGATTATCTATACGTCGACTATTCGTTCCATGTGTTGTATGTTAGGTGTGCCCTATGGTGGTTTATGTTTTTAAGGATTTACTATTAAAAGTTATATTTTATTGAGTCTAAACTGTGAAGGGCTATATAAATAAAGATAGTTATTATTATTAATTGTATCTCTCATGTGCACTGGCAAAAATGATCTTATCATATGTTATAGATATTATGACACATTAAAGACGTTCAAGTCAATAAATTCCATGAGTGAAAACTGCCTCTAATTCTAGATCATATGAGCTATGGTGCCATGGAGGGCGCCTAAACCTCTTTGGTGTGGTTCAAAGATGTCCATTAACAAACAGTTTTGACACATCATTGACATGAAAGGCCTTTTCTTTAGAATGCTGTGTCAAACATTTCCTAATGGGGTTAGGATGCTTTACAGTTTTGTAAATTATTGGAATTGGTCTCTGGGATGGACCACAAACTTTAGATGAGATTCCATTCACCGAGGTGGTCGGGGAGTGGGAGAGGATACTTAGTGGTTAAAATTCATCAATATATGTATACCACATTTATGAAATATTTTCCTTTTCACAAAAATTGGCATTTATAATTTGACCGGACTTTTTAAACCTGTGGCCTGATGTGCCCTGGGAAAGAAAATCATGGTACAGTGCACCAGTATTAATGGATTTCCCATATTCTCTTCACCTGCTGAGTAATGCATAATCTGCCAAGAGGAGTGAGACAGGGTAAGCAAAGCATCTTTCATAGGGATTTGGGGATTCTTGGCTGTCACTGGCATCATTATGCTGGGTTCCCATGCGACGGCTTCACCGCAGAAATCTCGCAGTTTTTCTGCAGAGAAAAACCGCAAGATTTCGGCGAGATATTCGCAGCTTCAAAACCCGCGGCACTTAGTCGTGGGTTTTGGAGCAGCTTCGCCACATGCTTTTCCATTGCGGCCGGCTCTCCCATAGAGAGAAGCGAGGCCCCAACGGAAAAAAATAAAAGAATTGACATGCTGAGTCCTGGGAATCCATGCCTCAGTGCTGGCTAATGCTGGCTTTGGTGCAAAGCATTGTCCGCCCCACATTACGAGATTTTTGACACTTGGCTGGCCAATCCCAGAATTAGGGTCCGCTGGCGGATTTGCCGCAGGGAAACTCCGCAGCAAATCCACCCTGTGTGAACCCAGCCTTAGTGTAACTATATTTTCCTTTGCTAGAGCAAAGATTCAGTATGCAACGCTAGCCTATCTGAGTACTCAGACCAGAGCAAAGAGTTTTGTTTGCATTCCCCATCCATCATCGCCATACGAGCTACACCCTTATTTGCAGGCCAGGAGCTGGATCACCTACATTGTCTTCTGGTAGACAACTACAGGCAGGTCAATCTGTCACTAGTACCCAGCAGTCTGCTATATAACCTTAGGAGCAAAATATTTTCCTGGCGCAGACACCATAAAGATGACTGAATCAAAAACTATTACTGTAAATGTGCAGCAAACTTATAGATAATAGACTCAGTCATTTGCCATGTCTGTGCCTCGATTTCTAAATTCAGACAGCCATCTGTGTTATGTCTGCCTCTGAATTGATGACAGTGTTCTTACTCCACATGCTTCATATTTTTGAGCTGTATGATTTAGTGTTGCATAAAAATCATGCTAATATTAAGAATAGTGTCTTGGCTTGGAGTTGGCAAGGTGATGCCTATTTGAATGGGGAACAAGAAGCACTTCTCAATACACAGTATTTTGGCACAGCAAATATAGCCCTATACAGTATCTTGAACAAAGTTGTAAAATTTCAGTCAGTATTTTTCTCACATTTCCTATGTGAACAAAAAAGATAAATGGAGTTGTAAGAAAAAGTAAGTGATCCATTCTGAATTACCTGGATTTCAGCATGGATGACTAATAAAATGTATGATAGTTATTTAATAGAGATGAGCGAGCATGCTCGGTTAAAGAAATTACTCGAGCGAGCATTGGCATTTTCGAGTAACTGCCTGCTCATCCGAAAAGATTCAGGGGGCAGGGGGGGGGGGGGGGGGGGGGAGGGAGAGAGATCTCCCCCCTGTTTTCTCCGCTTCCTTCATGGTGTCCTTCTCTGAACACCATTCTTGTTTAGTGTTTTTCTAGTAGTAGATACATGAACAAAGGGTTTTGCAGTTTGTAAAGTCTTCTGTAGGTCTTTTGCTGCTGCCCTTAGGCTTTTTCTCACTTCTTTAAATATTGTCTATAGTGTTCTTGGAGCGATCCAAACTAGACAAACATTCCTAAGAAGAGTAGGAACAGTCCTGAATTTTCTCCAATTGTAGATAATTTTTCTAACTTTGGATTGATGTGCAGTCGGGTTTTTATCAGTGCTTTTAAAGCCTTTTTTGACTATGACATATTTCTCTACAACATGTCTTTTGAGCTCTTCTGAAAGTGGTTTACATTGAGACATAGTTCACACTACCCTATCTTTCTTGAAAATAACACATTTGTCACTAACCAGGCTGTGTTTGCATTTGTTTAATGCGCAAGGTACCTGTGAAACATACACTTCCAATCTCATCTCCTTAATTGAAACATCTCCTGCCAAGGGAGAAGTCAGTAACATAGAGGTTCACTTGCTTTTTCTCCCTGCACTGTGGATGTTTACTCAGTGTACTTAATAAAATGCATAAATAGGTCAATGGTTTGTGCGTTATTAATTTAGCTAGATTGTTTGTCTATAATCGTGAATTAGATAACAATCAGACTGATCCATAAATCAAGGCAGTTTAAAGAGGTTCACATTGATAGATAGACAGATAGATACAAATTTATTTGATAGTAACTAGAGATGAGCGAGCATACTCGATAAGGCAAACTACTCGAGCGAGTAGTGCCTTATTCGAGTACCTGCCCGCTCGTCTTTAAAGATTCGGGTGCCGGCAAGGGGCGGGGAGCGGCAGGGGAGAGCGGGGATAAATGGAGGGGAGATCTCTCTCTCCCTCTCTCCCCCCCGCTCTCTCCCTGCTCACCGCCGCAACTCACCTGTCACCCGCGCCGGCAGACGAATCTTTAGAGACGACCGGGCAGGTACTCGACTAAGGCACTACTCCCTCGAGTAGTTTGCCTAATCGAGTATGCTCGCTCATCTCTAATAGTAACATCTCTTTTATCTGCATCTTTCCATCCCAGGAACTTTTCTTTATCCACTTCAATGCAGTAAGAAAGAATTCTCAAAGGGTTGAAACAAGTCAAGAATGCACAAAAAAATCCATGCTCTGTCATTGGATACACATCTAGTCAAGGTAATAAAATCACTTTATACCAATCAAGAAGCCACTGTGAGAACATAGTATAGGGACACAGATTGGTTTGGGATCGACAAAGGTGTCCGACAGGGCTGCATCCTCTCACTCTTCTTGTTTAACCTATATGCAGAATTAATCATGCGGAAAATGGACCTGGACAAATTGGAAACTGGGGTGAGAATAGGTGGCAGAAACATGAACAATCTCCGTTATGCAGATGGCACAACTCTGCTTGCAGAAACAGAAGCTGGTCTGATGCAGTTGATATGGAAGATTAAAAGTGAAAATGAAAGTAAAAATTGGCTTTTAGCTGAATTTAAAGAAGACAAAAATTATGACAACTGCAAAAAATGGCCAAATTCAAATCAAAATTGACAACGAGGCCATAAAATGCGTGTGAGACGTCATCTTCCTTGGTTCGAAAATTGACCAGGCTGGAGAATCTATGCCAGAGATAAACTGTAGGATAGCTTTGGGGCAAAGCAGAATGCGGAAAATGGACAAAATCTGGAAAAGTAGGCCTATCGGTATAGCAACTAAACCTAGGATAGTGCAAAACATTGTTTTCCCCATAGCCATGTATGTATGTGAAAGCTGGACTACAAAAAGAGCTGATAGAAGGAGGATTGATGCGTTCAAGCTGTGGTGCTGGCAAAAGCTGCTGTGAATACCCTGAACAGCAAGAGTAACAGAGAAGTCCTGAATGGTATAAGGCCCGATATATCACTTGACGGCAAGATGGCCTGGCTCAGGCTCACATATTTTTGCCATGTAATGTGAGCAGAGTCGCTAGGAAAATCTATAATGTTTGGACAGATCAGTGGCAAAAGAAGACATGGCTGCCAAAGCACATGATGGCTGATACTGTCAGAGCTGATACTGGCATGGCTATTACACAACTAAAAGAAGTGGTGCAAACCTGAAAAACATGGAGGGAGCTCGCCTTTAGGGTTGCCGAAGGTCGTGAATGACTAAACAGCCAACAACAACAACAAGCTACCTAGGTCAGTAAGGGCATTTAACTGATGCCTAAATGTAGAGTTGTCTTCATCATGAGAGATCATCTTCAATACCGTTTGCTTTAAATTCTTTTATGGAGTTTCTAAAGATGAACATATGGACTTACTATTATTGCCTCTTGTCAGACAGATACATATGCTTAAATTCATTTTCCTTCATTTAAAATACTGATATTTCTTTGAAAATAGATGTGTTTATGCTTGTTCACGTTAATTTAATAATGTTCCAACAGACAGTCTTTATAATGCAATTTAAGTAAAATAGTGTGAGAATAAATGAGATAAGTGATTCAATAACTGTCGTGAACATTTGACAATTATAGTATTAGTTAATCTAATTTATACCTTCCAGTGACATATCCATCTTACTGGAAAAAGAAGGATTTTATACAATTATTAATGAAAAATAAATCTTAGATTTTATATTTAAGCTTTCTCCTTTTCTGGTGGCAACATGGCAGACTACACATTGTTTATGAGGCTTTCCTTTGGAAAGATAGCTCTTTTAAACTTAGTTTAGATTTTTTTGCAACTACAGATTTCTACATAATAGATGATACAATGTTCATAGAAACCATGTAGGGGTAAAGGTGGACTGTCATGCCTTACCATTCAATTAATTGATGTTAAAGATTTATTCCCTTTCCACCCTGAACTTTTGTACTTATTCTGGTCCCAATATGCTTGTGACCAGTTTCCAATGAAGACATAACATAGCTCGTGAGGAGAACATCCATTTGTAATTAACCTAACAGAATTAAACTAAAAATGATGTTGGTGCGTTTCTCTTGATGGTCCATCAAAAAAGAACACTGCAAAACAAACGGCTAACATTCAAGCTTAAAGGGGTTGTACCAAGACTTCCAGTTATCCCTTATCCAGGGTATAAGTTACTAATAGGTGTGGGTCTCACTACAGGAACGCGAGACGATTGCACCCACCACAGTGAAGAGAAGACTGCATAGAGTACTGGTAGCGCAAGTGTGATGGTACTTCATTTACTTTCAATGGGACATCTGAGATACGATTGATAAGGGCTTAAGTATTTCTGTCAGCCTCATTGAAATGAATGGAGCACCGACCGTGCATGGTTGGCCATCCCTCCATTTATTCTGTCACTTTGGGGAAAGTAGTTCTTGAGATCAGCAGGAGTCCCCGAGACCCACACTGATCAGCAAGTTATCACCTATCTTGTCGATAGGGAATAACTTGAAATATTGGTACAACCCGTTTAAAGGGGCTTTTCAGCATCGAAAAAAATGACAAATGGCAATTAATAGTGTTGAATAGAAAATAAGGCAAACTCACGTTTCTAATGGACTTCCCCATTCAGTGCCATCTTGTTAGTCTAATCCTGGAAGTGACTACAGTGGTCATGCGTTATTCATCACGCACATGACCATGCAACCAATCATTGCTCACCAGTCACATGCCGTTCATGCACAGATACTCGTTGATACCAGTAATTGGCTAAGCAGTCACGTGAGCAATGAGTAGCACACGACCATAGTCATGAATGGCAAGTGCAGTCGCTTGTGAGATTTGACTAGCAAGAACTGGAGCTTCAGCACTGAAAGGGAGAAGCCAATGGAAAGGTGAGTGGCTTTTTAAAAATATTTTACAAGATTATCTGCAACATGTGATTTGTTTTTGTGTTCACAGTCTTGTTAGTTATATTCCATTAGGTTTTACATTTCTTTTCCACAGAATTTTATAAACACTAAAACAAACAAGAATCCTGATTGATCCATTTCGTCAAAGAGGAGAAAAACAGATCCTAATAAAACATGATGGTCATATCCAACATAGATGAAAAAATGCAAACATCATGCCTGAGGCCTTAGTCAGACGGGCGTTTTTTGCCGCGATTTGCGGATCGCATGACGGATGCGCATCCGCAAATCGCGTGACCGGTGCGCGCAAGTCGCCCGCAAATCGCCCGAAAATCTGCTCCTAGCCGCGTTTCATTAGAAACGGGCCGGAGCTGTCCAGCGCATTGCATTCAATGGAGACGGCAATATAGCCGTCTCCATTGAAAGCAATGCGCTGCGGGCGAGCCCGGGATGAATTGTCGGTAAGGGCTTAAATATATAAGCCCTTACCTGCAATCCATCCTAAAATGTGTTAAAATAAAAAAAAATTGCATTCTCACCTTCTGCCTGCAGCTCCGGGCAGCCGTCCTGCAGTGGGTGTGAAGGGGGTGTGAGTCAGACCTGCCCCCTGATTGGCTCAGCGCTGAGCCAATCAGAGGCATGCCTCACTCACACCCATTCATGAATTCATGAATGGATGTGAGTCAGACCTGCCCCTGATTGGCTCAGCGCTGAGAGGCAGCAGTCACTCACCCATTCATGAATTCATGAATGGGTGTGTGAGTGAAACCGGCCTCTGATTGGTCAGGCTGTGACCAATCAGAGCAGATCATTCAGCAGGCGGGGATTTTAAAGCCCCGCCGGCTGAATAGTGCCGAGAAGCAGTTCAGGAGAACTGACAGCGGCCGCGGCTGGACTCCGGCTGCAGCGGAAAGGTGAGTATACAATTTTTTTTTATTTTAACACATTTTAGCATGAATTGCAGGGAAGGGTTTATATATTTAACCCCTTCCCGACAATTAACCCCGCGCACGCCGGCAGCCCATTGCTTTCAATGGAGCGGCTGTATTGCCGCTCCATTGAATTCAATGGGCAAACATCGTTCTTCTCTGCCACAGCTGTTACAGCTGTGGCAGAGAAGAATGATTTGTCTTCTATATGTTCTCAATGGGGTCGGCGCTGCTGCCGCCGGCCCCATTGAGCGCATATACAGAAGCGAACAGGAATCGCAGATCGCAGATAGGTGCGATCTGCGATTTTTTTGTTCTATAATTTTTCGGACGAGCGCATAAAAAGCGCTCATGTGTCCGATACCATTGCGAAGCAATGGTTTTAAAAAATCGCCGGACGCATGCGCATGCGCAAATCGCGGCAAAAAACGCCCGTCTGACTAAGCCCTTATGTGGATGGATAGTTATGTGTACATAACTAAATAAGGGCTCATCCACGCTCGTGCTTTAGGTTCCGTGTTACTGCTCCATAATGAAAGCAGGAAAACAGAATCCAGTGGCTGAACTGCCACATGAAGGAACCAAATGGCGCTGAATGGACCCCAATGACTATAATAAGGTCCAGCATTTTACAGAATGAAATAGTGTTGCATGCTGTATTGTTTTGTCCGGTATATTAACAGAAATCTCCAAACTGAATCTCCAATGCTGAGCTAAACCGGACCTAATTTTGACTTTTAACAAAAGTTGAAACAACTGTCATTCAATGTTGCTCCATAATAAAATGTAAAAGTAGGGTTACTTTTCATAGGCATTGTACATATATCCCTATTCACATATATTCTTCTATATATAATTGTATAAAATTACAGAATCCCTATAAAGGGGTTTTACAATTTAATTTTTTAACACATCCACCTCAAATAAGTGCTACATCACTTAACCTATGGCATTATTGGGTCTTAAGGCCATGGTGACATCCTATAAACAGGTCACATGGGCTTCTAATTCACAACCCCCAGGTAAACAACCATGTCACTGCAGCAGCCAATGTAAACTGAAACCGGCCAGTAGACAGCAGCAGCGGAAGATCAAGTATCAAGGGAGAGGTATATATTTTTAAAAATCTTTTTTACATGATTCCCACGCAGCTACCAATGTTATATATACTTTAGAAAACCTCTTTAAAGGGGTATTAACATTTTAAAAATATTTTCTATGGTCAGCACTTTCTGCTTTCTGTTCTGACCGCAGTGACAGCAGGCCTGGGAATCAGCCTATTGATATGGATCTGAGCGTTGGGTCCCCGACGATCACCTATTGATGACCTGTCGATCATCAGTAGAAGAAATAAAAAAAGTCCTGCAATAGTCCTTTAAGTTGATGTATCCTTACTAAGATAATATGCACATATACCAAAACAAAGTTTCCGTTTTTTTCTGACTAATAGAAGCTGAGCATGTGTCTATGTATTATAAAATATTTCTAATATCTTAGAGATTTTATGTAAAAGTACCTTCACAGATAAATAATACTGAACATTTTAAGTGTTCTGCCAAAACAAATTTCATTCATTAGGGAAGTGGATTTTTATGCAGTGCGTATTTTAAATGAACTAAAAAGATTAATGCTGCTCATGGACTGTAAATTAACAAACTACTGATCCCCTTTGGAATTAAAAGACATAAATAATGTTGGTTTTAAAGACACAGTTATTTTGATATGTACATATATTTATGTGTGAGAAATTACTCAGTAAAATATATCCTTAGCATAATCAGGGATAGCAATTAATAAAATTTTGTTCTGGGGATTTCATTATGAAATTGCTTTGCAGATAACTTTTTTAAGTGTACATAGTAAAGGCTCGTTTGTGCAATTTTTTTTACATGCAGTGTGTGATGTTTTTTTCCCCATGCCTATAATGCGTGAAAAATTTGCTTGTCTGACTGGGCCTTAAGAAGGAGAAAACTACCAATCTTGAAAATAAGCCAATGGGCAGCTCTCCAATTGTAACATGACATTGCAGAAATTATTGTAGCTTCATATTGTCCAAATGGAGAGCAACCTTTTAATATTGTTTCTAATTGTAATGGCCCATTGGTGGCTTTGAATTTATACCATTTTGACTTTCATGTTTTCACTATTCTTATAATGATTCCTATGGATTTAGACAATTAACCCCTTAATGACATGGCCTATTTTGAGCTTAAGGACCAAGCCTTATTTTTCAAATCTGACATCTGTCACTTTCTGTGCTAATAACTTTTGAATGCTTTTACTTATCAAGGTGATTCTGAGATTGTTTTTTCGTGACATATTGTACTTTATGTTAGTGTAAAAATTTCATCAATAAATTTTGTCCTTATTAGGAAAAAAAATCCAAATTTACTGAAAATTTGGAAAAATTCACAATTTTCAAACTTTGAATTGTTTTCTTTGTAAGATAGAAAGTCAAACACCACAACATAGTTATTAATTAACATTTCCCATAGGCCTACTTTACACAGCAATCATTTTTTAAGTGTTATTTTACTTTTTGCAGACTCCACAAAGTATATAAATTTAGCAGTAATTTTTCACATTTACTAGCAAATTTCAAAATCTAAATTTTTTAAGGACCAATGCAGTTCAGACATAGTTTTGCCGAGCCTGTATATCAGAATCCCCCATGAATTGCCACATTTTAAAATCAGCACCCTTCAAAGTATTCAAAATGGCATTTAGAAAGTTTATTAACCCTTTAGATGTTTTACAGGAATTAAAGGAAAGTGCATCAAAAATTAGAACAGTTCCTTTTTTCTACTGATTTTCAATATAAAACCTTTTTTTTTAATATAAAACAGTAGGAGTTAGCAAAGAAACAAAACTTGGAATGTATTACCCAGATTCCTCAGTTTTTAGAAATGCCCCATATGTGGACGTAGCCTGTTGTATGGGCACATGGTAGGTCTCAGAAGGAAAGGAGCGCTTCTTGTCTTTTTGAATGCAGATTTGGCAGGAATAATTTTCAGACCCCATGTAGTGTTTGCAGTGCCCCTGAGGTAGCAGTACATTTGAAACCCCCAATAACTGACCCCATTTTGGAAACTACACCCCTCAGGGAATTTTTTAAGGGGTGTAGTGAGTGGTTTGAACCCACAGATGTTTGAGGAATTTTTTTTAACAGTTTGAGTTCAATACAAAAAAATCCAATTTTTCACATAATGTTTAGCTTTAGGCCCAGATTTATATTTTTTACCAGTGGCAGAAGGAAAAAACATACCCCATGATGCGTTACCCAGTTGCTCTCGAACACAGAAATGCCCCATATGTGGACGTAGCCTGTTGTATGGGCACATGGCAGGACTCAGAAGGATAGGAGCGCTTCTTGGCTTTTTGAATGCAGGTTTTGCTAGAATAATTTTCAGACCCCATGTAGTGTTTACAGTGCCCCTGAGGTACCAGTGCATTTGAAACCGCCAACAACTGACCCCATTTTGGAAACTACACCCCTCAGTGAATTTTTTAAGGGGTGTAGTGAGCGGTTTGAACCCACAGGTATTTGAGGAATTTTTTTAACAGTTTGAGTTCAATACAAAAAAATCACATTTTTCACATAATGTTCAGCTTTAGGCCCAGATTTATATTTTTTACCAGTGGCAGAAGGAAAAAACGTACCCCATGATGCGTTACCCAGTTGCTCTCGAACACGGAAATGCCCCATATGTGGACGTAGCCTGTTGTATGGGCACATGGCAGGACTCAGAAGGATAGGAGCGCTTCTTGGCTTTTTGAATGCAGATTTTGCTGGAATAATTTTCAGACCCCATGTAGTGTTTACAGTGCCCCTGAGGTACCAGTGCATTTGAAACCCCCAACAACTGACCCCATTTTGGAAACTACACCCCTCAGGGAATTTTTTAAGGGGCGTAGTGAGCGGTTTGAACCCACAGGTGTTTGAGGAATTTTTTTTAACAATTTGAGTTGAGAACGAAAAATTCACATTTTTCCAATAATGCTCAGCTTTAGGCCCAGATTTTCATTTTTCACCAGGGGCAGAAGGAGAAAACATAGTCCATAATGCATTACCCAATTACTCTCGAGCACGGAAATGCCCCATATGTGGATGTAAACTGTTGTTTGGGCACATGGCAGGGCTCAGAAAGAAAGGAGCGCTTTTTTTGAATGCAGATTTTGCTGGAATAATTTTCAGACACCGTGTAGTGTTTGCAGTGCCCCTGAGGTACCAGTGCATTTGAGACCCCCAACAACTGACCCCATTTTGGAAACTACACCCCTCAGGGAATTTTTTAAGGGGTGTAGTGAGCGGTTTGAACCCACAGGTATTTGAGGAATTTTTTTTAACAATTTGAGTTGAGAACGAAAAATTCACATTTTTCCAATAATGCTCAGTTTAGGCCCAGATTTTCATTTTTCACCAGGGGCAGAAGGAGAAAACATAGTCCATAATGCATTACCCAATTACTCTCGAGCACGGAAATGCCCCATATGTGGATGTAAACTGTTGTTTGGGCACATGGCAGGGCTCAGAAAGAAAGGAGCGCTTTTTTTGAATGCAGATTTTGCTGGAATAATTTTCAGACACCGTGTAGTGTTTGCAGTGCCCCTGAGGTACCAGTGCATTTGAGACCCCCAACAACTGACCCCATTTTGGAAACTACACCCCTCAGGGAATTTTTTAAGGGGTGTAGTGAGCGGTTTGAACCCACAGGTATTTGAGGAATTTTTTTTAACAATTTGAGTTGAGAACGAAAAATTCACATTTTTCCAATAATGCTCAGTTTAGGCCCAGATTTTTATTTTTTACCAGGGGCAGAAGGAGAAAACGAAATCCATGATGTTACCCAACAGGGAAATGCCCCATATGTGAATCTAAACTGTTTTTAGGGCGCAGGGCTCAGAAGGGAAGGACTTAGCATGTGGCTTTATGTACAAGCTGTGCGAAGTACATCAGGGTAAAACGTCAGGGCAATAAAAAAATTAAAATTTCAGGGACGTGTGGTAGATCTTAAAACACTCATTTATACAGAGGCCGGGTTGTGTGGGGCACGTTTCACACTGGTATCTGGTGTCTTTTCTTATCCCCTGTTTGTAGCACACTCTGCACCTCTTTTGGGTCCTTCCCTTCGTCGCAGTGGAGGGAATTTCACTGAGAAAATGCTGCCCTGGTACAATTCTTGTGGCCTCGCTTCCAGAAGTACTGGGCCTCTCCCCCACCTCCTGGTCCCCAAATATTAGGTCCTTGATAACTTCCTCTTGAAATTCAAGGAATGTCCCCCTGTGGCCTGCACCTCGGAACAGCACGTAGGCATTATACAGTGCCATCTGTACGAGGTGCACGGCCAGTTTTTTGTACCACACCCGTGTTTTCCGCATGGCTCTATAGGGCTCCAGTACCTGGTCTGATAGATCGACCCCTCCCATGTACTTATTATAGTCGAGGACGCAGTCTGGTTTGGGGGTCTCTGCACTGGTACCTCGTACTGGGCAGGGGGTACTGCTGTGGCCGTGTATTGTCGTCAACATAAGGACATCCCTCTTGTCCTTATATTTAACGCACAATACATTGTCGCTGCATTGGGCCCGGCTCTTACCCCTTCTGAGCAGTTGCCCAAGCAGCGTCTTAGGGAGGCTTTTTTGATTTTTCCGAACAGTGCCACATGCCACTGTTCCTCTGGAAGCGAGGCACTGAAACAGGGGGACACTGGTATAAAAGTTATCCAGGTACAGATGGTAACCCTGGTCTAATAGTGGGTGCACCAGTTCCCACACTATTTTCCCTGTTACTCCCAGCACGGGGGGGCATTCTGGGGGCTCAATTTTAGTGTCCTTCCCCTCGTAAATACGGAACTTGTGGGTGTACTCTGATGTACTTTCGCACAGCTTGTACAACTTCACACCATACCGTGCCCGCTTACTGGGCAGGTACTGGCGGAATTTTAGCCTCCCCTTGAAGTGTACCAGGGACTCGTCTACTGCAATGTTTATCTGTGGGGCATACGCCTGGGCAAACTTGGCGTTAAAATGGTCTATTACGGGCCTGATCTTATACAACCGATCGTAATTGGGGTGATCGCTGGGGGGGCACAGCTGGTTGTCATTGTAGTGCAGAAATTTTAAAATACACTCAAAGCGCATCCTCGACATCGCCATGCGGAACATTGGGGTGTGGTACAAAATATCGGTAGACCAGTACGCCCTGATTGTTGGCTTCTTTATTAGCCCCATGGTTAGTATAAGCCCCCCAAATTTTTGTATCTCTGGTGCATCCACTGGGGTCCACTTATCGGGTCTGGCATAGCTGGAGGTGGGATTTTGTTGAATAAAATTCTGGGCGTACAAATTAGTCTGGGTAACAATATGGGCAATGAACTCTTCTGAAAAAAAAAACTTGAAGAAGTCCTTCCCTCTGAGCCCTTCCGGATCAAATTGAATCCCTGGGTTCCCAATAAAATCAGGGATCTGGGGTCTGTAATCTTCCGGGGTACTCCAGTGAGCATCTGATGCATTGGGGTCAGTGGCGGTCCTTGGACGCCTTCTCGGGGGTGCAGGGAGCTCAGACTCGCTGGATGAGGATGAGGATGAGGAGTCGGAGAATGCCAAAAAAGTGGGGTCGTCATCACCACTACCTGAGTCCGAGTCTGATGCAATGATTGCATACAGTTCTTCTGAAGTGTACCTCCTGCGGGCCATATTTATATAAAATGGGGCACACGGGGAAAAAGTTTTATTAGATGGGACACTGCGGGATGGGGTGACCACGGGACGGGGGTCGGAAAGAACGCGGAAACTTATGTGGTGTATTCACGTAAGTGTTTTTTTTTTTTCTTTTTTTTTTTTTTTACACAGACGAATACACTGACACAACACGGACTAACGACACGCTACACACTAGACGGACTAACTAAACGCTACACTAACTAATAACGGGTGACGGGACAGGTAACAAAATGGGAACAACAGGAACTTTTTTTTTTTTTTTTTTTTACACCAAGGGATACACTGACTACACGCTGCGCTACACTACACTGCTGATCGCACGCTACAGCTCACTCACTACACTTCTGATCACACACTACAGATCCCTCACTCACTACACTACACTGCACTTCTGATCACTCACTCCACTCTGCTACACTACACTGCCTGATCAATCACTCACTACACTCACTACACTACACTGCCTGATCAATCACTCACTACACTCACTACACTACACCACACTGATCACTAACACTCACTCCACTACACCACACTGATGACTAACTCCTCTCCACTACACTGATCACTAACTCCACTCTGCTACACTACACTCCACTACACTCCACTACACTACACTACACTACACTACACTACACTCACTCCCTGCCTAATCTACACTCTAATTGCTCGTTTTTATGGCACACAATACGGTGGTTGCTCTTTCTACAAGCACCGGAAACACACTGCGGTGCTTGCAGACAGAGCTCCTATTCTAAACAGCGCGATCACCGCTGCCGCTCTGTGATTGGTCAGGGAGTTTTTCCCTGACCAATCACAGCGATCGTGGGGGAAGGACCGCTCTGATTGGTCCCCAGCCCGGATGCCTCGCTTGTCTGCCGACGATATCAGCCAAGATCGATGCTGTGTCGCCGTGATTGTCACCGCGGCGACACTTTAATAACATGACGTACCAGGTACGTCATGTTGCGAGAAGTATCCCGCTACGATGACGTACCAGGTATGTCCAGGAGCGGGAAGGGGTTAAACAAGAGATAAGATTAGAAAAAAATGACTGGTACTGCTGCTAAGCCTTATTGAAGTGGATAGGGCTGGGTTGCAATGCCAGGCAGAGTCCATGGGAAAGAGAGGAGCTGTTTCTGAAAATTCAATATGTCAAAATCTGACCCAGTGATCAGGGTAGACGCAAAACTATATCAATTTGACCTTTGGCAACAAAAACTCTTTTAATTCCCCTTAGGCCCCCTGTCCACAGGCGATGCGAAGTACCGTGGCAGATCTCCGCTGCGGGAGCCGTCGCTCAGGAGCAGGAGCCGCCTCCGATTCTCCGCCGGTCAGCCCTATCTGATAGATAGACTGGCTGCGGAGAATCTGGGCAATTTACAGCATGCTGCGAATTGCCCGCCGCGAGCAAGAATCACAATGATTCTCCTCTTGAGGATAGGTGTCGGCGCTAAACCATCGGCGAAATCACGCCCGTGGACAGGTGCCCTTACTCATAAAACTTTTATTATTAAATTATGAAACATTGGAAACTAGAAAGATGGGAAATAACCTTGGAAACATTTATTGCCCTGGTACCCATGAGGACACTGAGATATTTCCAGGACATGTCAGTGGGGGCTGTAAAGCTGTTATTTTAATACAGTAGTTCCTCTCTCCTGAATGGCATGGATTACACTAAGTAATGATTTTTTTGTACCTGGGAATTTAACACCAGTTTTGTGTTACTTAGGTTACTTGCAACTAATGTGTTTTTATTGAGTCATAACTTTGGTTTTCTACCAACTGAACTAGTATTTTAGCAATCGTGTCATTGACCACTATGCATGCACCTGTTTGTTTTTGCTAATTTGGAGCTTCCTGGAAATCTGAATGATACTTTTCTGTTGTTTGCAGGAGACAATCAGACAAACAAAGAATCTGTATGAAGGCCCATTTACACTGAAAGATGATCGCCTGAAATTTGAAGGGCAGTTTGAGTGACAGTTTTGAGCGATTACTTTGCATAAACTCTTAAGTAGCTAATTAGCTACCTAAGAGTTTATTAGTGTGTAAATGAAGGCTCCTGTTGTATGCAGATGACAGCAGGAGTGCTGTTATTTGCAAACAGTTGCTTTGTTCTCGGACCTGTCATCGGAATCCCACTAAGAACTCAGAACAGGATACCAGTTGAAAGAATACTATCAGCGGTATCCCACTGAGAACTCAGCATGCAGCGCTGATAAGGCTCATTGCTGACTTTAAGCATGCTTAAAATTAGCGATGAATGAATAGTGCCCAAAAAGCGCACAATGGGCGCACATTTACAAATAATGATTATCGCTCAAAAGATAGCTTTTCAGCGAATTTTTAGCGATAATCGTTGTGTCTTAATGGACCTTTAGTTTTCCAATAGTCTTCTTAAAAAGACCATTTGAAAGTATAATGCAACCTTTCAAGGTACATCGGAAAACCAATTTTGGATATAGAACCAGCTAAAATACCCACTCAGTTGATGCAAAACCAAAGTTATTACTCAACAAAAGCGCATTATCTGTTACATGTGACCTAGGCAACAAAAAAACAGTGTTAAATTCTTGGTAACAACAAAAAAAATATATATTTTTTGCTATCTAGTGTAGTCACTGCCATTAAGGAAAGAAGAAATACTTTTTTTATTACCTAGTATTTTTTGTATATGAATACATTTGTGAATAAATAGTTTTTCTGACCCCCAAACCAAAAGTTTAAAGCTACTGATAGATATTTACTAATATTTGCAGCATAAGACATCAGGAATAGAGATGAGCGAGCACCAAAATGCTCGGGTGCTCGTTACTCGGGACGAAATTATCGCGATGCTCGAGGGTTCATTTCGAGTAACGAACCCCATTGAAGTCAATGGGCGACCCGAGCATTTTTGTATATCGCCGATGCTACCTAAGGTTTTCATTTGTGAAAATCGGGGCAATTCAAGAAAGTGATGGGAACAACACAGCAACGGATAGGGCAGGCGAGGGGCTACATGTTGGGCTGCATCTCAAGTTCCCAGGTCCCACTATTAAGCCACAATAGCGGCAAGAGTGCCCCCCCCCCCTCCCAACAACTTTTACTTCTGAAAAGCCCTCATTAGCAATGCATACCTTAGCTAAGCACCACACTACCTCCAACAAAGCACAATCACTGCCTGCATGACACTCCGCTGCCACTTCTCCTGGGTTACATGCTGCCCCCCCCCCCCGCACGACACAGTGTCCACAGTGCACACCAAAGTGTCCCTGCGCAGCCTTCAGCTGCACTCATGCCACACGCTGGCCTCATAGCCACACCACCCTCATGTCTATTTATGAGTGCGTCTGCCATGAGGAGGAACCGCAGGCACACACTGCAGAGGGTTGGCACGGCTAGGCAGCGACCCTCTTTAAAAGGGGCGGGGCGATAGCTCACAATGCTGTACAGAAGCAATGAGAAATCCAATCCTGTGCCACCTCCATCAGGAGCTGCACACGTGGGCATAGCAATGGGGAACCTATGTGCCACACACTATTCATTCTGTCAAGGTGTCTGCATGCCCCAGTCAGACCACAGTTTTTGAGAAATAGTCACAGGCAAGTACAACTCCGCAATGGGAATTCCGTGTGCACCCACAGCATGGGTGGGTCCCTGGAACCCACCGTCTGTACATAAATGTATCCCATTGCAGTGCCCATCACAGCTGAGGTAACGTCCGATTAAATGCAGGTGGGCCTCGGCCCACACTGCATGCCCCAGTCAGACTGGGGTTCTTTAGAAGTAGACACATGCAGTTACAACTCCGTGTGGACCCACAGCATGGGTGGCTCCCTGGAACCCACCGGCGGTACATAAATATATCCCATTGCAGTGCCCAACACAGCTGATGTAACGTCAGCTTTAATGCAGGTGGGCAAAAAATTAATTGGATTACACTGTAGGCGAGGGCCCCAAAAAATTGGTGTACCAACAGTACTAATGTACGTCAGAAAAATTGCCCATGCCCAACCAAGAGGGCAGGTGAAACCCATTAATCGCTTTGGTTAATGTGGCTTAATTTGTAACTAGGCCTGGAGGCAGCCCAGTTAAAATAAAAATTGGTTCAGATG
Source organism: Eleutherodactylus coqui (assembly GCF_035609145.1). Taxonomy (NCBI): domain Eukaryota; kingdom Metazoa; phylum Chordata; class Amphibia; order Anura; family Eleutherodactylidae; genus Eleutherodactylus; species Eleutherodactylus coqui. The sequence continues at coordinate 165,304,183 of NC_089838.1, forward strand.
AAAGTTTCAACGCTTTAATGAGCATTGAAACGTATAAAAATTATATGACTGAGCCTTGTGGACCTAAGAAAAATTGCCCGTTCGGCGTGATTACGTCAGGTTTCAGGAGGAGGAGCAGGAGGAGGAGGATGAATATTATACACAGATTGATGAAGCTAAAAGGTCCACGTTTTTGATGGTGATAGAGAACAATGCTTCCATCCGCAGGTGCAGCCTACGTATTGTTTAGGTATCGCTGCTGTCCGCTGGTGGAGAAGAGAAGTCTGGGGAAATCCAGGCTTTGTTCATCTTGATGAGTGTAAGCCTGTCGGCACTGTCGGTTGACAGGCGGGTACGCTTATCTATGATGATTCCCGCAGCCGCACTAAACACCCTCTCTGACAAGACGCTAGCCGCAGGACAAGCAAGCACCTCCAGGGCATACAGCACGAGTTCAGGCCACGTGTCCAGCTTCGACACCCAGTAGTTGTAGGGGGCAGAGGCGTCACGGAGGACGGTCGTGCGATCGGCTACGTACTCCCTCACCATCCTTTTACAGTGCTCCCGCCGACTCAGCCTTGACTGGGGAGCGGTGACACAGTCTTGCTGGGGAGCCATAAAGCTGGCAAAGGCCTTGGAGAGTGTTCCCCTGCCTGTGCTGTACATGCTGCCTGATCTCCGCGCCTCCCCTGCTACCTGGCCCTCGGAACTGCGCCTTCGGCCACTAGCGCTGTCGGATGGGAATTTTACCATCAGTTTGTCCACCAGGGTCCTGTTGTATAGCATTACTCTCGAACCCCTTTCCTCTTTGGGTATGAGAGTGGAAAGGTTCTCCTTATACCGTGGGTCGAGCAGTGTGTACACCCAGTAATCAGTAGTGGCCAGAATGCGTGTAACGCGAGGGTCACGAGAAAGGCATCCTAACATGAAGTCCGCCATGTGTGCCAGGGTACCTGTACGCAACACATAGCTGTCCTCACTAGGAAGATCACTTTCAGGATCCTCCTCCTCCTCAGGCTATACACGCTGAAAGGATGACAGGCAAGCAGCATGGGTACCCTCAGCAGTGGGCCAAGCTGTCTCTTCCCCCACCTCCTCATGCTCCTCCCCCTCCTCCTCCTCCTCAACGCGCTGAGATATAGACATGAGGGTGCTCTGACCATCCAGCGACATACTGTCTTCCCCCGCCTCCGTTTCCGAGCGCAAAGCGTCTGCCTTTATGCTTTGCAGGGAACTTCTCAAGAGGCATAGCAGAGGAATGGTGACGCTAATGATTGCAGCATCGCCGCTCACCATCTGGATAGACTCCTCAAAGTTTCCTAGGACCTGGCAGATGTCTGCCAACCAGGCCCGCTCTTCTGTAAAGAAGTGAGGAGGCTGACTCCCACTACGCCGCCCATGTTGGAGTTGGGATTCCACTATAGCTCTACGCTGCTCATAGAGTCTGGCCAACATGATGAGCATAGAGTTCCACCGTGTGGGCACGTCGCCCAGCAGTCGGTGCACTGGCAGATTAAACCGATGTTGCAGGGTCGCAGGGTGGCAGCGTCCGTCTTGGACTTGCGGAAATGTGCGCTGAGCCGCCGCACCTTTCCGAGCAGGTCTGACAAGCGTGGGTAGCTTTTCAGAAACCGCTGAACCACCAAATTAAAGACGTGGGCCAGGCATGGCACGTGAGTGAGGCTGCCGAGCTGCAGAGCCGCCACCAGGTTACGGCCGTTGTCACACACGACCATGCCTGGTTGGAGGCTGAGCGGCGAAAGCCAGCGGTCGGTCTGCTCTGTCAGACCCTGCAGCAGTTCGTGGGCCATGTGCCTCTTCTCTCCTAAGCTGAGTAGTTTCAGCATGGCCTGCTGGCGCTTGCCCACCGCTGTGCTGCCACCCTGCCCGACACTGACTGGTGGCGACGTGCTGCTGCTGACACATCTTGATTGCGAGACAGAGGTTGCGTAGGAGGAGGAGGAGGGTGGTTTAGTGGAGGAAGCATACACTGCCGCAGATACCAGCACCGAGCTGGGGCCCGCAATTCTGGGGGTGGGTAGGACGTGAGCGGTCCCAGGCTCTGACTCGGTCCCAGCCTCCACTAAATTCACCCAATGTGCCGTCAGGGAGATATAGTGTCCCTGCCCGCCTGTGCTTGTCCACGTGTCCGTTGTTAAGTGGACCTTGGCAGTAACCGCGTTGGTGAGGGCGCGTACAATGTTGCGGGAGACGTGGTCGTGCAGGGCTGGGACGGCACATCGGGAAAAGTAGTGGCGACTGGGAACCGAGTAGCGTGGGGCCGCCGCCACCGCCATCATGTTTTTGAAAGCCTCCGTTTCCACAAGCGTATACGGCAGCATCTCCAGGCTGATCAATTTGGCTATGTGCACGTTTAACGCTTGAGCGTGCGGGTGCGTGGCGGCGTACTTGCGCTTGCGCTCAAACAGTTGCGCTAGCGACGGCTGGACGCTGTGCTAAGAGACATTGCTGGATGGGGTTGAGGACAGCGGAGGTGAGGGTGTGGGTGCAGGCCGGGAGACGGTAGTGCCTGTGTCCTGAGAGGGGGGTTGGATCTCAGTGGCAGGTTGGGGCACAGGGGGAGAGGCAGTGGTGCAAACCGGAGGCGGTGAACGGCCTTCGTCCCACCTTGTGGGGTGCTTGGCCATCATATGTCTGCGCATGCTGGTGGTGGTGGCTCCACGGCTGATCTTGGCGCGACAAACCTTGCACACCACAGTTCGTCGGTCGTCTGCACTCTCAGTCAAAAACTGCCACACCTTTGAGCACCTCGGCCTCTGCAGGGTGGCATGGCGCGAGGGGGCGCTTTTTTGAAATAGATGGTGGATTATTCGGTCTGGCCCTGCCTCTACCCCTGGCCAACGCACTGCCTCTTCCAACCTGCCCTGCTGCTGCACTTGCCTCCCCCTCTGAAGACCTGTCCTCAATAGGCTTAGCAAACCAGGTGAGGTCAGTCACCTCATCGTCCTGCTGCTCTTCCTCCGAATCCTCTGTGCGCTCCTCCCTCGGACTTACTGCAATCACTACTACCTAAGTGATAGACAACTGTGTCTCATCGTCATCGTCCTCCTCACCCACTAAAAGCTCTTGAGACAGTTGCCGGAAGTCCCCAGCCTCATCCCCCAGACCCCGGGAACTTCCCAAAGGTTGGGCATCAGTCACGACAAACTCCTCTGGTGGGAGAGGAACCATTGCTGCCCATTCTGGGCAGGGGCCCGAAAACAGTTCCTGGGAGTCTGCCTGCTCCTCAGAATGTGTCATTGCAATGGAGTGAGGAGGCTGAGAGGAAGGAGGAGTAGCAGCCAGAGGATTCAGAGTTGCAGCAGTGGACGGCGTAGAAGTCTGGGTGGTCGATAGATTGCTGGATGCATTTTCTGCCATTCACGACAGGACCTGCTCACACTGCTCATTTTCTAGTAAAGGTCTACCGCGTGGACCCATTAATTGTGAGATGAATCTTGGGACGCCAGAAACGTGCCTCTCTCCTAATCCCGCAGCAGTCGGCTGCGATACACCTGGATCAGGAGCTCGGCCTGTGCCCAAACCCTGACTTGGGCCTCCGCGTCCTCGCCCGCATCCACATCCTCTAGGCCTACCCCTACCCCTCAGCATGGTGTATTACGAGTAGAGCAGAAACAGAACGCTGTAATTAAATGTGCCGCTTATTGGCCTGTGGTTGGAGGCTGACTTCGCTTACGGAACGCACAGCAGAGCCAGGAAACAATTTTGCGCACGCCTGTAGTGAGACGTAGGTGCATATGACTGAGCTAGTGGAATTTGATAGGGGCCAAGAGGGGCTGAAGGAGTTAATATATGTTGTTTATCAAAATGAATATATATGTTGCTTATCAAAATGAATATATATGTTGCTTAACAAATTCATTTTAGCAAAATGAATATATTGCAAATATTTTGTATGTGTACAGAACTCATGACTATTGAGAAACAAGCTCTGCAGACTGACCTATTGGAATCAGGAAGTTCCACGAACAGATGTCTCGGAATTTAGCAAGACATGGCCTAACCGCAAAGAGGTTGCTAGCTCTCTCTCTCTAAAAATAATGTGCTTGTCTAAAAGTCATGTGAAATCAGCTATTTCTTAAATGTCATATATCACAAGTTTTTGTTGAATGATTAAGTCATATGTTTTTGTCAGATGTATGTGAAATCACGAGGTTATTCCCTGTTTTACCACAAGTCGCGTCCCTGCGAGGACGATCTTCTATAAAAGCCAAGAGATACAGACAATAAAATAGAGTCACTTGTTTCAAATCATACTGAGTGTACTGGTATGTTCTGTGTCTCTCTTGAGCGCTCAATCTGATACCTAGGTCAATTTGGAACCGGACAACATCACTGACCAGTCTGTTTGTGCAGACTAACCCTCGACAGTTTTTGGCGCCCAACTAAGGGGGCGGGGCTTATCTTTACGGGACATCGCAACCAGTAGACTGAAACAAACTCCTGGCCCGTTGACGTGGATACTGGATCCTGAGACCCAAGACTGAAAACACCGGTGTAGAGGTAAGAGCTTATCTTACTATTATACAGTCTGGATTCTTTAGATCTGTGTGTCTCTAACGGACTAGAGATTGGTTGTTGCCTGTTTCCTATATTTTCTGCCCCGTCCATATTTTAGAGTGAATAAGTTCATTTAACTGTCCTAGACGGAAGAACTCACTCATTGGGACTTAAAGAGTCATGTTGTCTGTATTGGAGATTGAAATAATTGTTATTGTTATAGTCTCATTTCTGACAGTCATATTGTTACTCTGGATCTGTTATAATATTACTAAAAGTTCCCTAAGAGGCGAAGTCTGGTCTCCCCTGAATCCTAGTGTTTGAAGTTGACCACGTTTTAGTTCTGTAAATCTATTCCGGGACAGGGAACTGTGTGTTCCCAGATAATCTCAGTGATTATCTTAGTTTACTGTGTGAAATATACGTCCTGTATACTTAGTGAAGAATAGTTGGAAGTGGTCAAGATGGGTTCTGAACAATCTAAGATATATCAGACTCCTATTGAAATAATTAAAGATAGAGAAGGGGAGGACATTTGCAGACAAGCCTATAAAGTTTACAAACGTATAGGCCTCAAGAAGGCGGGAACATTCAATTATGAATTTTGGTCACAATATGAGGATAAGCATAGAAAGGAAATAAGAAATAAGGGTTTGGAAAAGGGCATGAAGGCCATCCTGGACTGCTCTAAAACAGCAGAAGACGAACACTGGGACTCCGAGTCCCGAGGCGAGGGCATTTTAGTTTATTGTCCTATGGCCCGGCCACCAATAGACGTTCCCATGGAAACCCCTACGGTTTCATTAGTCTCTCCTGTCGTCCCGGCCGCTCCACCAATGTCTCCAAATAATCCCTTTAATTCTCTGTATCCCAATTTGCCGCCCCTGCCTCCTACGTATCCACAGGCTACTGCCCAGATGGATACACCTCCCTACAGCCCTCAATCAGGATCCCCGGGCCCTGAAGTAAATAGAGGTCCAGCTTGGGATTGTCCACGTTGTGGTCAACAGAATGCCTGTTTTAAAGAACTCTGTACAGTATGTGGGACTCCACGTCCCAGGGATCAGTGTAGACAACCGGTTCCCTTATTCCCCGTTACAACCTCCACTACCCATTATAGAGAACCAAACAGACCGAGTCCACCATTGGGCACGGTCAGACAAGAGGACACCGACAGACCATCGTCTTCTAATGACAGACCCACGGACGCAAGTAGACCAACTCCCGGGTCTACAGTCACTACATGGCGACCCTGGAGCGCCACAGACCAGATGGCACTGTGTCAGCAACTGCCCGATCCCCAGACAGAGCCAGCAGCTTTCCATAGAAAGTTGGAAGTCATACAGAAAAACTACTCTGCCACTTGGACAGATATGGAATGTCTTATGAATGTAAAATGTCCTCTGGGCCTTTACAATAGTATTGCTCAATTTTGTGGTCTTGAAGATCGCCCAGATGACCCCCAGACATTACTTAGTGGTACTCAATATGTGGTCAAGGTTAAAGCCTGGTTTAAGGACAAAGCCCAAAAGAGACGTACAGCCCTAACCCAGTGTAGACAGAACAAGGGCGAGTCTATTGAATGTTACTTTGGCCGTTTAGAGGAAGTAGGCAGAGATCTGGGCTTGTATGATTGTCCAAAAGCCATACGTAATGCTGCTTTTTGTGAAGCCTTTATGCAAGGAATAGATAAGCGCCTGTCCGAACGCGTTAAAGCATGTACCCCCGATTGGCGACAGGCCAGACCGCGTGATCTATATAAGAAAGCTGTAGGATTTGTCATGGACACAGAAGACCACACAAAGGGTGTTATGGTTAAACATTACACCATGGAGGGGGACACAGTCCGACTTAACGACCCCAGGCGGGAGACCCGTAAGTGTTATAACTGCGGGAAGACTGGACACTTGGCCCGTAATTGTAGAGCCCCTAAACGCCCTAGACAGAACACGTCAGACGAAAGGGGGCAACAGGGAAGTACGGCCAATACCACATCATCCCGCCCACAGGGAAATAACGGGTATACCAATTACCAATGAAGGTCTGGCACTCCTTCCCCCGTGTCCCTTATAGTTACTGACGCACGTGGGCCACAAATTTTTCAGCCTCTAAAAATCCAGGGGAAGGAGGTGCCCTTTTTAATTGACACAGGGGCCACTAAATCATGTGTCAGTACCTCACAAGTCAATGACCTTAGTATTCCCCTCTCAGACTCCATAGCCATAACCGTTGGAGTGTCCGGTGAACCAACACCCATGCGTGAGACCGAGCCCATAGAAGTCTCCTTTCAAGGGTCACGAGTCCTCACTCGCTTCCTGGTGTCACCCGCTGGGGATTGCATCATGGGAACCGATGTGATGGGACCCCTGGGGTGCTGTATTCAGCTGCATCCTTCCGGTGAGGCTCATGTCAGTACCTCTGCGGCCGACCACCAAGTATTCTGTCTCATGGCAGCAGACTTGGTCACTCCGCCTCCTTCTTGTACTGTATATGTGTTGACCCCAGAAGATACACAGGTTCTCTCAGCAGTGCCAGAGACCCTTTGGGCAAAAGGGAAGACAGACTTGGGCCATCTCCACGTACCCCCAGTCATGGTATATCTCAAAGATGGGGAAAAAGCCCCCATGATCCGCCAATATCCCCTAGCCATGGCACAGGAAGACGCAATAGCCTCCACTATTACAGAGTTATGTGCCTTGAATGCTTTAAAACCTTGCGTCTCACCCGCTAACACGCCACTCTTCCCGGTTAAAAAGAAAGGCAAGAAAGGCGAACCTGATACCTACCGGATGGTTCACGATCTAAGAGAAATCAATAAGGTGACCATCCTAGAGACACCTTTGGTCCCCAACCCTTACACTCTGTTGTCCACTATACCTTCCGGAACCTGTTGGTACACCCTGGTCGATCTTACCAATGCCTTCTTTTCCGTCCCGCTCCACCCCGATTGCCAGTACCTGTTTGCCTTCACGTTCCGAGGAAAACAGTACTGCTGGACTGTCCTACCACAAGGGGCACAAAACAGCCCAAATCAATTCACCCGATGTATGATGCTTGTACTTGATGCATGGACGGTCCCACCAGGTGTGGCCCTGCTTCAGTATGTTGATGATCTCCTACTCTGTGCACCGGACAGACCTACCTGCGTTGCGGCCTCACTCAGCCTCCTTTGTTTTCTTGCAGACAGCGGGTTAAAGACAAATTACAGTTTTGCAAATCTCATGTTGTGTTTCTTGGTCACTGCCTAGGTCCTGGTACAAAACACCTCACGCCAGAACGTACCAAGGTGGTGGAGGACATGCCACTCCCCGCCTCCCATGCTCAGTTGCGGACATTTCTGGGGTTAGTTTCATATTGTCGGCCGTGGATTCGCTCTGCCTCCATGACCATGCAGCCTCTGTACGACTGCCTGAGTTCTAAGCCATTTGCTTTGTCTCCGGAAGCCGAGTCAGCTTTCCATCAGCTGAAAATACAGATCACCAGCGCTCCAGCACTGGGTCTGCCAGACTATGATAAACCCTTCCAGATGTTCGTGACTGAGATGGCGGGACATGCTACTGCCGTCCTCACACAAGAGCATGGTGACAAAAAGCGCCCTGTAGCATACTACAGTGCACATCTTGACGCAGTAGCCAGGGGTTCACCCTCCTGTGTAAGAGCAGTTCTGGCTGTACAAGCACTACTTGAGAAAGCGTCTGAGGTGGTCCTAGACTACCCTCTTGTGGTCCTCACGCCCCATGACGTACATGGAATTCTGACACAGGTGAGCCGTAGACATCTGTCTCTTGCTAGACAGGTCAAAATGGAACTTGCAGTACACTCTTCATCCAATGTCTCATTTCAACGTTGCACAACTTTGAATCCGGCCACCTTACTGCCATTAGGTGACACTGATTCAAATGGGGGAGTAAGCACAGGGGATCAACTTTTTGTCAATTCCCTAGGCGAAGAGGAAGCTTTTGACACCGAGCACCAGCATGACTGTGCTGCTCGGATGGAGCAGGAGACAGCTGGATTTGCTCATGTCACAGATAAGCCACTCCTGAACCCCCACCTTGAAATGTTTGTGGATGGATCACGATACCAGAATGAGATGGGCAGATTTGTGACAGGGTTTGCTGTAGTATCAATGAATGAAGTACTGATAGGCCGCGCCTTGCCCCCACATATGTCAGCACAGGAAGCGGAGCTGTGCGCTCTGACCGAGGCCGGCAAGTTAGCCCGGGGAGTCACTGCTAATATCTACACGGACTCCAGGTATGCGTTTGGCGTTGCGCATGACTATGGGCCGATTTGGCACGCGCGGAGCTTCCTAACAGCTCAAGGCAGACCGATAAAGAATGGTGAGGCAGTAAGTAGTTTAATGTCAGCTATCATGCTCCCGAAGCAGGTAGCCATAATAAAGGTAAAGGCACACACCCAAGGGGACTCCTTGGAAAGCAGAGGCAACGAGAAGGCAGACGGAGCAGCTAAGGCTGCAGCCCTGCTGGACTGGAGGGCACCCGTGTGCAGAGTTCAGACCAGGTCCTGCCCAGCGGAGGAGGATCCTGATCCCCCTGCCAAGGACCAGACCCTCTCTGTCCCACCACAGAAGGAGGTGGACCTACTCCCCTCAGGGCAAGAGCAGGAGCGCTGGGCAAGTGCAGGGGCAGTAAAAGGAAATGAAGGTTGGATGATGGGTTCCCGTATGTGTTTACCTGCGGCTGCCTATCCTAGTATGGCCCTTTTGGCTCATGGAAAGGTGCACGCTTCTCGTAATGCCATGGTAGCCCTGGTGGAGAAAATGTGGTACGCTCCGGGATTTGACAGGATGGCAAAGGCATACGTCAAGGCTTGTGAAATCTGTGCACTACACAACCCCGGTCAAGTAATAAAGACCCCTCGGAAGTGCACTCCGCGACCTTTGTACCCCTTCCAGAGACTACAGATAGATTACATCCAGCTGCCCAGGTCAGGAAGGTATGAGTATGTCCTGGTATGCATTGACCTCTTTTCTGGGTGGGCTGAGGCCTACCCGGTCCCGAAGGCCACTGCCCAGGCCACTGCAAAAAAAACTTGTGTCAGAGTTAGTGTGCAGATTTGGGGTACCAGAGACCATTGAGAGCGACCGTGGTACTCACTTCACTGGTGAGGTAATGAAGGAAGTCATGTCCACCTTAGGAGTAGAGCAGGCGTTTCACACCCCCTATCATCCACAGAGCTCCGGAAAAGTAGAAAGACTCAATGGCACCCTCAAACTTAAGATACAGAAAGCCATGGTTGAAACAGGAAAACCTTGGCCCGAGTGCCTACCTCTGGCCCTCTACTCAGTACGGACCACGCCAAATAGGAAAACAGGACTGTCTCCTTATGAGATTCTCTTTGGCTCCGTGCCTAGGTTAGGACTGTATCACCCACAAGCTCTATCCCTGGGTCATGATAAAGTTACTTCCTTTGTGCAGGACTTATGCCAAAAGCTAAAAATAACACACAACCTAGTTTTCTCTTCTATTTCAGACCCTGATAGTTTGGAAGGATCCCACTCTCTGAATCCCGGAGATTGGGTGGTGGTAAAGAGACACGTCAGAAAGACTTTGGAACCTCGCTTTGACGGACCATACCAAGTGCTGTTAACCACTCCCACCTCGGTCAAGCTAGAAGGCAAACCCACTTGGATCCATGCCTCACACTGCAAGAAAGTTCCAACGCCTCAGCACCACGAGGGGGGTGGAGAATAAGCCCAACCCAGGGTGGGGGAGGGGGATGGCAACCTGGACACCAGCATTGATAGTCTGGATAGGTGTATTATTTACCCTTTGTTTTCTTGGACTACTCTCTTTTCGGGACAATTCCTCATCAACTGTCGATGTAAGAAGAAGATGGACTGTTTGGGCGGAAGGACACCCCAACATGTGGGAATACTTTGCAAAAGACGTACTGAATACCTCCCACATGTGCATGCCCAACCTTCGGAGTGGGGAAGATATTTTACGGACTTGCTTACTGTCTATCCCCACTCCAATAAAGACACTTCGCGATATATATTCAATAGTGCATAACGATAGTGATGTGGAGGAGAGCAATGTTATCCAGGAAAATACCTTTCTTAATGTATATGAATATTGTCCCCATTGTGATGCGGTCAAACATACACTTTATATTTCACACAAACAAATGGTAAGAGATTTGTTTAGATTCAGGAAAACAATAATACATTTTAAAAAGTCAGATGTCGGCTGTGATCTTGGGACTTGTTCCGATCGCCATATTTGGGGTCAGGAAGGAATTTTTCCCTTTTATACAAGGATAATTGGCTTTTTCCTAAAAGGGTTTTCGCCTTCCTCTGGATCAACTCAGCCTCAAAATTCCCCATAATTGTCATGCTGTTGTGTATATATATAGTAATCAAAGTCATAATCTCTTGTGTGAGCAAATGTACGGCAAAAGCCTTTACAGCCCCTGTGTAGGCCGACCCCCTGCTGGAGGTAGGCAGAATATACGGCGGTTCCTTCCAGTCTTGTCACTAGGTAGTGTAGGGTCAGGGTAAGGCGACCTGGACGTGTTCACCATTAGGACTATCTCTAGGAGGGACATTGGTGTGGGTGAAGATTAGGGAATCCCCTGCCGTGCGTACCTGTGCACGCTACTAGTATTGTAACATCATACTAGAGACGCCTTATATGGACTAGTCGACCAATAGGACCTACCTCGACTATGACTTTCCAAAATAGAACTGGACCCTGCGTGTGTCTTCCTGATGTCCAAAATGGGGGAATGATAGGGGCCAAGAGGGGCTGAAGGAGTTAATATATGTTGTTTATCAAAATGAATATATATGTTGCTTATCAAAATGAATATATATGTTGCTTAACAAATTCATTTTAGCAAAATGAATATATTGCAAATATTTTGTATGTGTACAGAACTCATGACTATTGAGAAACAAGCTCTGCAGACTGACCTATTGGAATCAGGAAGTTCCACGAACAGATGTCTCGGAATTTAGCAAGACATGGCCTAACCGCAAAGAGGTTGCTAGCTCTCTCTCTCTAAAAATAATGTGCTTGTCTAAAAGTCATGTGAAATCAGCTATTTCTTAAATGTCATATATCACAAGTTTTTGTTGAATGATTAAGTCATATGTTTTTGTCAGATGTATGTGAAATCACGAGGTTATTCCCTGTTTTACCACAAGTCGCGTCCCTGCGAGGACGATCTTCTATAAAAGCCAAGAGATACAGACAATAAAATAGAGTCACTTGTTTCAAATCATACTGAGTGTACTGGTATGTTCTGTGTCTCTCTTGAGCGCTCAATCTGATACCTAGGTCAATTTGGAACCGGACAACATCACTGACCAGTCTGTTTGTGCAGACTAACCCTCGACAGTTTTTGGCGCCCAACTAAGGGGGCGGGGCTTATCTTTACGGGACATCGCAACCAGTAGACTGAAACAAACTCCTGGCCCGTTGACGTGGATACTGGATCCTGAGACCCAAGACTGAAAACACCGGTGTAGAGGTAAGAGCTTATCTTACTATTATACAGTCTGGATTCTTTAGATCTGTGTGTCTCTAACGGACTAGAGATTGGTTGTTGCCTGTTTCCTATATTTTCTGCCCCGTCCATATTTTAGAGTGAATAAGTTCATTTAACTGTCCTAGACGGAAGAACTCACTCATTGGGACTTAAAGAGTCATGTTGTCTGTATTGGAGATTGAAATAATTGTTATTGTTATAGTCTCATTTCTGACAGTCATATTGTTACTCTGGATCTGTTATAATATTACTAAAAGTTCCCTAAGAGGCGAAGTCTGGTCTCCCCTGAATCCTAGTGTTTGAAGTTGACCACGTTTTAGTTCTGTAAATCTATTCCGGGACAGGGAACTGTGTGTTCCCAGATAATCTCAGTGATTATCTTAGTTTACTGTGTGAAATATACGTCCTGTATACTTAGTGAAGAATAGTTGGAAGTGGTCAAGATGGGTTCTGAACAATCTAAGATATATCAGACTCCTATTGAAATAATTAAAGATAGAGAAGGGGAGGACATTTGCAGACAAGCCTATAAAGTTTACAAACGTATAGGCCTCAAGAAGGCGGGAACATTCAATTATGAATTTTGGTCACAATATGAGGATAAGCATAGAAAGGAAATAAGAAATAAGGGTTTGGAAAAGGGCATGAAGGCCATCCTGGACTGCTCTAAAACAGCAGAAGACGAACACTGGGACTCCGAGTCCCGAGGCGAGGGCATTTTAGTTTATTGTCCTATGGCCCGGCCACCAATAGACGTTCCCATGGAAACCCCTACGGTTTCATTAGTCTCTCCTGTCGTCCCGGCCGCTCCACCAATGTCTCCAAATAATCCCTTTAATTCTCTGTATCCCAATTTGCCGCCCCTGCCTCCTACGTATCCACAGGCTACTGCCCAGATGGATACACCTCCCTACAGCCCTCAATCAGGATCCCCGGGCCCTGAAGTAAATAGAGGTCCAGCTTGGGATTGTCCACGTTGTGGTCAACAGAATGCCTGTTTTAAAGAACTCTGTACAGTATGTGGAACTCCACGTCCCAGGGATCAGTGTAGACAACCGGTTCCCTTATTCCCCGTTACAACCTCCACTACCCATTATAGAGAACCAAACAGACCGAGTCCACCATTGGGCACGGTCAGACAAGAGGACACCGACAGACCATCGTCTTCTAATGACAGACCCACGGACGCAAGTAGACCAACTCCCGGGTCTACAGTCACTACATGGCGACCCTGGAGCGCCACAGACCAGATGGCACTGTGTCAGCAACTGCCCGATCCCCAGACAGAGCCAGCAGCTTTCCATAGAAAGTTGGAAGTCATACAGAAAAACTACTCTGCCACTTGGACAGATATGGAATGTCTTATGAATGTAAAATGTCCTCTGGGCCTTTACAATAGTATTGCTCAATTTTGTGGTCTTGAAGATCGCCCAGATGACCCCCAGACATTACTTAGTGGTACTCAATATGTGGTCAAGGTTAAAGCCTGGTTTAAGGACAAAGCCCAAAAGAGACGTACAGCCCTAACCCAGTGTAGACAGAACAAGGGCGAGTCTATTGAATGTTACTTTGGCCGTTTAGAGGAAGTAGGCAGAGATCTGGGCTTGTATGATTGTCCAAAAGCCATACGTAATGCTGCTTTTTGTGAAGCCTTTATGCAAGGAATAGATAAGCGCCTGTCCGAACGCGTTAAAGCATGTACCCCCGATTGGCGACAGGCCAGACCGCGTGATCTATATAAGAAAGCTGTAGGATTTGTCATGGACACAGAAGACCACACAAAGGGTGTTATGGTTAAACATTACACCATGGAGGGGGACACAGTCCGACTTAACGACCCCAGGCGGGAGACCCGTAAGTGTTATAACTGCGGGAAGACTGGACACTTGGCCCGTAATTGTAGAGCCCCTAAACGCCCTAGACAGAACACGTCAGACGAAAGGGGGCAACAGGGAAGTACGGCCAATACCACATCATCCCGCCCACAGGGAAATAACGGGTATACCAATTACCAATGAAGGTCTGGCACTCCTTCCCCCGTGTCCCTTATAGTTACTGACGCACGTGGGCCACAAATTTTTCAGCCTCTAAAAATCCAGGGGAAGGAGGTGCCCTTTTTAATTGACACAGGGGCCACTAAATCATGTGTCAGTACCTCACAAGTCAATGACCTTAGTATTCCCCTCTCAGACTCCATAGCCATAACCGTTGGAGTGTCCGGTGAACCAACACCCATGCGTGAGACCGAGCCCATAGAAGTCTCCTTTCAAGGGTCACGAGTCCTCACTCGCTTCCTGGTGTCACCCGCTGGGGATTGCATCATGGGAACCGATGTGATGGGACCCCTGGGGTGCTGTATTCAGCTGCATCCTTCCGGTGAGGCTCATGTCAGTACCTCTGCGGCCGACCACCAAGTATTCTGTCTCATGGCAGCAGACTTGGTCACTCCGCCTCCTTCTTGTACTGTATATGTGTTGACCCCAGAAGATACACAGGTTCTCTCAGCAGTGCCAGAGACCCTTTGGGCAAAAGGGAAGACAGACTTGGGCCATCTCCACGTACCCCCAGTCATGGTATATCTCAAAGATGGGGAAAAAGCCCCCATGATCCGCCAATATCCCCTAGCCATGGCACAGGAAGACGCAATAGCCTCCACTATTACAGAGTTATGTGCCTTGAATGCTTTAAAACCTTGCGTCTCACCCGCTAACACGCCACTCTTCCCGGTTAAAAAGAAAGGCAAGAAAGGCGAACCTGATACCTACCGGATGGTTCACGATCTAAGAGAAATCAATAAGGTGACCATCCTAGAGACACCTTTGGTCCCCAACCCTTACACTCTGTTGTCCACTATACCTTCCGGAACCTGTTGGTACACCCTGGTCGATCTTACCAATGCCTTCTTTTCCGTCCCGCTCCACCCCGATTGCCAGTACCTGTTTGCCTTCACGTTCCGAGGAAAACAGTACTGCTGGACTGTCCTACCACAAGGGGCACAAAACAGCCCAAATCAATTCACCCGATGTATGATGCTTGTACTTGATGCATGGACGGTCCCACCAGGTGTGGCCCTGCTTCAGTATGTTGATGATCTCCTACTCTGTGCACCGGACAGACCTACCTGCGTTGCGGCCTCACTCAGCCTCCTTTGTTTTCTTGCAGACAGCGGGTTAAAGACAAATTACAGTTTTGCAAATCTCATGTTGTGTTTCTTGGTCACTGCCTAGGTCCTGGTACAAAACACCTCACGCCAGAACGTACCAAGGTGGTGGAGGACATGCCACTCCCCGCCTCCCATGCTCAGTTGCGGACATTTCTGGGGTTAGTTTCATATTGTCGGCCGTGGATTCGCTCTGCCTCCATGACCATGCAGCCTCTGTACGACTGCCTGAGTTCTAAGCCATTTGCTTTGTCTCCGGAAGCCGAGTCAGCTTTCCATCAGCTGAAAATACAGATCACCAGCGCTCCAGCACTGGGTCTGCCAGACTATGATAAACCCTTCCAGATGTTCGTGACTGAGATGGCGGGACATGCTACTGCCGTCCTCACACAAGAGCATGGTGACAAAAAGCGCCCTGTAGCATACTACAGTGCACATCTTGACGCAGTAGCCAGGGGTTCACCCTCCTGTGTAAGAGCAGTTCTGGCTGTACAAGCACTACTTGAGAAAGCGTCTGAGGTGGTCCTAGACTACCCTCTTGTGGTCCTCACGCCCCATGACGTACATGGAATTCTGACACAGGTGAGCCGTAGACATCTGTCTCTTGCTAGACAGGTCAAAATGGAACTTGCAGTACACTCTTCATCCAATGTCTCATTTCAACGTTGCATAACTTTGAATCCGGCCACCTTACTGCCATTAGGTGACACTGATTCAAATGGGGGAGTAAGCACAGGGGATCAACTTTTTGTCAATTCCCTAGGCGAAGAGGAAGCTTTTGACACCGAGCACCAGCATGACTGTGCTGCTCGGATGGAGCAGGAGACAGCTGGATTTGCTCATGTCACAGATAAGCCACTCCTGAACCCCCACCTTGAAATGTTTGTGGATGGATCACGATACCAGAATGAGATGGGCAGATTTGTGACAGGGTTTGCTGTAGTATCAATGAATGAAGTACTGATAGGCCGCGCCTTGCCCCCACATATGTCAGCACAGGAAGCGGAGCTGTGCGCTCTGACCGAGGCCGGCAAGTTAGCCCGGGGAGTCACTGCTAATATCTACACGGACTCCAGGTATGCGTTTGGCGTTGCGCATGACTATGGGCCGATTTGGCACGCGCGGAGCTTCCTAACAGCTCAAGGCAGACCGATAAAGAATGGTGAGGCAGTAAGTAGTTTAATGTCAGCTATCATGCTCCCGAAGCAGGTAGCCATAATAAAGGTAAAGGCACACACCCAAGGGGACTCCTTGGAAAGCAGAGGCAACGAGAAGGCAGACGGAGCAGCTAAGGCTGCAGCCCTGCTGGACTGGAGGGCACCCGTGTGCAGAGTTCAGACCAGGTCCTGCCCAGCGGAGGAGGATCCTGATCCCCCTGCCAAGGACCAGACCCTCTCTGTCCCACCACAGAAGGAGGTGGACCTACTCCCCTCAGGGCAAGAGCAGGAGCGCTGGGCAAGTGCAGGGGCAGTAAAAGGAAATGAAGGTTGGATGATGGGTTCCCGTATGTGTTTACCTGCGGCTGCCTATCCTAGTATGGCCCTTTTGGCTCATGGAAAGGTGCACGCTTCTCGTAATGCCATGGTAGCCCTGGTGGAGAAAATGTGGTACGCTCCGGGATTTGACAGGATGGCAAAGGCATACGTCAAGGCTTGTGAAATCTGTGCACTACACAACCCCGGTCAAGTAATAAAGACCCCTCGGAAGTGCACTCCGCGACCTTTGTACCCCTTCCAGAGACTACAGATAGATTACATCCAGCTGCCCAGGTCAGGAAGGTATGAGTATGTCCTGGTATGCATTGACCTCTTTTCTGGGTGGGCTGAGGCCTACCCGGTCCCGAAGGCCACTGCCCAGGCCACTGCAAAAAAAACTTGTGTCAGAGTTAGTGTGCAGATTTGGGGTACCAGAGACCATTGAGAGCGACCGTGGTACTCACTTCACTGGTGAGGTAATGAAGGAAGTCATGTCCACCTTAGGAGTAGAGCAGGCGTTTCACACCCCCTATCATCCACAGAGCTCCGGAAAAGTAGAAAGACTCAATGGCACCCTCAAACTTAAGATACAGAAAGCCATGGTTGAAACAGGAAAACCTTGGCCCGAGTGCCTACCTCTGGCCCTCTACTCAGTACGGACCACGCCAAATAGGAAAACAGGACTGTCTCCTTATGAGATTCTCTTTGGCTCCGTGCCTAGGTTAGGACTGTATCACCCACAAGCTCTATCCCTGGGTCATGATAAAGTTACTTCCTTTGTGCAGGACTTATGCCAAAAGCTAAAAATAACACACAACCTAGTTTTCTCTTCTATTTCAGACCCTGATAGTTTGGAAGGATCCCACTCTCTGAATCCCGGAGATTGGGTGGTGGTAAAGAGACACGTCAGAAAGACTTTGGAACCTCGCTTTGACGGACCATACCAAGTGCTGTTAACCACTCCCACCTCGGTCAAGCTAGAAGGCAAACCCACTTGGATCCATGCCTCACACTGCAAGAAAGTTCCAACGCCTCAGCACCACGAGGGGGGTGGAGAATAAGCCCAACCCAGGGTGGGGGAGGGGGATGGCAACCTGGACACCAGCATTGATAGTCTGGATAGGTGTATTATTTACCCTTTGTTTTCTTGGACTACTCTCTTTTCGGGACAATTCCTCATCAACTGTCGATGTAAGAAGAAGATGGACTGTTTGGGCGGAAGGACACCCCAACATGTGGGAATACTTTGCAAAAGACGTACTGAATACCTCCCACATGTGCATGCCCAACCTTCGGAGTGGGGAAGATATTTTACGGACTTGCTTACTGTCTATCCCCACTCCAATAAAGACACTTCGCGATATATATTCAATAGTGCATAACGATAGTGATGTGGAGGAGAGCAATGTTATCCAGGAAAATACCTTTCTTAATGTATATGAATATTGTCCCCATTGTGATGCGGTCAAACATACACTTTATATTTCACACAAACAAATGGTAAGAGATTTGTTTAGATTCAGGAAAACAATAATACATTTTAAAAAGTCAGATGTCGGCTGTGATCTTGGGACTTGTTCCGATCGCCATATTTGGGGTCAGGAAGGAATTTTTCCCTTTTATACAAGGATAATTGGCTTTTTCCTAAAAGGGTTTTCGCCTTCCTCTGGATCAACTCAGCCTCAAAATTCCCCATAATTGTCATGCTGTTGTGTATATATATAGTAATCAAAGTCATAATCTCTTGTGTGAGCAAATGTACGGCAAAAGCCTTTACAGCCCCTGTGTAGGCCGACCCCCTGCTGGAGGTAGGCAGAATATACGGCGGTTCCTTCCAGTCTTGTCACTAGGTAGTGTAGGGTCAGGGTAAGGCGACCTGGACGTGTTCACCATTAGGACTATCTCTAGGAGGGACATTGGTGTGGGTGAAGATTAGGGAATCCCCTGCCGTGCGTACCTGTGCACGCTACTAGTATTGTAACATCATACTAGAGACGCCTTATATGGACTAGTCGACCAATAGGACCTACCTCGACTATGACTTTCCAAAATAGAACTGGACCCTGCGTGTGTCTTCCTGATGTCCAAAATGGGGGAATGATAGGGGCCAAGAGGGGCTGAAGGAGTTAATATATGTTGTTTATCAAAATGAATATATATGTTGCTTATCAAAATGAATATATATGTTGCTTAACAAATCCATTTTAGCAAAATGAATATATTGCAAATATTTTGTATGTGTACAGAACTCATGACTATTGAGAAACAAGCTCTGCAGACTGACCTATTGGAATCAGGAAGTTCCACGAACAGATGTCTCGGAATTTAGCAAGACATGGCCTAACCGCAAAGAGGTTGCTAGCTCTCTCTCTCTAAAAATAATGTGCTTGTCTAAAAGTCATGTGAAATCAGCTATTTCTTAAATGTCATATATCACAAGTTTTTGTTGAATGATTAAGTCATATGTTTTTGTCAGATGTATGTGAAATCACGAGGTTATTCCCTGTTTTACCACAAGTCGCGTCCCTGCGAGGACGATCTTCTATAAAAGCCAAGAGATACAGACAATAAAATAGAGTCACTTGTTTCAAACCATACTGAGTGTACTGGTATGTTCTGTGTCTCTCTTGAGCGCTCAATCTGATACCTAGGTCAATTTGGAACCGGACAACATCACTGACCAGTCTGTTTGTGCAGACTAACCCTCGACAAATTCACAGCGCAGAAGCAGTCAAGTGACCAAAGGGCAGTGGTAGGCCTTAAGTATTTTGCTTCAATTTTTTAAAATGGCGAGCTGAAACACCAGACAGATACTGTATGCAGCGTATATTATGTATACTGTTTCCCTCTGGCGTTATGACGGCGGTGATGTAACGGGCACAGCAGAGCCAGGAAACAATTTTGTGCACGCCTGTAGTGAGACGTAGGTGCGTATGACTAAGCGAGTGGAATTCACAGCGCAGAAGCAGTCAAGTGGCCAAAGGGCAGTGGTAGGCCTTAAGTATTTTGCTTCAATTTTTTAAAATGGCGAGCTGAAACACCAGACAGATACTGTATGCAGCGTATATTATGTATACTGTTTCCCTCTGGCGCTATGACGGCGGTGATGTAACGGGCACAGCAGAGCCAGGAAACAATTTTGCGCAAGCCTGCTGTAACGCTTAGCTGCGTATTAATTACGACTACTACCCCCAGCAGACACGCAGTACACTAAAGACGGTCACAGGCAGCCCAAATACAGTATTTTTCCCCAATTTCTTTGAAAAAGCCCACTGCCTATATAGACAGTATATCTCTTTCCCCTTTCCCACTGTCCCTGCCTCACCAGTTCTGCCTCTATACTCTGTACAATGACTGCAGACTGAGGACGCAATGGTCTGCACGCCCGATATACAAAAAAAAAAATTTGTGCAACACTGCTAAAAGCAACCTCAACAGTACTGCACACGGTCAGATGTGGCCCTAAGAAGGACCGTTGGGGTTCTTCAAGATGAATATAACACCTAACGCTCTCCCTATAGCAGCTAAAGCAAGACAGCACTTTCCCTGATCTCTGTCAGAATGCATCTGTGGCGAGCCGCGGGCGGGGCAGATTTTAATACTCGGGTGTCATCTGATCTCCCCAGCCACTCACTGCAGGGGGGTGGTATAGGGCTGGAACGTCACAGGAGGAAGTTGTAATGCCTTCCATGTCTTTCTATTGGCCAGAAAAGCGCGCTAATGTCTCAGAGATTAAAGTGAAAGTAACTCGAACATCGCGTGGTGCTCGTCTCGAGTAACGAGCATCTCGAACACCCTAATACTCGAACGAGCATCAAGCTCGGACGAGTACGCTCGCTCATCTCTAATAGCTACATTTTTTGGCATGCCTACATCGCGTCAAAAAGACGCTTGTGTGAATAAACCCTAAGGTTGGGATTTAAAGTTGGCCATTCCAAAAGCTTTAAAGGGGTTGTCTCATGCCGAAACGGTTTTTTTAAAAAATTCAATAGGCCCCCCGTTCGGCGCGAGACAAACCCAAGGGATGGGTTAAAAAAAAAAAAAGTTTATTACTTACCCGAATCCCCGCGCTGCGGCGACTTCTTTCTTCCTTTACCAAGATGGCTGCCAGGATCTTCACCCACGATGCACCGCGGGTCATCTCCCATGGTGCACCGTGGGCTCTGTGCGGTCCATTGCCGATTCCAGCCTCCTGATTGGCTGGAATCGGCACATGTGACGGAGTGGAGCTACGAGGACCAGCTTTCCGGCACGAGCGGCCCCATTCACCAGGGAGAAGACCGGACTGCGCAAGCGCGTCTAAAAACGCCAGAAAACAGCGAATTTAGACGGATTCATGGCGACGGGGACGCTAGCAACGGAGCAGGTAAGTGAATAACTTCTGTATGGCTCATAATTAATGCACGATGTATATTACAAAGTGCATTAATATGGCCATACAGAAGTGCTGAACCCCACTTGATTTCACGAGACAACCCCTTTAACTTTATTCTTCTTTAACTGGTTTTTCTAATTCGAAAGCTTTAAAATTAGCAGATAATTTGAAGGTGAAATTAAAGCCAGGAGTTTTCAATCAAAGGGTTGACAATCAGGTGTGAGCAGGGAGCCTGTTTTATTTAAAGAACAGGTATCTATTAAATGCTTTTACTTTGTGGAAATGTATCATAGCACAAACAAAGGGGATTTTTGAGGCCCTTACGCCTTGTTCACATGAGCATGGTTTTAGCACATCATGGGCATGTGAAGCTATTTAATGACAGCTGAGACCTGTCTCTGATTGGTCACAGTGCTCAGCCAATCAGAGACAGCCCTTTCAGCAGGCGGGGATTTTAAATTCCCGCCTGCTGAAAGCACTTCAGAGCAGTGCAGGGTGAAGACCTGGCTGGATGCGCCTGAGCCCCAGCTGCTGCGGAGAGGTGATTATATATTTTTTTTATTTTTCACATGTTTTAGGGATGATTTTTAGGGAAGGGCTTATATTTAAAGCCCTTCCCTGAAAATCACTGGAGGGCTTGCCAGCAGACCATTGCTTTCAATGGAGCTGGCTGTAGTGCCGGCTCCATTGAATTCAATGGGATGGCATTGCGGTCCTCTGCCATAGCTGTGACAGCTGTGGTAGAGGATTTCTTCATCTCCATGGGGAGTCTCCTTGGCATTGAATACTGTAACAATAGGACTCCCCGTGGAGATGATCTTCTGTGTCGCGATCTTCTGTGTATGTCAGCGGGGCCGCCGCTGCTGCCGCAGGCCCCATTGACCAAAGGTGAAACTCCTGGATGTGACAGCATCCAGGGGTTTCACATCCAAGCAATCAACTGCTGTAGCTGTCCCAGCCGCAGCAGGGGATAGCGGGCAGCGCACTTTATGTGCGCATAAACGCTGCCATGTGCATCTTTTTCATCGTGACGCCTTCTTCGGTCATGCAAATTTTTTACGCATGCTTTTTTGCGCATATAAATTTTCACATAAAAACGCCAGTCTGACTGAGCCCTAAAGGGAAAATACATTACAGTTTTGGATGAATAGAGCTCATTCTGTTTCCAATGACTGTCGCTCCTGTTCTATTAAGGCTACCAACATACTTTTGGTGTCATTTTAAAGCCAACATTCTTGCATATCAGCACTGCTAAAAGCAGAGTTACAATCACTTGAAGCGGGGTGGGGAATACTGAATTTATAACTGTTACATCAGTCTGTATACAGAGGGGGGATAGGGCAGCAGGAGAAAAATAGACAGCTGAGAATGATCTGCCATTCGCCTGCCTGTCCCCCCTTCACAGGGGAGGGGTAAAATGGACTTTTGTTCATATTATCAATCCCCATTAAGCCGAGAACATACTTGCTCTCTAAATCTTTTAATATGGAGGTCTTTTTTCCCATAAGGCCCAATTTGCATGGGAAGGTAATAAATATTCCACATGCGGGAGCCCGCAGCAGAATCCCACCCTGTCCACAGCTGAGGACCCTCTGTACTTGTGCAGGCAGTAGGTGGCATCCGTGCAGAACTTTCTTCATCCAGGACATCTGTACTGTGGATCGTCCGCACGACTCGCCATCTGACATGCACAGTACAGATTTGTTTTTTAAAATCTCCTGCTTTCCCAAGGGATCAGCGGTCCGCCCACAGTGTCAGCTGCAGGCAGGCCGTGAATCAGATGGCTTCCATTGACTTTAATAGAAGGCATCTGTGTTGGAACCGCATAAAAATGGAGCATGCTGCAATTTATTTTCCAGACCAAAAGGTCTGCAAAACAAATCTGCATGCTTTAATTGATTTGCGGACGCCCATGTATCCCTATGGGCGGCTTAATTTGTGGATCATCCGCGCAGGTACCCTGCATGGATTCCACAAATCAAATCCGCCTATGGACATTTGGCCTAAAGGAAGTGAAAAGATGAGGACTTGCTCATCTAATCACCCTTCTAACCCGTTTAACCCCGCAGATGTTACGGTCATTGCTGACCAGAGTATCTAATTTAAATAGCTTATTGTTTCACACACAATGTTTTAAATGTTGATAAAATATCAACTACTACTAATTGGTATTGCAAACCATACTATGAAATATTTAATTATTTCTCCAGCATGATAAATTCCATTTTAAAAAAATGTAAAAGAAAATGTGAAAATAGACGTTTTCTGTTTATCTTGCTTCTTCAAAGCAGGAATAAAAATGAATCAAAAGGTTGTATAAACTGTACTTCAAAGCAAGGCCGATAAAAACTGTAAGTCATCCTGCAAAAAACAAGCTCTTGTACAGCTCTGTTGATTGAAAAATATAAAGTTTTGGTCTTGAAATGTGGTGACACACAAAGTCTTTTTTTCTAAAATATAAAGTGCTTATATTGCACGAAAGTAGTAAAACATACTAAATAGAGATGAGCGAACGTGTTCTTCCGAGCTTGATATTCGTGCGAATATTAGGGTGTTCGGGATGTTCGTTATTTGTAACGAACACCATGCGGTGTTCTGGTTACTTTCACTTCCTTCCCTGAGACGTTAGCGCGCTTTTTTTGGCCAATTGAAAGACAGGGAAGGCATTACAACTTCCCCCTGTGACGTTCAAGCCCTATACCACCCCCCTGCTGTGAGTGGCTGGGAAGATCAGGTGTCACCCGAACATAAAAGTCGGCCCCTCCCGCGGTTCGGCTCAGATGCCTGGTGAGTTAGCTGAGGGACAGTGCTGTTTATACCGGAGCTGCTGTAGGGAAAGAATTGGTAGTTAGTGTAGGCTTCAAGACCCCCCAAAGGTCCTTATTAGGGCCACTGATAGCTGTGTGTTGGCTGCTGTTAGCAGTGCCATTTTTTTTTTCCTCAAAATCGGCTCTGCAGAGCGTTGCACCCGGCATTAGGGACAGAAGTGCTGCATAGGCAGGGAGAGTGTTAGGAGTGAGTGTAGCCTTCAAGAACCTCAACGGTCCTTTCTAGGGCCATATTTATCCGTGTGCAGTACTGTCCAGGCTGCTGTTAGCTGTGCTGCATTTTTTTTTGCTTCTCAAAATCGCCTCTGCAGAGCATTCCACCCTCCATTGATACTGCAGGGAAAGAATTGTATAGGCAGGGCCACAACACAGTTATTATTCATTGAATATACGCAGTGCTGCCTTTTGCTTGTAAAACAAGTGAAAATAATTCTATTTGTCCTGCCTCAGTCCGTCCTAACGCCGGTGGACACGTGTCGGCTGCGTGTGCAACCTGTAAAAATCATACGCACCCAGCTACGTTTTACTCCTGGCTTCGCCATTTGCTTTCCTTAATTGGGAAAAAAAATACCTGCTCTGCCACAGTTAATAACTCTGCTACCCTCACGTTCTGTGACACATTAGCAGGAAAACAGCACAGTTATTAAACTTCTCATGTTCATAGAATATACGCAGTGCTGCCTTTTGGTGCAAAAAAACGGAAAATAATTCTATTTGTCCTGCCTCTGTCCGTACTAACGCCGGTGGACACGTGTCGGCTGCGTGTGCAACCTGTAAAAATCATACGCACCCAGCTACGTTTTACTCCTGGCTTCGCCATTTGCTTTCCTTAATTGGGAAAAAAAATACCTGCTCTGCCACAGTTAATAACTCTGCTACCCTCACGTTCTGTGACACATTAGCAGGAAAACAGCACAGTTATTAAACTTCTCATGTTCATAGAATATACGCAGTGCTGCCTTTTGGTGCAAAAAAACGGAAAATAATTCTATTTGTCCTGCCTCTGTCCGTACTAACGCCGGTGGACACGTGTCGGCTGCGTCTGCAACCTGTAAAAATCATACGCACCCAGCTACGTTTTACTCCTGGCTTCGCCATTTGCTTTCCTTAATCGGGAAAAAAAATACCTGCTCTGCCACAGTTAATAACTCTGCTACTCTCACGTTCTGTGACACATTAGCAGGAAAACAGCACAGTTATTAAACTTCTCATGTTCATAGAATATACGCAGTGCTGCCTTTTGGTGCAAAAAAACGGAAAATAATTCTATTTGTCCTGCCTCTGTCCGTACTAACGCCGGTGGACACGTGTCGGCTGCGTCTGCAACCTGTAAAAATCATACGCACCCAGCTACGTTTTACTCCTGGCTTCGCCATTTGCTTTCCTTAATCGGGAAAAAAAATACCTGCTCTGCCACAGTTAATAACTCTGCTACCCTCACGTTCTGTGACACATTAGCAGGAAAACAGCACAGTTATTAAACTTAGATTATTCATTCACTAGAGGCAGTGGGGCCTTTCGTTTTCAAAAAAGGGAAAAAATTATATTTGGCCTGCAGTCTTGCGCCAATTTATTAGCTGCCTGTGAAATCAAATCACTGGTAATACAGCATGCTGAGGGGTAGGGGTAGGCCTAGAGGACGTGGACGCGGCCGAGGACGCGGAGGGCCAAGTCAGGGTGTGGGCACAGGCCAAGCTCCTGATCCAGGTGTGTCGCAGCCGACTGCTGCGCGATTAGGAGAGAGGCACGTTTCTGGTGTCCCCACATTCATCACCCAATTAATGGGTCCACGCGGGAGACGGTTATTAGAAAATGAGCAGTGTGAGCAGGTCCTGTCCTGGATGGCAGAAAGTGCTTCGAGCAACCTATCGTCTACCCTCAGTTCTGCGCCGTCCACTGCTGCCAATCCGAATCCTCTGTCTGCTGCTCCTCCTTCCTCCCAGCCTCCTCACTCCACTACAATAACACCTGCTCAGGAGCGGGAACACTCCCAGGAACTGTTCTCGGGCCCCTGCTTAGATTGGGCAGCAGCGGTTCCTCTCCCACCAGAGGAGTTTATCGTCACTGATGCCCAACCATTCGAAAGTTCCCGGGGTCCGGGGGAAGAGGCTGGGGACTTCCGCCAACTGTCTCAACAACTTTCTGTGGGTGAGGAGGACGATGACGATCAGACACAGTTGTCTTGCAGTGAGGTAGTAGTAAGGGCAGTAAGTCCGAGGGAGCAGCGCACAGAGGATTCGGAGGAAGAGCAGCAGGACGATGAGGTGACTGACCCCACCTGGTGTGCAACGCTTACTCAGGAGGACAGGTCTTCAGAGGGGGAGTCAAGGGCATCAGCAGGGCAGGTTGCAAGAGGCAGTGCGGTGGCCAGGGGTAGAGGCAGGGCCAGACCGAATAATCCACCAAGTGTTTCCCAAAGCGCCCCCTCGCGCCATGCCACCCTGCAGAGGCCGAGGTGCTCTAAGGTCTGGCAGTTTTTCACAGAGACGCCTGACGACCGACGAACAGTGGTGTGCAACCTTTGTCACGCAAAGCTCAGCCGGGGAGCCAACACCAACAGCCTCACCACCACCACCATGCGCAGACATATGATGGCCAAGCACCCCGCAAGGTGGGACGAAGGCCGTTCAGCGCCTCCGGTTTGCACCCCTGCCTCTCCCCCTGTGCCCCAACCTGCCACTGAGATGCAACCCCCCTCTCAGGACACAGGCACTACCGTCTCCTGGCCTGCACCCACACCCTCACCTCCGCTGTCCTCGGCCCCATCCAGCAGTGTAGTTCAGCGCACCGTCCAGCCGTCGCTTGCGCAACTGTTGGAGCGCAAGCGCAAGTACGCCGCCACGCACCCGCACGCTCAAACGTTAAGCGTCCGCATAGCAAAATTCATCAGCCTTGAGATGCTGCCGTATAGGGTTGTGGAAACGGAGTCCTTCAAAAGTATCATGGAGGCGGCGGCCCCGCGCTACTCAGTTCCCAGTCGCCACTACTTTTCGCGATGTGCCGTCCCAGCCCTGCACGACCACGTCTCCCGCAACATTGTACGCGCCCTCACCAACGCGGTTACTGCCACGGTCCACTTAACTACGGACACGTGGACAAGCACAGGCGGGCAGGGCCACTACATCTCCCTGACGGCACATTGGGTGAATTTAGTGGAGGCTGGGACAGAGTCAGAGCCTGGGACCGCTCACGTCCTACCCACCCCCAGAATTGCGGGCCCCAGCTCGGTGGTGGTATCTGCGGAGGTGTATGCTTCCTCCACTAAAGCACCCTCCTCCTCCTCCTCCTCTGTCTCGCAATCAAGATGTGTTAGCAGCAGCATGTCGCCAGCAGTCGGTGTCGCGCGGTGTGGCAGCACAGCGGTGGGCAAGCGTCAGCAGGCCGTGCTGAAACTACTCAGCTTAGGCGATAAGAGGCACACGGCCCACGAACTGCTGCAGGGTCTGACACAGCAGACCGACCGCTGGCTTGCGCCGCTGAGCCTCCAACCGGGCATGGTCGTGTGTGACAACGGCCGTAACCTGGTGGCGGCTCTGCAGCTCGGCAGCCTCACGCACGTGCCATGCCTGGCCCACGTCTTTAATTTGGTGGTTCAGCGGTTTCTGAAAAGCTACCCACGCTTGTCAGACCTGCTCGTAAAGGCGCGCCGGCTCTGCGCACATTTTCGCAAGTCCCACACGGACGCTGCCACCCTGCGCACCCTGCAACATCGGTTTCATCTGCCAGTGCACCGACTGCTGTGCGACGTGCCCACACGGTGGAACTCTACGCTCCACATGTTGGCCAGGCTCTATGAACAACGTAGAGCTATAGTCGAATACCAACTCCAACATGGGCGGCGCAGTGGGAGTCAGCCTCCTCTATTCCTTTCAGAAGAGTAGGCCTGGTTGGCAGACATCTGCCATGTCCTTGGTAATTTTGAGGAGTCTACCCAGGTGGTGAGCGGCGATGCTACAATCATTAGCGTCACCATTCCTCTGCTATGCATCTTGAGAAATTCCCTGCAAACCATAAAGGCAGCTGCTTTGCGCTCGGAAACGGGGGCGGGGGAAGACAGTATGCCGCTGGATAGTCAGGGCACCCTCCTGTCTATTTCTCAGCGCGTACAGGAGGAGGAGGAGGAGCATGAGGAGGATGAGGAGGAGGGGGAAGAGACAGCTTGGGCCGCTGCTGACGGTACACCGGCTGATTGTCTGTCATCCTTTCAGCGTGTATGGCCTGAGGAGGAGGAGGAGGAGGAGGATCCTGAAAGTGATCTTCCTAGTGAAGACAGCCATGTGTTGCGTACAGGTACCCTGGCACACATGGCTGACTTCATGTTAGGATGCCTTTCTCGTGACCCTCGCGTTGCACGCATTCTGGCCACGACGGATTACTGGGTGTACACACTGCTCGATCCACGGTATAAGGAGAACCTGCCCACTCTGATTCCCGAAGAGGAAAGGGGTTCGAGAGTGTTGCTATACCACAGGACCCTTGCGGACAAGCTGATGGTAAAATTCCCAGCTGACAGCGCTAGTGGCAGAAGGCGCAGTACCGAGGGCAAGGTAGCAGGGGATGTGCGTAGATCG
This sequence comes from Eleutherodactylus coqui, assembly GCF_035609145.1. NCBI lineage: Eukaryota > Metazoa > Chordata > Amphibia > Anura > Eleutherodactylidae > Eleutherodactylus > Eleutherodactylus coqui. The sequence goes on from NC_089838.1 coordinate 165,332,610, forward strand.
AGCAGCATGTACATCCCAGGCAGTGCAACAGTCTTTAAGGGCCTGGCCAGCTTTATGGCTCCCCACCAAGACTGTGTCACCGCTCCCCAGTCACGGCTGAGTCGGCGGGAGCACTGTAAAAGGATGGTGAGGGAGTACGTAGCGGATCGCACGACCATCCTTGGTGACGCCTCTGCCCCCTACAACTACTGGGTGTCGAAGCTGGACACGTGGCCTGAACTAGCGCTGTATGCCCTGGAGGTGCTTGCTTGTCCTGCGGCTAGCGTCTTGTCGGAGAGGGTGTTTAGTGCGGCTGGGGGAATCATCACAGATAAGCGTAGCCGCTTGTCAACCGACAGTGCCGACAGGCTAACACTCATCAAGATGAACAAAGGCTGGATTTCCCCAGACTTCTGTTCTCCACCAGCGGACAGCAGCGATACGTAAGCAATACGTAGGCTGCACCCGCGGATGGAAGCTACGTTCTCTCTCACCATCCAAAACGGGGACATTTCTGCTTCATCAATCTGTGTCTAATATTCCTCCTCCTCCTCCTGCTCCTCCTCCTGAAACCTCACGTAATCACGCTGAACGGGCAATTTTTCTTAGGGCCACAAGGCTCACTCAAATAATTTTTCTGAACAATTTTTATAAGTTTCAATGCGCTTAAAAGCGTTGGAACTGTAACTTGAACCAATTTTTCGTTACACTGGGCTGCCTCCAGGCCTAGTTACCACTTAAGCCACATTAACCAAAGCGATTAATGGGTTTCACCTGCCCTCTTGGCTGGCCATGGCCAATTTTTGGGATGTACATTAGTACTGTTGATACAGCAATTTTTGTGGGCCCTCGCCTACAGTGTAATCAAATTAATTTTTAGCCCACCTGCATTCCAGCTGACATTACCTCAGCTGTGTTGGGCAATGCAATGGGATATTTTTGTGTACCGCCGGTGGGTTCCAGGGAGCCACCCATGCTGTAGGTGCACACGGAGTTTTTAACACCTCTGTACACTTGTAAAGAACCCCAGTCTGACTGGGGCATGCAGTGTGGGCCGAAGCCCACCTGTATTACGCACGACATTACTACCTCAGCTGTGTTGGGCAATGCAATGGGATATTTTTGTGTACCGCCGGTGGGTTCCAGGGAGCCACCCATGCTGTAGGTGCACACGGAGTTTTTAACACATCTGTACACTTGTAAAGAACCCCAGTCTGACTGGGGCATGCAGTGTGGGCCGAAGCCCACCTGTATTACGCACGACATTACTACCTCAGCTGTGTTGGGCAATGCAATGGGATATTTCTATGTACCGCCGGTGGCTTCCTGGCACCCACCCAGGCAGTGGGTCCACAGGGAGTTTAACCTACATGTGTCCACCTCTAAAGAACCCCAGTCTGACTGGGGCATGCAGTGTGGGCCGAAGCCCACCTGTATTACGCACGACATTACTACCTCAGCTGTGTTGGGCAATGCAATGGGATATTTCTATGTACCGCCGGTGGCTTCCTGGCACCCACCCAGGCAGTGGGTCCACAGGGAGTTTAACCTACATGTGTCCACTTCTAAAGAACCCCAGTCTGACTGGGGCATGCAGTGTGGGCCGAAGCCCACCTGCATTATGCACGACATTACTACCTCAGCTGTGTTGGGCAATGCAATGGGATATTTTTGTGTACCGCCGGTGGGTTCCAGGGAGCCACCCATGCTGTAGGTGCACACGGAGTTTTTAACACATCTGTACACTTGTAAAGAACCCCAGTCTGACTGGGGCATGCAGTGTGGGCTGAAGCCCACCTGTATTACGCACGACATTACTACCTCAGCTGTGTTGGGCAATGCAATGGGATATTTCTATGTACCGCCGGTGGCTTCCTGGCACCCACCCATGCTGTCGGTCCACAGGGACTTCACAATAGGGAGTTGTACCTGCCTGTGTCTATGAATTAAAAAGCCCGGTCTAACTGGGGCATGCAGACACCTTGACAGAATGAATAGTGTGTGGCACATAGGTTCCCCATTGCTATGCCTACGTGTGCAGCTCCTGATGGCGGTGGCACAGGATTCTATTTCTCATTGCTTCTGTACAGCATTGTGGGCTATCGACCCGCCACTTTTAAAGAGGGTCGCTGCCTAGCCGTGCCAACCCTCTGCAGTGTGTGCCTGCGGTTCCTCCTCATGGCAGACGCACTTCTAAATAGACATGAGGGTGGTGTGGCATGAGGGCAGCTGAAGGCTGCGCAGGGACACTTTGGTGTGCGCTGTGGGGGGGAGGGGGGGCGGTTGGTCAGCATGTAACCCAGGAGAAGTGGCAGCGGAGTGTCATGCAGGCAGTGATTGTGCTTTGTTGTAGCTAGTGTGGTGCTTAGCAAAGGTATGCCATGCTAATGAGGGCTTTTCAGAAGTAAAAGTTGTGGGGGGGGGGGGGGGGGCACTCTTGCCGGTATTGTGGCTTAATAGTGGGACCTGTGAACTTGAGATGCAGCCCAACATGTAGCCCCTCGCCTGCCCTATCCGTTTCTGTGTCATTCCCATCACTTTCTTGAATTGCCCAGATTTTCACACATGAAAACCTTAGCGAGCATCGGCGAAATACAAAAATGCTCTGGTCGCCCATTGACTTCAATGGGGTTCGTTGTTCGAAACGAACCCTCGAGCATCGCGGGAAGTTCGTTCCGAATAACGAGCACCCGAACATTTTGGTGTTCGCTCATCTCTAATACTAAAATGTATATAAATTTGGTGTTGCCATAATTATAATGAGCTGTAGAATAATGCTAACATAATATTTATACCACGTGGTTAGCACCACAATAATGAATTAAAAAAAAAAAATAATGGTGAAATTGCTTAGTCCATTTTAATCCAGCAAAAAATTCATGAAAGTTATTCAATAAATTTTATGTACCTGAAATTTGTACCTATAAAAATTAGAACTCTGCTTGCATAATAAGAAGTCTGATACAGCGACATTTACAAAAATGTAAAAATGCTGTGGCAGCTAGAACACAAAATGGTTAGAAATGACTTAAGGAGATATACGTTATGCACCAAATCTTTTACACAAGACATAAATTCAAATTCTACAATTAAAAAACCAACATTTTTGGCTTAAAACGTGAAAGATTATTTCGATTGAAATTAAGGATAATGTGTAATTGTGACCAATGGTGTACTTTAGAGATGAGCGAACGTGTTCTTAACGAGGACTTACGCACCCGGACACCGGCTTTTCCGAGGACTTCAGTGTTCGCACGTAAAGATTCGGGGGGCGCCGGGGGGCGGGGAGAGGCGCGGCGGCAGCAGCGGGGAACAGGGGGGAGCCCTCTCTCCCTCTCCCCCCCACTCCCCGCCGCACCCCCCCCCCCGCGCTGCCACGGCGACCCCCGAACTTTTTTCGCCCGAGCACGGAAGTCCTCGCAAAGTTCGGTGTTCGGGCGAAAAGGGGCGGGACCGAACACGTTCGCTCATCTCTAGTGTACTTGCCAGTATGTTTTCAGTTCTGCTGTTTTTTAGGCTACTTTTCCCTGTTAGTTAATTATATATCTAAAATAGTAAAACACAGCTGGATAAATGGATTCATTTGAGCAAAGAAAGAATCTATTACTGTAATAACCTGATTAAATTTAATGCTTATTTTCTACAAAATATCTAGGTGGCTCCTAATATGTGTAGTTTAAACATGCACATTAATGTTCAAGATTGCTTACATTAAGATCTAGAGGCTGAGGTCATAGAGGGATTGAAAAGTAACAGGTGTAGATACTCATTATATTTTATATCTATTGCCTACAGTATATTGACCTACTTGTTCTTTCAATGGTTTAATACTTGTTGGGACATATAGGTGGCGCTATTAGATAGTTAATAAGACAATGTGAAATAAAGGAATTTAAATCTAGCATAAAGAGTACTAAGCACACACCAAAATACTTCTAGAACAAATCTGCTATATAAATAATTTGTAATACATTATGTAAAATAGTTATTGGCACTAAATATAGTGTTAGCTTCATACATTAAAATATTGCATTGTCATAACTAAAAATGATTTGTTGCTAAAAATGCATATTTTGCATTGATCTCTTGAAGTTTGACTGTTAGGATGAACAACAATTCACCCATATTTTAAATAATCAATTAATCATACATAGTGGATGCAAATAACATAATTAGAAAGTCAAATTGCATTGAAACATATAGTCACAAATGCCAATATATGCTATGTAAGTTCTGGAGATAATCTTGTGTTTTGAAGCAGAAAGTGGATCCAACCGTGGCTGACGCGGTTTCTCCTCCTTTACACCATGTTACATATTTCCTAGATTGGGTCCGGTGTGCTTGAGCTGGTTCTATATGTTTTCTTTGGAGCTCAAGAACTGTGCCTGCTGTATCATTTGCAGGTGCCAGCTGTATTAAACAGCTTGTACCCTGCAATAGTGGCTGGGACCAGAGATAACTCTGCCATTCGTATACCCCCTAGATGCCTTGGTCAATAGTGACTCCAGTATCTAAGTGGTTAACGGAGGAAGGGTGCTCCCTTTGTCAGCACATGAGACATCTGTGATGCCATTGGGGATGGCCAATGGGTTATGTCATTCAGGTGCTTAATAGAGATGAGCGAGTATACTCGCTAAGGCACATTACTCGAGCGAGTAGTTCCTTAGCCGAGTATCTCCCCGCTCGTCTCTAAAGATTTGGGGGCCGGTGGGGGCGGGGAGCGGCGAGGAAGAGCAGGGAGGAACGGAGGGGAAAACTCTCTCTCCCTCTCTCCCCCCCCCCCGCTCCCCTCTGCTCCCCGCCACAACTCATCTGTCACCCCCGAATCTTTAGAGACGAGCGGGGAAATACTCGGCTAAGGCACTACTCGCTCGAGTAATGTGCCTTAGCGAGTATACTCGCTCATCTCTAGTGCTTAACAGTGGCTTTCAAGCCAGCCATGGCTAGCAATGCACAAAAACAGTAATAATACATTACAAGATAATGACACAACTAATAAAATTAATGCATTATTTACCCTGAATGGTGAACATTTAAAAGTTTTTTCAGAAAGGCAAAAACGCTGTTTTCTGCTAAGTCTGTGTAACAAAACACAGAATAAACAGTGATTAAAAAGTGGTATTTTCCACTAAATGATGCCAATGAGAAACAAGCCCTTGCACAGCTTTTTGACTTTAACCTTGGATGGAAAAAGTAAAAAAGGTATAGGTCTTTAAATGTAGGGATGCCTAAACTAAATTATTTTCAAAAATGAAGTGTTGGTAATAACAATCCATAGAATAAAGTTATCATGTCATTTATAACACATAATGAACTCTGTAAAAACTAAACCAAAAAACAATGGCAGAATTGATGTGCTTTTCCACTGGCCTCCCAATAAATTAGTAAAGTGATACATTATATGTGCCCTAAAATGGTACCATTAAAAAGCACATTCACACTAACACTTCATTCACTTCAAATAAACCACTAGAAATAGCCCAGCTTAAGTGCCCAGATATCTTTGGCCATCCCATTAACCACACTTCAGGATACAATGGTGCCCTGTTTTTAGGATCAAGTGCGACTCCAACCGATCTGCAAGTTATCCCCTATTTTCTTGATAAGGGAAAATTTGCAATCATGGTACAACCCTTTTAAGTTCCAAAGTAGGCTGTATCCTTAAATAGTTGCTAACTTTTCAAACAACTTGTGCTTATAGTCTGTGTAATAAGTTGCAAAACTGCTATTTATTTTATTTAACTAAAATGACCTATTTGTGCTGAAAAATCACTCCTAAGTGTTGTCCACTAGGGGTTTCCCTTTCTCCTAGCTTGCTATCCGCTGCCTGCTGTCAAATAATTGACAGGAGACACAAGGTGGTTAGAGAATGGGTAGAGGAGGGGGATGAGTCTTCGTTCTCAATGAATTGTATATATAGCAGATCAGAGGGGATGAGGGAAGGAAAGGCTAGTTTCAGAGGGTGAAGCTCCCTGTATTACCCTATCAGTACCCTCATGTTGTAATTGCTAATATGCTGCCATGGCAGCTGAAGGCCTAACACTGGCCTCCAAGTCTGCCCTGTACAGAAGCCTATTAGGATCTGCATACTGGTGACAGTCATAATACACTGTGCTACATGAGTAGTGTAGTGTATTATACAATCAACCAGTCCAAGTCTTCTCGTGGAACTAAAAAAATGTTGTAAATAAAAATTTAATAAAGTATTATGAAAAAAAAAATCTCAAGTTTCAAGTTTCCAAAAATATCCATCTTTTCCCTTTTAAATGCATATTTATGGGCAAATATTTTCAAACTACACATAATTGGTATAGTCATATCCATAACATTGAGAACTATAATACTGGCAATTATTTATTCCACATATGGAATGCTGTTAAAAAACTATGCCAGAATTGTTCATCTGGCTGACAAAAACAGAATAAAGAGCGATTGAAAAGTCTTATGTACTCCAAAATGGTACCAATGAGAATCAGAACTTGTCCCACAAACCATGGTACAGTTCTTTCCAGAGAAAGAAATGCTATGGATCTTGGAATGTGGAAACACAAAAGCCGCTTTTAAAAAATTGTTTTTATTGTGCAAAAGTAGTAAAACATAAAAAAGTATAAACATTTGGCAGCGCTGTAATCGTGCTGACCCACAGAATAAAATTTATGTACCATATTGCTGTAAGAATAAAACCCAAAAATCTGTGGAAGAATTTCTGTTTTTTTTCCATTTCCTCTGAGACAAAAATAAATAAATTTGGCATCACGCAATTATACTGTCCCAGAGGATAAAGTTCTTATATTATTTATCCCGCCCATTGAACGCTGTACAAAAAAGGAAGCACAGCAAGAATTGCTATGTTTTATCCATCCTGTCTCCCAAGAAATGAGATAAAGTGATCAAAATGTCATGGATACCCATAAATGTCGCCAGTGAAATCTACAACTCATCTCACACAAAACAATCCCTTGTGTAGCTTCATAGACAGAAAATGTAAAATGTTATATGTCTTGGAATGTGGAGAAAAACAAATTGTTCTAAGTGTTTTCATTTGGTACATGTGTGTATAGTAGGGTTAATCGCTTTTAATATTCATTTACGTGAATGATTAATTGGTTTTAGCATCCACTTAGTTGAACATTGTTTACTTTCCTTAAAAATAAGGTATTTGGACATATGCAGAACCTTTCTAACACATAATAAGAAGAGGCCTCACCTTCTAAGTAATGGCTGTATAATGCCTTACTGGATCATTTGTAAAAAGAAAACATCATATAGCGTTTTCTATGATCTGTAAGTTTGTTTTAAACAAAAGAAGGATGGAGCCCACTGTGGAGTGGTACAGGGGAATTCTACTTTCAACCTTTGGGGTTGATGGATAAATCAACAAGACTTCTCCCAGATTGTTGACTACATGTCATAGATGCTGACCATGGTATTATTTAGCTTTTCTGTATCTTGTTGACATAAACGGTGATTCAAAAGTCAGGGACATCCCTGGAATATCTTCTTATCGAAAAGAAATATAAGTAGAAAACTTTGTAGAACACTTAGATGGGTGGGGAAAGCTTTTTTGGCATTATGGTAGTGCCTGCTGGCCATCTTAGCTTTAGCCCAAGAAACTTCAGTGGAAAAGGGGTCAAAGGATACATGATTTGTGGATAAAATGTAATCAGAAATTGATAGGTGCAGTCATTTTTTTAAATATTTGCAACCAGTTTCCAATTAGGGATGATGTCATATTGAGTATTAATAAATTGTTTAATTGAATTATGTAGTACAGAGAACATTAAGCACATGTCTTTTCAAGTACCAGAAGATGCCATTAACAATCCAGGACAAAACTGAGATCATCCTGATGGTTGGTAACAAGGTAACAAGACATTCAGTCAAGAACAACCAGGAAGATAACCAGTGAGTGCAGGAAACTGATTCACAAGATCAGTAAAACTCTTAGTGTCAAGGACAAACCAAGAACTAGCAATAAGCGAAGAAGCATGGAATGTCTGTAGTACACAAATCAGCCTTTTCCATACACTTTATTATCAAACTAATCAAATATTGAAAAAAGTAAATTTAATTATGAAAGAATCTAATTGGGGGGAGAGAGACTTGTTATTTGTATAGAGCCAACTTTTTCAGCAGTTCTTTCAGGTAATTTATTTATTTCCCCCCAGCAAGCTGGGTACTCATTTTACCGACCTCGGAAGGATGGAAGGCTGAGTCAACCTTGAGCCAGCTACCAGAACCATTGAACCTGCAAGCTTTAGGCCGTGAGTGAGAGTTTAGGACTGCATACTGCTTCCTAAGCACTTGGCGCCACACGACACCGCCACATGTTAACTTACATTGAAGCGTACCTGAACGTGCCATTCGGAGGTCTGACCTTTTTAATTGTTATTGTTCTTTTAAACATTCTTCATAACATGCTAGCTGTTCTTACAGTCATTTTTAATTCTACTTAGAATAAGCTAGTGTCTATAGCAGATGCATGCTCCGTCCCCCTCCGCTCTCCCCCGCCGCTCCCTGCCCCCCGCCGGCACCTGAATCTTTTCTTCCGAGCGGGCAGGTACTCGCTAAGGACAATGCTTGCTTGAGTAATTGCCCTTAGCAAGTATGCTTGCTCATCTCTAATTAGAATGCAAAATCTCAGATGGTCGTCTATATCGGCCGGACATGAAAACGCCGCATATATACGCTCATGTGAATAAAGCCTGAGGCTTTGATACTTGAGTTGCCTTCAGAACTGTGCAATGTGCAAAGAATGGTGCACAAGCAAAGCAGATTTATTGATACACGAGTTGACATACAACAGACAAGATTTGAATGCACCTTAGCGATGTTCAATGTGGGTGCTGTTGGTGACTTGGCAGATGTCCATCAGTACTCCAGTTCTGCCCAGACCCGTCCCAGCATATTCTCTGTTATTGATTCTATTTCAGCAGAGATTAATTATTTTGGGTCATTGTTCTTTTTTTAATCACCCTGTCACTGTCTTCATTCCTTGTTTCTTCTTGTAAGATCTATTAGGGAGACAATTCCCGCTGGTCTATGTTAAAGGAGATGTCCCGCGCCGAAACGGGTTTTTTTTTTTTTAAACCCCCCCCCCGTTCGGCGCGAGACAACCCCGATGCAGGGGTTAAAAAAACCACCCGCACAGCGCTTACCTGAATCCCGGCGGTCCGGTGACTTCAATACTTACCGCTGAAGATGGCCGCCGGGATCTTCTACCTTCGTGGACCGCAGCTCTTCTGTGCGGTCCACTGCCGATTCCAGCCTCCTGATTGGCTGGAATCGGCACGTGACGGGGCAGAGCTACACGGAGCCGCTCTCTGGCACGAGCGGCTCCATAGAAGAAAGCTGAAGACCCGGACTGCGCAAGCGCGGCTAATTTGGCCATCGGAGGCCAAAAATTAGTCGGCTCCATGGAGACGAGGACGCCAGCAACGGAGCAGGTAAGTATAAAACTTTTTATAACTTCTGTATGGCTCATAATTAATGCACAATGTACATTACAAAGTGCATTATTATGGCCATGCAGAAGTGTATAGACCCACTTGCTGCCTCGGGACATCTCCTTTAATGAAAGCTTAAACTACATCTTTATGCAACTATAAATAACCCAGTTATTTGGTCAAAAATCAACCTTGTTTTGTTTAAACTGAAATGGATTTATATCCTTCCTAAATCCTGGACATACTGGATGTTTTATTTACTGTCAGCCATGCTATTGCTTTGACTTATATCCTAGAGAAACATTTTGTAGATGTCCCCACTTACGGTATTTCAATTGGATTTATGAGCCATCATTCCGCTTTCGTTTTTCTCCATTCTGTAGGTTTTCATTGCTTTTGGTAAGTGGAATAATCCATTATGATATTTTACCGACTAACAAAAACAGAAACTTAACATATCTCCTTAGATTCAATAGGATTTAGTAGGATTTATTATGGCTTTCACTAAAAATGAAGCAGTCGGAAATTTAAGCCTTAATGAAAATGTATACAGATCCTAACTGTAATATATATATTCAAATAAATAAAAAAAATCGTTCAATTAATAATTACCCAATTACCTCTCTTGTCCCTAATTCTGCTTAGGCACCAGCATACAATGTATAGTTTAGTTTACCTTTATGAAAGGCACTCACTAAGTGCTAGTCTGAACAAGGCCTTAGAAAAATAATTCCAAAGTGTGTTTAATTTGGGCTTAAATGCAGAATTCATTAGTCGTGATAACTTAATTTAATATATTTATTTGACTTTATCACCACAGACTGCGAATTAGTAATGAAAAAAATACATTGAATAATTAAGTTTTGCACTATTAAACAGTTACACAAATGAGCTTGTAATGGATTTATTTAAAAAATGTTAATTGGTCTCTTCACATGTACTGTGGCTGTAATCTTCATCTGATTTCCCTAAGTAATTTTTTTTCTATGAAGCAAATGACCTTGAGACAAGTCTGCTTCTGATTACCTTTGTACTTACTGAGAATTCAATGTTTAGGGCTTTGACTAGATAATAGCAATCAGATATGGGAGCCATTTTGCAGTGCTTTGTTAAATCACCTCAGCAAAAAGCCAGCAGTAAAGTTTTAGTGGAATGTAGTCAATCTGTACAGCATCCAATTATAATTGTAGACTGGTCATTTCTGAGAATAAAGCAATTTCTGCAATGCATCATATTTATGTTACCAAAATCTAAGAATAGCTTAGTAAAATGGTATCGCGCTGCACTCCTGTGAAGCTGCTTAATTTAAATCAGCCATTAGTGCTCCGCTAAAATGCTTAATAACAGCAGAACACGAAAACTGAAATGGCCATTTCAGATTCTACAACACAATATGGGACAGTTCGTTTAAAAGGTAAAACATGCTATAAAACCACAATTTTCTCTCCATTATCAATCTTTGTGTAACCCATTCAGCACAGGCAGCAATTGTCAAGTGTCGAGAATTCAGAAAAACGTCCAAATCAGTTCACTTATTACACAGCCCAGGTTGGATGAGACATTTAAATGGAATTTTTATTCTGGCGCTTTGTAAGAAAAGTCATATTACATGGTAATAATCAATAGAAGTATTCTTTAAAAGTTCAGAAACTACACCTGCTTTTAGGGTCCATTTGAATCGCTTGCCTTAAAAAATGGCTTCTGACAATGTCTCTGGCAGATGTTTAATTTTCAATCTAACATGATACAGTGAATGTAAAATAATACCTGTTCACCTGAGCAGAATAAAGAAGGTCCAGGACATAATCACTAAAATCTGATTGCAAATGAGAATTACTTTATGCAGCATTTCAGCCAAATCATCTTCCTTGTGTAATTCCTTGTAAATGCCATACCCTTTCAGAGCACTTTGTCAGGCAGATTGGAAATACATATTGCTTGTATAAAAAATGGTTTAACACAATAGCATATCATAATGCTTCTAAAGAGCCAGATTTCTTTCTTGCAGCGTTTTTCATTATAAAGGAATTGAAAAGAAAAGGGAAAAGCATTCTTTCTATCTATCTATCTATCTATCTATCTATCTATCTATCTATCTATCTATCTATCTATCTATCGTCTTGTATTGAACAATTTTTGCTGCTTTCCTTCTCAAATTAGGTAACATATAATTTTCATTATGTGCAGCTGCCACTAATGGGAATTTACAGTAAGCAGATTTAGCCAGTCCCCAATTAGTTCAATAGAAATTGAATGGAAAGGAGGAATTAATGGCAGCGTTGTAATATGGATTTAAGTTAGCAGTGTTTGAAAGTTGGGAGTATTTTGGAATGATATACTCCACAACGCTACGAAATTCTCAAGGGAATCTGAATTCTCCGCTATTAATTCTACCATTCTATTTTGTTTAGTTTCTAGATCCCTTCAAGGTCTGATGGGGCCTGTTGGGTCTAGGAATGACAGCATGTGCCGCTATTAAGAATTGGCACAGAAGATCTTTTTTTATGGAAGTTAATGATCTGGGTAGAATGTAAAGTGGGGCTATCTGCGGAAACACTACCACAGAACATTTTGTTATGCTTGTGTAGGTAAAAAACACCAGGTCCCAGAAGGGCTTAAGAGAAGGACAGTCCCACCATATATGGAACATGTTTTGAAGCCCCGAACCACATCTCCATCATTTTGGAGATACCTATGGATAAATGCAGTGAAGGATCACTGGGCACCTATACTACATCGTCAGAAGCTTATAGTTCTTTTCTTAGGCTGTGCAAGCCACAAGCAGATTGTAGGAATGTTTTTTTCCAGTCTTCTGGAGTTATAGCAACCACAAGCTTCTCCTCCCAAGAGCCCATAAAAGTGGGATCCTGAGTGAAAGAGCTCCCAAGCAGCCAACTGTAAATTTGCGAGAGGCAATGGCCTGCAGGTGACTTTTTGGTGAGTAGAGACTTGAAGTGAGTTAGAGGAACCATAAATTCAGAGTTAGGTATATTAGAGTTAAGAAAATGTGAGAGCTGCATACAGGAGAACTATGAAAGGTAATTTAAGGGTACATGTTTTGAAGGTCAGAGAAGGAGGGTATCCTGGATCTATTTAGAATCTTATGTACTCTAATATTGTCTGAAGTGGAACAATCCAGAAATTTCTATGATTTTAGACCGGAGGAAAAGACAGGGTTGTGGAAAAGGGGAGTCAAACGGCCTTTTTTCATGGATAAAATGTTTTTGCAGTAATTTTGTTCCACATGATGAGGAGATTGGGGGCAAAAAGAATATTTTTAATATTATTATTAGGTCTGTTCAAAGGTATTAGAGAAGTTCCCAGCAAGTCACTCTCGAGTTCTACCCATTGTTTAGATTCCTCATGGAAGTGCCAATCGTCGAGTCTCAATAAAACAGCGGCGGTTTTATAGAGTTTAGGGTTGGGGAGACCAGCTCCCCCTGGAATTTAAGGCCTTGAGAGGGTTTGATAGCTTACCATGCTATGCCTGCCTCCCCACACAAATTGATTGAAGGCTGAATGCAAGCGTTCAAAGAAGATCCTAGGGAGCTGAATAGGCAGAGTCTGAAATAAGTAGAGAAAGCGGGGGAATAGAGTCTATCTTTAGGACATTAATACGACCAACGATAGAAGATATTTTTTATTATAGGTGTTTAAGTCTGTTACTGTATGTTCCAGTAGGGGGAGGTAGTTTAAAGAGTACAATAAAGAAAGATCCCTGGGAATTAGTATATCTAAATATTTGATACTAGAATTTTGCCATTTAAACAGGAACTGTTAGGAAAGATGGGTAATTTCAGGAGCCAAGAGATATTTAATGCTTCTGAATTAGTGATATTCATTTTGAAATTACTAAGTTTCCCATATTTTTGGATTTCTGAGAGGATTGATGGGAGGGAGATATGAGGTTGGGTGACATATCGTACAGCGTACAGTGATGCTTTGTACTGTTGAGAGCAGATGGTGAGACCATGTGCACTAGGGTTCCATTGCAATGCCACAGCCAGATGTTCCTTAACCAGTGCAAGAAGCAATGGGGAGAGGGAGCAGCCCTGTCTGGTTCCATTACCAATAGAGAAAGAGGTAGATATGATTCTATTAGTTCTGACCTGAGCAGATGGTTTAACATAAAGAAAGAAAATGTTATCTATAATACCTGGTCCTAGTCCTATCTGTTCAAGGAATGCTCGTAAGAAACCCCAGTATATACAGTCAAAGGCCTTCTTTGCATCGATGGAATTTAAACACAAAGGTAACTTGAGTTTCATATCTTCCCTGATCAAGAGTAAGGTTTTATGTGTATTATCTCTAGCTTTTTGACTACCAAGGGAGAATAAGTGGATTTCTGTGAGATCTGTAGGTTGTGTAATTTAGTAAGTAAACAAGATTTGAAGACTTTGAAGGAGATTTCTTTTTTCAGGCGGGTGTCATATTTAATAAGTAGGCCTCTTAGTACGAACTTTAGAGCTTGACAATGTAAAAGTGAAGAAGTGTGGTCAGATGAGTAGTATTGAAGGAAGTCTATGATTGATAACCTACTCTCTGAAATGGATGCTGAGTCATTTAATAAGTTAACATTCAAGTACCATGTCCAAGGCTGCCTCAATGTTCCCAGGATCTCTAGGTAGAGGGAGATAGGTGCATGGTCGGACCATAAGATGTTCCCTATGGAGAAAGATGCTTACCAGGAGAGAGCATGGTGGCTCAACAAAAACATATCAATACGACTATGTGTCACATATGTTATGCCTATAAAGAAGTGTCACAAATTAGTGCACATATTGTAATACCCTTTGTACAATATAGTGCCCAGTACCATACAGTATGACCTCGAAGTTCCATGGCACTGGAACTCGGATGTATATAATTAGACAACACATGTAGTAATTATATGTATAAGTAAATTATATGCATATTTATCAAATGTATGTTTTTACTAGATATTAATATTGTAACTCTTCTAAGGACTCAGTCAGAGAAGCTTTTTTGTCAGGCATGTATAGGCATGTTTTAAAAACAGCTCTATTAGAACCAATGCTTTCCAAAGAAGTGGTCACATGTCTGTTTTTTACATATTAGCACCGGCAAAAGATAGGACAACATTTGAAAAGTGGAGCCTTCCTCCCCATTGAAAACACAGGGAGAAGATAGTGCTCCTGTGCCACTGTTGTGACAGCTGTGGCAGGGAATTCCTTCATCCCCGTGGGGAGACCCTTCATGACTGAACACTGTGACAGCAGTGTCACAGTGTTCAGTGATGAGGGGACTCTCCATACGAATAAAGGAATCCCCTGCCCCAGCTGTCACAGCAGTGATCTTCTCCCATTGCTTTCAATGGAGCTGGCACTGCTGCCACCTCATTGAAAGCAATGTGATAAAAGGCAACCCCCAAACTGATTTTCTGGGGGGGGGGGGGGGGCTTGAAATATAAGTCCTACCCCAAAAATATGCCCTAGCTGCAAGAAAAAAAAAACATTACCTAGAAGCACTGTCCGGCTCTGGCGATGGTTTTCTCCCAGGGTCCCCAGCACTGTGCTTCTTCCTTTTTTTCTGGCACACGACTGAAAAATCCCCAAATCCTGGAAGCGCTGCCTCTAATTGGCTGAGCGATGTGACCAATCACAGTCAGTCATTGATTAAATCTCTGTGATTTGTCAAAGCGCTCAGCCAATTAGAGGCAGCACTTCCAGGAAGTGAGGATTTTTTCATCCCCTTCCAGAGGAAATGAAGAAGACCAGGGGGGAAAATGCCCCAGAGCTGAGCAGCACTTTTAGGTGATGTATTATTATTATTTTTTTATGTAGCTAGGACTTATTTTCAGGGTAGAGCTTATATTTCAAAGCCCCACCCTTACCAAAAATTTCTCACCACAGGGAGTCCCCTCATCACTGAACACTGAAGTTTATTTAGAATAACAGTTAAAAATAAGAAGTATTGAAGAGAGTAAAATTAAGTAGTAAGAATAAGAATACATGGCCATGGATATTTCTTGCTAAGAAGGAGCTAGAAGTCTAATTGTCACCCCATGGAGGGAGGGTTTAAAGCAAAATTCGGTCTAACTGACAACAAGAACTATGTTACATGCTTATTGGCCCATGACTGGTCTGTTATTGATTATTTAAATATAATTAGCATATTCTTAGACACATTGGATTGTTTTGGCTAGAGTTGTCTAATGTTCTTGCAAGACAGAAAACCTTGAATTATGCACATTGTGAGGAAAACTTTCTTCAAGGTTACTGTCCCAACATAATTTGTTTGCATTAAAATTACATGGAAAACATTTTTACTGCAAGTAATGCAGAAACAATATATACATATTATAAGAAAATAGATATTGGCAATACTAGTGACTGATTGTCAGCAAAAGCTATAAGTATTTTCTTTATCAGCATTACGCCTCATTAATATGATTTATTCATGACTTGCACAGCTTTTGTTTTTCAATATATGGAACAGAATTTTTAAAATATTTGCAAGGAAAGTCACAGTTAAAAAATATAAAAATTGCTTGCACAGATCAAACTGTGTCTATGAAAGAAATGCAATTCTCTCATCACTGTCACCACGGAATAGAAAAATACGAATATTCCCTCATTGAAGACTGTTAAAAAGACCAGATGTTAAGTACTGAGAATGTGCTGCCAGGAATCCCTTTTAAAGAATTTTGCCAATACTCATCTGGACCTTGTTGTAAGGTGCCAGCTGTAATGACTTTTCACTGTATATGAATGTATGCATTTAACCTGTAAAGACAAGGAGTATATATACTTAGTATATTTCTGCAGACCTATCTGCTTTGGTACTCCAGAAATTATCTAATTGATTGGCAACTTTAATGTAAAATTCTCCCATACAGTGTTTCTGTGCCCATATGGCTACTGATAAATTTGTAGTAAGGAGTTGGTTATTGACACAGAAGCTATTTAGTGAGCCTACATTTGTATCAATCTATATGCGTTAGTTTGGGGATCTTAAAATATAGGCTTATCAGCTTTTGGTTTATTAGACAGCAGGCTTTCACATGCATATAAGGCTTGCCCAGGGCAAAAGCTTTTCTATAAGCCAACTGCTTTACATTCTGTTGTTATTACAGT